>NC_082719.1:37571996-37883871 GCF_030144855.1 Hypanus sabinus
CGGCTGGGTCTACTTATTGTTATGTTTTCTAATTCCAAAGCATAAAACTAATCAAAGTAAAAACAAGGGAGCCCGAGAGAAGCATGTGGACTTTGATTTTACTTTTAACGTATGGCATGGTGGTGAGATGGTAAATGCCATTCAAATATTTTTACATACATGCTGTAGGAAATTACATAAACTATAAAGCATACTTAATCAAATAATATATGTAATCCCCAAGTTCAATTAGCGGCTTAATCTAGGGGGAGACAGCCTTTGGCCTGGAGAAATCTTATTTGGGTAATGCTGCGTGATGTGTTCCCGTTACAAATCAGTGCCACCAAATAACAAACAGTACACAATATGCAATTAAACGATTGAGCTTTATCATTCTTAATTTGACTATATTGTTCGTAAAGAAACAAAAAAGTAAAAGGGCCCATTCACATGAAACAGTCTAATGCGCAATGTTGGAGCTCACAGTTTTCCTGTTTATTCATTCTCCATTGATACCACCCCCAGGTGTCAACTCCCAACCCCATTTCAAGGTCACTTTGTCCTGCAAACTACAACTTCCCCGTTCTACCATCTTCTGCCGAGCAAAAGCCCGCAAAATCTTCTCTCGGGCCCCCAAGAAAGAAAAGCACGCCTCTCATTGAATGGTGCACATTATCTTGTAGGATAATGTCTTTCCTAAAGGGTTAGGTGTGGGTTCACTTTGCCTGATAGATAATACTTGTGGCTGTGAAATAATCTCAGGTTCTGGGGCCTCCTCTGTGGTGGTTGTAGGAGTTGACTCTGGAACTGCAGGAAGTGGTTCTGACAGTTCTGGACATCTTTCTTTCCTAATAATTGACACTACCGTCCTCAGCTCATCGATGTCCCATCTCTAGATAACATCAGAAGCGATCTCCACAATGTAAGACTCTAGTAGAGTTCTGACCTTAATCTTTCCAAATGCACACTTTTAATCACCTCTGTATCCATTGCCAGGACTGCTTGTCCAGGAGTGAAAGATCGAACCTCCTTAGTTGTCCTGCATATTCCTTCTAAATTGTGTTTGAACAGATCCAAGCATGAGCACAAGGGATAACCCAGGAACAGTATAGCTGGTGAGTTGCTAGTTGTGGAGTGTGCTGTGTTGTGATATGCAAGGAGGAAATGGGAAAGCTTCTGATTCAGTGTTAGTGTAGTGTGTTCTGCTGACGTTGCTCCCAGTGTGTTCTTTAGATCCTGGAAAAACCTTTCTGCCAAGTCATTTGTAACTGAGTGGTGTGTGTGTACATCTATCACGAGTGATGAGGACCTCTGACACCCTTGGGTGGATGTATTTGTTATTTGTTTGTCCTGAGGTGACTGATGAGTCCAATCTGGGCTAGGAAGTATCCCCTACACACAGGGCAAGTGTGTAAAGGTTCTGTAGTTGAGGTTCCTGTCACCCATTCTTTCTGCTGAAGTCGTTTGCTTTTGTTTCAACATTGCGATGCTTTTTATAATACTATTCCATTCATTGATAAGAATGATTGAGACTGTTCCACAATGAACTTGGTATATTGTCACTGACTGAGTGTTCTGGAACACCAGTCCTTGAGAAGAGACTTCTCGACATATCAACAGTGTGCAAGGCTGCAGTGGGGGATTTTGGGAAAACATCTGGCCACATTGTGGCTGCACCCACTACTACCAAGATATTAGCGCCCATGACTGATCTGACAGGTCAATACAGGCCAACCCCAGGGATAGAGGGACACTGCTCCTGGTATCTTCTGGACGTTTTGACATTCCAAACAGTGCACGACTAGCTGCTCGATCTGCTGATCTATCCCAGGCTATTCAAAGCTTTTGAACCAACACTTTCATTTTGTCCATGCCTAAACAACAGGCATGTAGCTCCTTCAACACTTTAGCTCTTAGTCTGGATGGTACAACATCTCTTACATAAGGAAATCCTTGTCAAGGGCAAGTTCATCCCAGCACTGGGAAAAATGGAGAATTTGGAATTTCAGCTCCACATTCCAGCATCTTGAGTTGTCATGTAGACCTGAAACAGTGTGGGGTCTTTTCTGATGTCCCTATAGATCATCTCTGCTGAAATAGCAAGACTTTTGATTTGTGTTAGTGAGAGTACATGAACAGGGGTGTCCTCTACTGGCAGTTTTTCAGGTATTTCTATTTCTAAGGGTAAATGGGGCAATCCATCAACATTTCCATGACTAGTTGTCCTTGCGAACTTGATCTTGTAATTGTGTCCTTCAAGAAACAAAGCCCATTTCTGTATTCGTACATCTGCTGTGGAAAACTTTTCTGTGGATGGGAAATAAACACCAGTGGCTGATAATCAGTAATGAGGATAAACTCTGTCCAGTGCAAGTACAGGTTGAAACATTTTCATCATAAACCAGACTCAAGACCTCTCTGTCAATGTGTGTGTAATTTTTCTCTGCAGCAGTAAGGGAATGTGATGCAAAGGCTGTGGGTGTTCACTTCAATTAGTCATAACATGTGACCTGACTGCACCTATATCATAAGGCGAGACATCACAGACAAGCTTCACTGGATGATGTGGATAATAATGTGTGAATACTGTGTCTAATATCACCATTTTCTTTACCTGTTTGAAAACTAGTTCACACAACTTTGTCCATTGTCATCCCGATCTGTAGTAATGAGTTCAAGGGATGGTACACAGTAGCCAGGTTTGGTAGGAATCTGGTATAATAATTGACAGATTATAAAAAATGACCACAATTGTGAAACATCCTTTGGCTTTGAGTCATCCACCACTCCTTGACTTTTCTCAGTGCGCCTTTGTGCATTAATGGTATGACCAACGTAGGTGTTACTTAGAACCATAGAACATTACAGCACAGAAACTTTTGGCCCTTCTTGGCTGTGCTGAGCCACTTTTCTGCCTCGTCCCACTGACCTGCACCTGGACCATATCCCTCCAAACTGAGCACTGATCCCTGCGGCACACCACTAGACACAGGCCTCCACTCAGAGAAGCAATCCTCCACTACCACTCTCTGACTTCTCCCAGTGATCCAATGTCTAATCCAATTTACTACCTCACCATGTATACCTAGCAACTGAATCTTCCTAACTAACCTTGTCAAAGGCCTTACTGAAGTCCATGTCGACAACATCCACTGCCTTCCTTTCATCCACTTTCCTCGTAACCTCCTCGAAAAACTCTAATAGATCTGTTAAACATGACCTACCACGCACAAAGCCGTGTTGACTCTCCCTAATACGTCCCTGTTTATCTAAATACTTGTAGATCCTAGTTCTTAGTAGTCCTTCCAATAACTTACCTACTATCGAAGTCAAACTTATTGGCCTATAATTTCCCGGCTTACTTTTAGAGCCTTTTTTAAACAACAGAACTGCGTGAGCAATCCTCCAATCCTCTGGCACCTCACTCGTAGATACCAACATTTTAAATATATCTGCCAGGGCCCCTGCAATTTCAACACTATTCTCCTTCAAGGTCTGAGGGAATACCCTGTCAGGTACTGGGGATTTATCTACTCTGATTTGCCTCAAGATAGCAAGCACCTCCTCCTCTTGAATCTGTCTAGGTTCCATGACCTCACTACCTGTTTGCCTTACTTCCATTGACTCCAGGCCAGTTTTCTTAGTAAATGCAGATGCAAAAAACCCATTTAAGATCTCCCCCATTTCTTTTGGTTCGATACACTCTGATTCTCAAGAGGATGAATTTTATCCCTTACTATCCTTTTGCTCTTAATATACCTGTAGAAGCTCCTTCATCTTGACTGCCAAAGCTACCTCATGTCTTTTAGCCCTCATAATTTCTTTCTTAAGTATTTTTTTTGCACTTTTTGTACTCCTCAAGTACCTTATTTTCTCCCTGTTTCCTATACATGTCAAACATCTCTTTCTTCTTCTTTATCAGAGTTCCAATATCCCTAGAGAACCAAGGTTCTTTATTCTTATTCACTTTGCCTTTAATCCTGACAGGAACATACAAACTCTGCACTCTCAGGATTTCTCCTTTGAAGGCCTCCCACTTGCCAACGACATTCTTGCCAGAGAACAACCTATCCTAATCTGCGCTTTTTAGACCCTTTCTCATTTCTTCAAATCTGGCCTTTTTCCAGTTTAGTACCTCAACCCGAGGACCAGATCTATCTTTATCCATGATCAAGATGAAACTAATGGTGTTATGATCACTGGAAGCAAAGTGTTCCCCTACACACACTTCCGCCACCTTTCCTATCTCGATATATAATAAGAGATCTAATATCGCATCCTCTCTAGTTGGTACCTCTATATATTGATTTAGAAAACTTTCCTGAACACATTTTACAAACTCTAACCCATCTAGACCTTTAACAGTATGGGAGTCCAAATCAATATGTGAAAAATTAAAATCCCCTGCTATCACAAATTTATGTTTCCTGCAGTTGTCTGCTATCTCTCTGCAGATTTGCTCCACCAATTCTTGCTGACTATTGGGTGGTCTATAATACAACCCCATTAATGTGGTCATTCCTTTCCTGTTTCTCAGCTCTAACCATATGGCCTCAGTAGACAAGCCCTTTAATCTGTCCTGCCTGAGAACTGCTGTAACATTTTCCCTGACTAACACCCTTCATCCCTCTGTCTCTATCATGTCTGAAACATCGGATCCCTGGAACATTGATTTAAAGTATTCACAATTGTTGTGTTGTTTGAACACCTTCTGAAATTAAGCTATACAGCAAATATTAACTTCAGCAATGACTTTCACTAACAATCTTTACACCTGAACATGGATTGCAGATTAAATTTAAAATGCAGCCCTTGACAATTGTTTCTGGAACTGTGGACACCAGTTACTTGAAAACCAGATAATACTGATTCACATTCATTTTGGGTGTCTGGAGTATGGATGTGGAGAAGGAGGTGTTAAAATGATATGCAATTCAAAGGAAGGATTGTAGATACATTGTAAGTATAAAATCATCCTTTGATCTTTAGCCTAAAAAATAATATAATGTTGGGTTGAACCAGCCTCTTCTCCAGAGAGTATCTCATTTTATTGAATAGAAGACTACATTTCTATCTACCAGCTGTGTCTCTCAGGTGACATTGTTAGCAATGCAACAGCATTGAGCTCTGAACTTATAAACTAATCTTTTTAACACTGTATCAAGATTTTGGAGATGCTCCTTGTCATCCTGACCAGTAACAATGATGTCAAGCAGCTAACACTGAGTACCTGGAACTCTTGCAGCACCTACTCCAGAGCTTTCTGCCAGAATGCAGAGGCACATGCTATTTCAAAAATAAGCTAATTCGAGCAATAAAGCCCATTGTGAATGTTAATGGTGAGAAACACTTCGGGCTTTTCTTCTATCTCTATCTGTAGCTAGGCATCCACTCAGTCCACTTTATTGAAGTGTCTCCCTCCAGAAAGATTTAGACTAGGCGCTGCAGACAGTATTGGTCTACCTTCAGTACTGGGTTGATGGTAACCTTAAAGTCACCACAGATCCTGAAAGACCTATTCTTCATGGATACTGGGACTATTGACATTGCTCATGAGCTCCACTAAACCTAGGAAAGAATTCCACAGCCTCAATGCAATCTAGCTCATTGGCTACTTTATCACCGATGGTCTGAAGGTAGATAAGTCACCTGGAATAGATAGTGTAAAGCCCAGGGTCTGAAAGAGGTGGCTGAAGAGATTGTGGAGGCATTAACCACAATCACCTGAATTGGAATCACCTGATTCTAGAATGTTTCCAAATGACTGGAAAATAGCAAATGACTCTCCACTCTTCAAGAAGGGAGAGAAGCAGAAGAAAGGAAATTATAGGTTAATTATTCTGACCTCAGTGGTTGGGAAGCTATTTGAGTTGTTAAAGATGTGGTTTCACGGTACTTAGAGGCATATGGTAAAATAGGTTGTAGTTAGCATGATTTCTGGAAGATCTGTTGGAAATCTTTGAAGAAATAGCAAGCAGGATAGACAAAGGAGGATCAGTTGATGTTGCCACACATGAGACTGTTTAACAAGTTAATTGCCCATGATATGGGCAGGATGAAAAGAATGGTTATAAAGGGAGCCTTTTTTAGTTGGCTGCCAATGAGTAATGGTGTTCCACAGGGATCTGTTGGGACCACTTCTTTTTACGTTATATGTCAATGACCTAGATGACAGAATTGAGGGCTTTGTTGCAAAGTTCGCGGCTGATGCAAATTTTAAGTAGAGGAACAAGCAGTTTTGAGGAAGAAGAGAGGCTGTGGAAGGATTTAGACAGATTAAGTGAATTGGCAAAGAAGTGGCAGATGGAATACAGTGTTGGGTAGTGTATGGTCATGCACTTGGTTAGTAGAAATGAAAGGGTTGACTGTTTTCTAAATGGAGAATCTGAAGAATCTGAGATGCAAAGGGACTTAGATTCCCTAAAGGTTAACTTGCAGGTAGAATATGTGGTGAGGAAAACAAATGTAATGTTAACATTCATTTAAAAAAAACTAGAGTAAGAAAGCAAGAATGTGATGTTGAGTCTTTATGAAGCAGTGATGAGTCCTCACTTGGAGCATTGTGAGCAGTGTTGGGCCCCTTATCTTAGAAAAGATGTGCTGACAATGAACAGAGTTCACAGGTGGTTCACAAAAATGTCTGAAATTATATTGAAAAACAAGGAAGTTTGAGAGATGCATAAAAACATAATATTTTACTTTTAGTGAGACACGCGCGTATGACATGGTGGCGTGATGACGTATGCTACTCTCATACTTTTACATATGACCCATAATAAATTATGTAAACAACAAAGAATACTTAGTCAAACAATATATTTATGATATTACTCAAATTTGACTGAAATATTAAATACGCAACACTTGTCATTTAGCGATGTATTTCCAATGCTTGCCTTAAGTGGACTAGCACCCTTTTATCAGCACCTGATTTTTTCACGGCAGAGTTATTATTTTTTTTGCACTCTCATGTGTTATTTCATCCTCATCCTCTGATTTGTGTATATTTGTGCACGATAGTTCACCACTTAAAGACTGTGCCTAGATCAACATAACATTAAGCATGATTTATTCCCCTCACCCATAAGCATGTAAGAGTGAACCAGATGTTTGTCTTTGCTTTTTTTTTTGGGTGTTAAAGTGAACTGTGACTCCCATATATCGTTCTAAAAAGCTCCTAAATAAAAGCACTCCTTTAGCACTGATTGGAAAAACTGCATTGTCTCGGGCTCTGGAGAATTAACACTGTTTTTAGATGAGTGGGCATCAATAGCCTGAATTTATTGCAGCTGCTGGCACCTAGATACACAGCTGTGAGCTCCTGAGCTAACCCTATACAATGCTTTCAGCTTTCTTCCAGGTTTGGCAGAGTCTTGTTTTTTTTAAACATAGAACCTGAGAGCAAGGAGCATGCTCTTTGGCTAGCAGACAGTTTAGATGACTACCTTCCCAAAAGGAGGTAAGTCTTGTCAAGAAGTGGGCCACAGATAACCTTCAGGTCTGTATGTGGACAATTCAAGCAGAGATTTCTGGAGAAATCTTGACGAGGAGACAATGTTCTTCACTTCCCTGACCAGTGCCAAAAGAAATATTATTCCCTGACAGTGTAGGTCAAGGTGATTTTTCACATCTAAGTTTCTTCAGCAGGCCTCTACTTCACTCACTCTCACACACACTTCACTTACTCCTGCCTCCTTTCCCCATTTCTTGACCTTGCCATCTGCCTTTTGCTTTAGCCGTGACCCAGCTTCTCTCCCTTTCACATGCCCCATAAGTTTATCACTCATTTACAGCCCTACTTAGATATATATTGACTAGATTATTCCACTGGAGCCGGCACGGCAGTTTAGCAGTTAGCACAATCACTTTATGGCACCAGCGATCATCAATTCTGGTTTGATTCCCGCCGCAGCCTGTGAGGATTTTGTACATGGGCTTTCTCTGGCTGCTCCAGTTTGCTCCCATATTCCAAAGACGTGCAGTTAGGGTTAGTGAGTTGCAGGCATGCTATGCTGGCATTGGAAGTGTGGCGGCACAGCCTTCAACTGTGTTGGTTTTTAACACAAACTCAATGCATTTCTCTGTATTTTCTGTCTGGCATTCCACCTGCATATCTAATGCATTAAGAACTACTATTGGGGTTGTTACAAAAGTTTAGAGAGACTGCACTTGAAGCATGGTGTGTTATTGGTTACTACATCACAGGAGGCTGTGATTAAACTGGAGATATTATCTGATTTGGAGATTTAAGCAATCAGTAGCTCAAGTAGTCAGGATGCTACCCACTCTCCATCATCTTCAGCATTGGTCCCCCACCCCCAGGGTTCTGTGTTGAGCCCATTGCATTTCACTTTGCTCAAATGACTGCATGACCAAACACCCATGTAAACACATTGTCAAATTTACCGATGTCATGACAAGTGATGGGGCTCATCACCAACAACAAAGAGACAGCTGACAAGAGGGGAGGTGGTACAGCTTGGGGCATGGTTCCAGGCAAATAACCTCTTCCTCAATGGCAACAAGACAAAGGAAATTGTTCTCAACCGCAGGAGAACTCATGCCACTCACACTCCTGTTTGCTTTGGTGCACAGCAGTGGAAGCTACAATTCTGGTCCCCCCCATTTAAAGAAGGATGATAAAACGTTGCAGAGGGTGCATAGAAGGTTTTTCAGGATGCTGCTTGGATTAGGGGGCATGTTCTATAATGAGAAACTGGATAAATATGGGTTGTTTTCTCTGGAGTGGCAGAGGCTGAAGAGAGATCTAACAGAGGTTTGTAAGATTATGAAAGCCATAGATAGAGTAGGCAGACTATCTTTTTCCCAGTGTTGAAATGTCTATTAACAGAGGGCATGTAAGGTGAGAGGGGGTAACTTTAAGGAGATGTAAGGGGCAAAATTTCTGCACAGTAAGAGGTGGGTGCCTGGAATGCACTGCCCAGGTAGTGGTTGAGGTAAATGCATTAAGGGGTATTTAGATAGGCACATGAGTGTGAAAAAAAATGGAAGGATATGGACTTTGTGCGGACAGAGTAGCCATTCTGGCCATATTCCTGTGACTGGACACCCAAAGCACTCCATGTTTTTTTTTGGTTTTCACACTATTCTCTCTGAACTGTAGGTACAATTGTGCGTAGAAATCCCAGAGATCATCTGTTTCTGAGATACTCAAACCACCCTGTGTGACACCAGCACTCATTCTACGGTCAATCATTTAGATCACATTTCTTCCCCATTTTGATCTTGGTCTGAACAACAACTAAACCTTTTTACTATGTCTGTATGCATAGAGTTGCTGCCATATGATTGACTGATTAGGTATTTGCATTAATTAGCAGGTATACCTAGTAAAGTGGATACTGAGCATATGTGTCAATATTTTGAGATACATATAGCTTATATTTATCTAATCTCTTTACCTTTATTCCCCCTGCATCCTCAACCTTGTGCTGATATGTGCAGGCATTTGTCCAAGGAACCCATAACGCTATGTCTATTCTACCACCTTCTGTAATTCTGTTTTACTGCAGCCAAGGAAACAATTCTCTTGACTGGAAGAGAACCACTGAAGCAAGGTCTGTTAAGGAGGGAGCTTCAAAACAGGTTATTGTTGTAGCAAGTCTGAACAGCAGAAGCTTGTACAAGCTCCATTGAGTACACATTCATTACCTTTCATATTAGCTCACTCGTCAATTCGACATGTATGCCAGCAGATACTGCATCCATAAGCAAGAAGTAGCTTGGTGATGAAGTACAATATTTGGGGTGCAGCACTACAGTAAAATCATATGAGGAAAACGCTTTTTCTTTACATGTAGATTATCCTAAAGGAAAAGAAAATGCAGCCCCAGATGAACAGCCAATGAGATCTGAGAAGTTGGTGGAAGCAGACACAATGGTAAAGTTCAAGAGGAATTTAGATCGGCTCATGAACAAGCCAGGGATGGAAGATATGACCCATGCTCAGGCAGGTCTTTCAATGGCCTTACAGAGGAAGGAGGTGGCAGGAAACTAAACAGTGATAGAGGTGGTCACAACATTCAACAATGACTGAGTAAAAATTTACCAGGATGCAGCCCAAGATGTTACATTTCCTAAACTGATGTAGGAGGAACAATCTCTGCTGGACTTCCCTAGTGATAGATATAATGTGCTTCTCCCACTCCAATGTATTGGCAATGTATTGACCTCAACCACAGATGCAAACTGACCATTAATTTCAAAATCCCCCTCTTGAAAATAGGAGACAGGAGGTTGTCGGCAGAAGTTAATACTCATTTCCACTATCTTGAAAGCATCAAGTTGTCATGAGCACACCATGCTGCAAGATGGTCTTACCTCTCTTAGGCAGCAAGTCACATCATTACTTGAGATAAGGATAACTACAGTTGTGTCATCCACAAGCTTTAGTGTTTTAATGGATTTGTCTATGGGGGTAGAGTCATTTGTATAAAGTGAGAACAGGAGGGGTGGAAGAATAGCCCTGGGGAGAGCCTGTGTGTATAGACATTGGATCAGACAACGGACAAATAGGAGCCCAGCTTTACATGCTGCTTCTTTCCTGTCAGGGAGATTGTAATCCATTGGCAGATATTGTAAGGTGCAGCCAAATGAGCTTGCTGTGGAGTTACTTCAGAACAACGTGTTGATGGCGGAGCTAAAATCCACAAACTAGTTCCTCATCTAGTGTTGGCAGAGTCCAAATGTTGAAGAATGTAATGATGGCAGAAGTTTACTGCATCCCAACTGAGCTATTTGCTCTATACACAAACCAGGAGGTCAAGAAAAGGATCAGTAATGGATTAAAGTAGATGAACATCAGATGTTCAAAGGTTTTCATAACCATTGAAGTCACAACAACTGACATATATCCATTAAGTCCTGTGTATCACACCCACAGATTCGGCAGTGCAGTGGATGCGGCAATTGAGCTTGTGAATTTGCATGTGTCAGCTTATTACTATTTAATCGTGACAGTATTTAACTCCATACTTGTCGTCATAGTACTTGTCGAGACTTGAACAGAGCTCAGCAATGCTTCACTTTTGTTTGTATCAGCCTTGCCCGAAAAATTGGACAGTTCATTTAATAATTAGATGTTCTTTTCAGCCGCAGTGGAGGCCCCCTTTCCCGTTTCAGAGTTTTAGTTAACAGCTCTGTTTGGCTTAGCATTTTTCTCAGCAATATTTTTATACGTTTTTTTAAATCAAGAAAGCATAGTACGAGGGAGGTTTGTGCAGTACATAACAAATGTAACAAATGTAGAATTCACATCTATGAAAGAGATGTACCCATGCATAGTACAATCATGCTTTGGTTGTCTACCTGCCCCGACCCACCCCTCCCAATTCCCATCTCCAAGCCATCATTGCATTAGTAAAAAGTGTTAAACAGAACCTATATCCCCACAGAGCTGCATTGATATGGAGAAGGTGTATTTTCTTAACACATGAACTGTTGTATGTTTACACATCTGAGATTGTAGAATTTAACCGTAGAATGCTGAAAGTCAGGGAGTTATGTTCAGAGGAAAGGAAGAAGGGATGAATCTTTAGCTTGTCTGGGAATTCTGAAAATATTCAAGAAAGGGTCCCCACTCCTTTTGGAACTTTATGTCCGAATTGAGAGTTGAATAATGGATCACCTCAAAGTATAGACTGAACATGATGTCCCTGAGCCACTGAGCATGGGTGGGTGGGACAGCATCCCTCCACCTGAGCAAGACTGAGTGCCTGGCCAAAAGAGAGGCAAAAGACAGTGTGCGATGTTTGATCGGACTTAGGTGCATGTCCCCCTCTCCAGAGGTGCCAAAAAGAGCAATCAAAGGGTTAGGTTCCAAATTGCAACATTATACAATTGCAAATTGTATTTAGGATAGAGGTTGGAAAGCGTCTTTCCAGTATTTTTACAAGCTAGGGCATGTCCAGTACATGTGACTAAGGGAAGCCTTGCTCCTTTTTCATTTGTCGCAGCAGGGATTAGCATCTGAGTAAATGCGAGATAATTGAGCTTTAGACACATGGGCTGTAACAGGCAGTGGCCGGCACATAAAGAGGTTGAGTTAACTAACTTGAGAACTGAATCACATACACCGTCTAACAGTGAAAAATTTAAATCTTGCTTCCAGGCTGTTTTAATTTTGTGAAGGGGGGCTTGCCTCAGAACCACTAGCTTGGCACAAATCGTAGATATTAGACCTTTGCGCAACATATCAACGACATTTGTGTCGGGTGCCTCAGGGAAGTTTGATAACAAAGGGCTGATAAAATGTCTAATTTGCAAATATCTGAAGAAGTGAGTGTTGGGTAAGTTAAACTTTGCAGACAATTGTTCAAATGATGCAAAGCAGTTGTCTATAAAAAGATCTTTAAAGCACCTGATGCCCTTTCTATACCAGTCATGAAATGTCGGATCATGTATAGAAGGCTGGAAGAGGTGAATAGGACTTGAAAGAGCGAAGCCATAGAGACCACTATACTTTCTGAACTGAACCCATACTCTCAGGGTGTGCCTGATAACAGGATTAGCAATTGGTTTATGCATAAGAAAAGGGAGTGCAGATCCAAGAAGTGTGGAAATAGAGAAATTCTTAACAGAGTACAGCTCCATTGCCACCCATATTGGGCAGTCAGATTGGTTGTGGAAATGAGACCAAAAGATGAGATAGCGTATGTTAGCTGCTCAGTAATATAAGCGGAAATTGGGCAGAGCCATGTCCCCAACACTTTTAGATTTTTGAAGATGGACTTTATTTAGTCATGGACACTTGCCATTCCATAAGTAGGATGAAATGACTGAGTCTAGCAAGTCAAAGAAGACTTTAGGAATGAAAGGTGCTATGGATTGAAAAAGGTATAAGAATTTAGGAAGGATGTTCATTTTGACAACATTAATTTGGCCCATCAGGGACATGAACATGGATGACAACTGTGCTAGGCTCTGTTTTTTATGATTTGACAAATTAGTGAAGTTTTCTCCACAAAGACGCTTATAATTCTTTGTTACAATGACACCAAGGTAAGTAAATTGGTTATTCACTACCTTAAAAGGGAGGTTATGGAACTCTGACGCTTGTGCTTCTTCATTTATTTGAAAAAGTTTGCTCTTGTGTAAATTAAGTTTATATCCTGAAAACAGGTTAAATTTGTTGAGGAGTGAGAACATGGGGGGTAAGGAGGTGATCGGGTTTGATATAAAAAGTAAAAGATCGTCAGCATAAAGGGAGACTTTTTGCTTAACTCCCTCCCTCCCAATCCCTGTCAGATCCGCACAACTGCGGAATGCAATCGCCAGTGGCTCTATGGCCAGATCGAAAAGTAACGGGCTTAAGGGACACACTTGGCGGGTTCCACGTTTGACATTTAAAGGTTGCGATTACTGAGAGTTGGTCAAGACAGAGGCAGCAGGACACAAATATAACAGTTTAATCCACATGATGAAACTTGGTCCAAAATCAAATTTTTCCAAAACAACAAAGAGGTAATTCTATTCCACACGGTCAAACACTTTCTTTGCGTCTAAGGAGATAACATGTTCAGGAATCCCAGCTAAAGGTGAGTATAAGATATTTAAAAGACAGCGTATATTAAAAAAGAGGAGGCGGTTTTTGACAAAACTGGTTTGGTTTTCAGAAATAATAGAGGGTAAAAGTTTTCCACTCTACGGGCCAGAATTTTAGCTAAGATTTTGACATCAACCTGTATGAGGCGTACTCCGCTGGATCTTTTCCACTAGAAGAATGATGCATGCCTCATTAAATGATGCTGGCAGTTTAACTTGTTTAAACGAATCAGATAAAACCAAGGTTAGTTGAAGTGAGAGCAGTGCCGAAAATGATAAAAAAGAATTCTACAGGGAACCAGTCGAGTTCTAGAGATTTACCAGTCTGCAGTGAAGAGGTGGGTGAGGATATTTCCTGTAATGATATTGGCTCATTCAATCTCATTTTGAGATCAGGAGAGAGTGTAAGGATATTTAAGCAATTTTTAAAAATTCTCAACCAAATTGTTATCATTTGGGGATTCAGAGGTGTAAAGTCGGGAGTGAAAGTTCCTGATTGTGTTGTTGATTTCAGAGTGATTCGAGGTGATGCTTCCGTTTTCCATTCGAGTTTTTGTGATGTGTTGTTTGGCTTTGAAGCCCTTTAATTGGCGGGCCAAAAATTTACCAGATTTGGCACCATAAATATAGAACCGGCTCTTGCTTTTCAAGATTTGATGTTCAATTGGGTGAGTGGAAATAAGGTCAAATTTAGTTTGGAGTTTCACTCACTTTTAGTACAGCTTTGGATTTTTAATTTGAGCATATTGTTCGTCTATTTCTTTAATTTGATTGGCCAGGTCAAGTCGTTCTTTATGGTCCTTTCTTTTTCATATTCACAGTGTGGGAAATTATTTGACCCCTGAGGTATGCTTTCAAAGCATCCCAAACAACCAGGCTTGAGGTTTCAGATGATGTATTGGTATTAAGGAAAAAGATTATCTGGGCCTCCATAAATTTTATGAAGTCATTATCTGACAGTAAGGTCGAATTAAAATGCTAATGTTTATTTATTTGAGGAAGGCCAGGAAGAATTATAGACAGGACAACTGGAACATGGTCTGATATCACTATGCTCTGATAAACACAGGAATTGACTGATAGAATCAGCTGATTATCAATTAGGAAGTAGTTAATTCCAGAAAAGGTGTGAAAGAATATTCTCTCTTATTTTGGGTGGGGAAAGCACCATACATCAGAGATGCCATAGTTGGAAAGGAAGGTCTGAATTAATGAGGCATATTTGGTTAGTACTCTGGGAATAGGAGACCATCAATCCAGCACTGGATCTAACCAACAGTTGAAGTCTCCACCTAGTATGAGAGAGTATGAACTCAAATCAGGCAGCCCAAAAAAAATGTTCAAAGATGTCCTCATCATCCGAGTTAGGAGCATATGTGTTAGCTAAAACTACCAGTGTGTTATATAATTTCCCTAAGACAATGAAAAAACGGCCATTTGTATTTGATATTTTGTTGTGGAGCTCAAAGGAAACATTTTGATTTATGAGAATTGAGACTCCCCTGGCTTTAGCCTGAAAAGTGGAGTAAAAGTACTGCCCTGCCCATCGTGACATAAGATGGGAATTATCAGAACTGCGAATGTGTGTTCCTTGTAGAAATGCAATTGCTGTGTTAAACTGTTTGAGATGTGAGAACACCTTCCTTCTTTTAACAGAGTGATTCAGCCCCTTGACATTCCAGCTCACAAAATTTAACGGACAAACCATTCTCTTTTAAAAAGGATACAGGATGATAGGCATAAGCTGTGTCACGTTTTCTGGTATCAGCTCTAAGGCAGAAGAGTAATACAAAGGGAAACAGGGCAGAAGTAAATCCTGTACAACAAGGACTTCTAAAGGTTCTTAAAACAAAACCGGCATTGGAGAACCCTCACCCCACACTTCCAACTCACAACAAGACAGCTGCCAAAGAACATAGCTACAAGCTCTTAAAAACAATAATCATCCAACAGTACAACTTCCTGTCACACGTAGCGTCTTCAACTCCGTTATTGTTATCTAAAGGAAATAGTAAGCATTCAACACTCTTAAACAGACAAGGTGCTTAGTGAGAGGTTAAACAATTCCCCCAAGGTCTATTGGACATGACTAAAAATCGAACCATAAAACAGAAATATAAACTGATACTTAAAAAAAAACAGACATTACCCAGTGCTCTTCCCATGAAAGTTTGTAGAGTTCACTGAACTGCAGGTAAGAAGAAATACTCTCTCAAGAGAGCAGACTGAATGAGTATTAATGGATGGGATAGATACATCAGATTCTGGAATGGTTCCAGAGAAATAGAAAATTACAAGTGTTGCTCCACTCTTTAAGAAGGGAGGGAGAAAAAAGAAAGGAAATATAGGCCAGTTAGCCTGACTACAATGTTTGGGAAGATGTTGGAGTCCAATATTAATGATGAAGGTTTGGGTACTTAAGGCACCTGATAAAATAGGCCAAAGTCAGTATGGTTTCCTTAAGGGGATATCTTCCCTGACAAATCTGTTGCAATTCTTTAAGGACGTAACAGGCAGGGTAGATAAAGGAATGTCAGTGGATGCTGTTTTTTGAATTTTCAGAAGGCCATTAACAAAATGCCACCCATGAGGCTGCTTGGCAATTTAACACCCTGTGGTGTTACAGGAAAAACAACTGCATGCATAGCAGATTTGCTGGCTGACAGATGGAAAACAGTGGGAATAAAGGGAGCATTTTCTGGCTAGTTGGTGTGATTCTGCAGGGGTCAGTGCTGAGACTGGTTCTTTTCACATTATATATCAAAGATTTGGATGATGGAATTGGTTGAGTTGCGGCCAAGTCTGAAGATGGCATAATCATAGAAGGATGGGCCTGTCGTTCTGAGGAAGCAGAGCGTCTGCAGAAGGACTTACACAGATTAGGAGAATGGCAAAGAAATGGCAGCTGGAATATAATGTAACAAAGTGTGTGATCATGCACTTTGGTCAAAGAAATAAAGGCAAAGTCTAATTTCTAAATGGGTAGAAAATTCAAAAATCCACCATCTTTTTTAGAATTTTGTAAATGATACTTATTAATTCTTGGTCTCTTATTGTTCCAAATAAAAGAAGAAATAAGAGAGTCAATTTGATCGAAAATTTTTTAGTTAAAAAGATAGATGTATTTTGGAAAATGTATAAAAATCTAGGTAAAATCATCCTTTTCACAACCTATTAAAGAAAGAGTAAGTGGATTCCATCTAGAAAATAGTTGTTTCATGGAGACTATATTATTGGGCTGTGAATATTAGACAATTATATTTTTGGTTATATTGGCTTGATCTGAACCAAAAACCATTATGGATTGATTTGGAATTAAAAGCTGTTAAACAATTTAATTTAACTTCAATTTTAGGAGCTCAATTACTTGTACAGCTCTCTAAAATTCCAAATTTAAATCTCTATCTGGTTATTAAACAATCCCTACGGATTTGGGTTCAGTTTCGTAATTTTAAAAATTTTAAACAATTTAAGTTATCTAGTTTTTTATATTGAAACCTCATTTAAACCTTTAACAACTGACCCCATTTTTCTTCTATGGAAAAATAAAGGAATTCATTCTTTTACAGATTTATTTTGTGACGGTCGATTGATGACTTTTGAGGAGTTAATTAACAAATATTCTCTCGCTCATGCACATTTTTTGCAATATTTTCAGGTTAGACATTTTTTAAAATGATATTTACCTAAGTTTCCATATTTACAAGAATCCGATTTGTTGGATACCATTTTAAAATTGAATCCCTTAGTGAAAGGTTCCATTAGTAAAATTTATAATTTATTTTTGTTACAAAAAGAGAACCTCTCACTAAAGATTAAACAAGATTGGGAGAGAAAACTTAATATGACCTCTGTTAATGAAAATTGGCTTCGAGTTTTGAAAAATGTAAATTCTTCTTCTGTATGTGCCAACCATTGTTTAATTCAATTTAAAATTGTACACCATTATTACTTAGCAAAGGAGAGACTATATAAAATATTTCCTAGTATGGATAACGATTGCGATAGATGTAAAACTGAAGTAGCTACTTTGCCACATATGATCTGGTCATGTTCTGCATTAAAATCATTCTGGAAATCTTCATTTTCTACAATCTCTAAAGCTTTGAAAATTAATTTACAACCTAATAGATTGACTGTTCTATTTGGAAAAGTTCCGCTTCATATTCAAGGTAGCTCATTTTCAGGTCAACATGTAATCGCATATGTTACACTACTGGCAAGAAGGGCTATCTTATTAAAATGGAAAGATAATTCTTCCCCTACATTAATTGAATGGTTTTCTCAAGTGATGTTATGTCTTAGTTTGCAAAAAATTAGAAGTAGAATTTTTGATCCTCAATTTGATTATGAGAGAAGATGGGGTTCTTTTGCCAAATATTATCATTTAATTTGAATTAAGTTATATGGTATCCCTCCAATTTTATTTTTTTTATAAATATGAAATGGTGGTTGATGACTTTTTTTAATATATTTAGATGATGGTCAAATGTATTGCTCCGGGAGTTGATTGCTAATGGGTTTTTTTTGTAGTTAGTGAGTTTTTGGGGTTCTTTTTTTCCCCTTCTTTTTCCTATATATATATTTTTTTTCTATTTTTATATTTCAAGATCAGTTTTTTATCTTCAGCTTTATTAATTGTATACATATTAATCTGTTGAAGTTTTGTATCATTTTATAGCTGTTGAAGATTATATATCAATAAAAATATTCTAAAAATGAGAAAATTCAAAAATCAGAGGTGCAAAGAGACTTGGGAGTCCTTGTGCAGGATTACCCAAGGGTTAACTTGCAAGTTGAGTCAGTGGTAAGGAAGGCAAATGCAATGTAACATTCATTTTGAGAAGACTAGAATATAAAACAGGGATGCAATACTGAGGCTTTATAATTCATTGTTGAGACTACACTTGGAGTCTTGCAAGCACTATTGGACTTCTTACTTAAGATGTGCTGGCTGTGCAGTGGGTCCAAGGGAGTTCATGAGAATGATTCCAAGAATGAAATGATTAAAGTGTGTGGAGTATTTGATGACTCTGGGCCTGTACTCACTGGAGTTTAGAAGAATGAGAGAGGATGTCATTGAAACCTATCAAATATTGGAAAACTTAGATAGAATGGATGTGGAGAGGATGTTTCCTATGATGGGTGATTCTAGACCCAGAGGGCACTATCTCAGGATAGAGGAATGTCCATTTAGAATAGAGATGAGGAGAAATTTCTTTACCCAGAGGGTAGTGAATCTGTGGAATTCATTGCTATAGGGGGCTGTGGAGGCCAAGTCCTTGAGTATATTTAAAATGCAGAGTAACAGGTTTTTGAGTAGTCAGAGTGTCAAAGGTTACAGGGAGAAGGCAGGAGAATGGAGTTGAGAGGGATAATAAATTAGCTGTAATGGAATGCCAGAGCAGATGCAATCCCTAATTCTGCTCCTATGTCTTAAGGTCTTATGGTCTTATAAATTATCGCTAGCCCTTACCTCTACCCACAGTTGGGATATTACATTTCATTTATGCAACTCTCACCAATATGTTATTTGCCACATATATGATTTTACAGATGTTTCAGGAGATATTGGACAAATTCAGTGTTAAAATATTTCTGATAGGCATCTGCTGCTGTAGTCAGGAAAGAGTCCACATAATTTCCTTTCGTTTTTTTTTTCAGTGTTAACAGAAGACAAATCATGATCTCTCTGGTTCTACAGATTTCCCCAGTGCCACAAAAGCCATCCTTGCATCCTCGTGTGCTGTCACTGAACAAACTTGTTTTCCAACAGTGAAAATTATTTTACTCTATGACCACTCAAATGTTGTTTGATTCCAATATATTTTTTGTCGTCTGGAGCATAGTTGCATTGAGTTTATCATTCATGCCCTTCAAGATCATGTTAAGCAACGCTGTGACTTCTGGAGCTAACTCCCCTTGGGTAAGAGCGAAAAGGAAAATACCTCAGAAACCATGGCTTTTATACATCCCACTGATAGAATAATCTCATCTATAGAAGGAAAGATGATTTATAGGGGATGATTTAAAGGTTCTGGTTCAAAGTGTCAGATACTGAAGCATCTGCTGAATCCCTCAGCACAATATGTATTAAATGTCCTTACACACCAGAACCATTGATGTTCTGGTTGTGATTTATCCGCCTTAGTTCCTAAATGCTCTGCCTTTATTCCTCTTCAGTTGGATATACAACCCTTTGTGTAAAATAGTTGCCCTTCAATTTCCTGTTAATTTTTTCTCCTCTGTTGTTTAGCTCTTGAAATAATGCTGTTTCGCTCTTGATTTTCCCATCCGGGGGAAAAACTGATCACATTTAAACTATCATCATTATGTTATATACCTCTATAAGATCACCTGTCAATCTCCTTTCCTCTAAGGAATAAAGTCCTGGACTACCCAAATTTATCTTATAATTCAGTCCCTCAAATCTTGGCAAAAATCCTTGTGTATCTTTTGCACACATTCCTGTTTAATAACATCTTTCCTATAGTACGATAAACAAAACTAAATATAATGCTCCAAGTGCGTCTTCAACAAGATCTTGTACAACTGCACAGGACCACCCAGTTATTAAACTCAGTATCCTGACAGATAAACCCAACATGCTGAAAAGGTTTCTTCACCACACTGTCTATCTGTGACTCCACTTTTAAGGAATCATTTACTTGAACTCCAAGGTTCCTCTGTTTTACAGAAATCCCCAGAGACCTAACATTCACTGTGAAAACCCTATCTTACTTTTGCCTTTCCAAATGCAACACCTCAGACTTACATTAAACGCCATTTGACATTCCTGAGGCAACACGAGTGAATCTGCAGATGCTGGAAATAAATAAAAACACAAAATGCTGGCAGAACTCAGCAGGACAGACAGCATCTATGGGAGGAGGTAGTGACGATGTTTCGGGCCGAAACCCTTCATCAGGAGTGAAGTAACATGGGATGGTCATAGGGGTGATAAGAAGTCAGGGGAGGGATAAAGTAGAGAGCTAGGAAGTGATAGGCTGGAGGGAAATGGGCTAGGGGGAAGGTGGAGAATTATGGGAAATAGAAGAGAAAGAAAGGTAGAGCTGGGGGGAGATTATAGTGAGGGGGGAAAGAGAGAGAGAAAGAGAATCAGACTAAAATAATAGATAGGGATGGGGGTAAATATGGGGCAGGGATATCAATGGAGGTCTGTGAGTTGGATGTTCATGCCGGCAGGTAGGAGGCTACCTAGGCGGGAGATAAGGTATTGCTCCATTGACCTGCGTGTGGCCTCATCTTGACAGGAGAGGAGGCCATGGACAGTCATGTCAGAGAGTGAGTGGTCTGTGGAATTGAAGTGTGTGGTCACAGGGAGATCCCGCCACTGCTGGAGGACTGAGCGCCGGTGTTCGGCGTAACGGTCTCCCAGTCTGCGGCGAGTCTCCCCAATGTATAAATGGCCACATCGGGAGCACCGGATACAGTATATCCCCCCAGTTGACTCACAGGTGAAGTGGTGCCTCACCTGAAAGGACTGTCTGGGGCCTGGGATGGTGGTGAGGGAAGAAGTGTGGGGGCAGGTGTAGCACTTTTTCCGTTTGCAGGGATGAGTGCCTGGAGGGAGGTTGGTGGGGAGGGATGGGGGGATCAATGGACAAGGGAGTTGTGTAGGGAGTGATCCCTGCGGAAAGCCGAGAGTGGGGAGGAGGGGAAGATGTGGTTGGTGGTGGGATCACGTAGGAGGTGACGGAAGTTACGGAGGATTATACATTGGATCTGTAGGCTGATAAGTTGATAGGTGAGGACCAGGGGGACTCTATCCCTGGTGGGCTGGTGGGGGGGGATGGGGTGAGGGCAGAGGTGCATGAAATATGGGAGATGCGATGGAGGGCAAAGTTGATAGTGGACGAAGGGAAGCCCCTTTCTTTAAAAAAGGAAGACATCTCCTTTGTCCTAGAATGAAAGGCCTCATCCTGAGAGCAGATGCGGCGGAGGCAGAGGAATTGAGAGAAAGGGATAGCATTTTTGCAGGAGACAGGGGTGGGAGGAGGAATAGTCTAGGTAGCTGTGGGAGTCTGTAGGTTTGTAGTAGACATCGGTGGATAGGCTGTCTCCAGAGATAGAAACAGAAAGATCTAGAAAAGGGAGGAAGGTGTCAGAAATAGACCAGGTGAATTTGAGGGTGGAGTGAAAGTTGGAGGCGAAGTTAATGAAGTCGACGAGCTCAGCATGTGTGCAGGAAGCAGCACCGATGCAGTCATCGATATAACATAAGAAAAGAGGAGGACAGATACCGGTGTAGGCTTGGAACATAGATTGCTCCACATGGCCGACAAAAAGGCAGGCATAGCTAGGATTCATGTGGGTGCCCATGGCTACACCTTTAGTTTGGAGGAAGTGGGAGAAGCTAAAGGAGAAATTGTTAAGGGTGAGGACTAATTCCGCGAGGCAGAGAAGAGTGGTAATAGAAGGTGACTGGCTGGGTCTGGAATCCAGGAAGAAACGGAGAGCTTGGAGACCTTCCTGGTGGGGGATAGAGGTATATAGGGACTGGACATCCATCGTTTCACCTACCTTCCAGTCTATTGGCACTGCACACATGGCTAATGATTATGCAAAAACAGACTCTGGATGAATGACTACTAGAGGACCATATATGAAATCCAGAAACACACTTTCAAAGGAAGTCCTATTAAAAGTTCATTTTATTTTCAAAATATGCATGAACAACACAACTCTGATATTTCTCTTCTCCAGATAGCCACGTAATACAGAAAAAGCAAGGAATTTGTTGAAAGAAAAGACATCAACCCCCTCCTCCACAGTATGATAAAGGAAAATAAAAAACAACACTCACAAACCCCAAATCCTGCACCCTCTCCCTTACACAGAAAACTGACATAACGTCCGCAGGGAAAACTGCAGTAGGAACATCAAAACCCCAAACCCCTAAGCACTCCCTCACAAAAAAAACAGTAACAATAACATCAAATCCCCAACTCCTCCCTTGCAAACAAAACTAGCACCAATAACACTAAATCCCCAACCGACTTACTTGCAGAAAAGAACAGTGACAATAACATCAAACCCCCTACCCACTCTCTCACACACAAAAAAACAAACACAGAGAAAAACACTAGCAAGAACGTCAGACCCCAAATCCTCAACTCCTCCCTCGCACAATAAGTAACATGTCACCCACCCAACAATCGGCACCAAGAAAGAAAATACTGAAAACTGAAGGAGACCAAAATACATTCCAATAATTACATAAGTATCAGAATTTTGAAAATACTCTCTGATCAGCATCGAGGAGAGCAGCCACACGAACCCAGTCCTTTCCTGAAGAGTGACTACCATGCCAGGTCCGAATGCTGCCAACCTGGCTACTGGCCACTGTCGACTCCATGGGGAATGACTATTGACCTCCTCCACATTCACCTTGATGCCTCAATCTCTGGTCTTCTCCATAAGGCAGTTCGTGCTCTTGGTCCTCTCTGGGGACAGCAGAGTGCTCAATCATTTAATCAAATTCCAAACTGCACGTTACAGGCTTAAACAGATTCCAGAACACAATTAAGATGGGAAAAAAACAAGCAGAAGATGTAGAGAAAGTGAAATAATTGAAGAGGTTGGCTATCTGGAAGATACCACCGAAGGAATTGTTATTGGCAAGTGCCATGTTAACCATTAAAACTCAGCAATTAGGTTTAAACTATTTCTCGCACAAATGATGCATAAAGAGATTGCAACTCATGTAGTATTTCAAAATCCTTATGTTTTTGCATATCTTAGAGTTCTAAATTTAGATTTTGATTTGAAATTGGTCATAGATAGCTGAATAATCTAACATCATTGGCCAAAGATTATTCCATGTTTGCTACATTTGTAAAAATGTTAAAAAAACATACCTGAACACACATTTGGAAATTTAAATTTGTTTCTCATAAAGGAAACACTGCTAGAAACAGATGTCATTATTTTGCACTATGCAAAATTTAATTTTTGTATATTTCGCTTTAAGTCTATCACAGCTGGCTTTTAAAATGCTTTTCAATACTTCAGACCAGTGCCATTTGTCTGTGTGATGCACAGACCAGTGAATTGCAATGATGAATAAAGAGAAAATATGCAGGTGTATGAGGGCAAAAACAGGAAGTATTCACAATTTCATGTAAGATTACAAGAACTTACAAAAGCAACTATTCAGTGGTTCAGTGGTTCAATTTAATAAAAGTGAATGTATACAGTATACTACCCAAAATTCTTACCTTCACAGTCATCCACAAAACTGAAGAAAATCTGAAAGAATGAATGACAGAAAAATGCTTGAACCCCAAAGTCCCCCTCCCCTCTTCCACACAAAAGCAGTCCTCTCCCTGACCCCACTTGTTCCAGCAGGAAGCATCAGCACCTCCCACCCCTCCCACCATCACCTTCAAGCAATGCCATCAAAGAGACCATGATCTATAGACTAGCAAAAACTACAGTCCATAACCCAGCATTTCAACATGCCACAGGCTCTATCTCTCACTAACAAGGGAGAGAGAGGAGTCACCCCTTGCAGAGCAAGAGGGTATACCAACAAACAACTCGCTGATATGGTGTTTCTGTCTGCATCATTGCTTTTATTCTGAGTTTCTATGTCTCAAGAGTGGCAGCAAACTCCTCCCCACTATCGAGAGAGCGATAGAAAAAGAGATCACCCAAGTGCAGAGGTGTCTGATGATCACACCCTCTATCTCAGTGTTCCAATCTCCCACAATGCTTCCATTGCTGACACCGGCAAAGGCCGCATCCCAAAATGCACGTCTTCCAGGATATATCAAAATCAGTTGGCTGGTGAGCTCCAGAAGTGGGAACCCAATGCCGTGAAGGATCAGAGTTTGAGTGCTGCTGTAAATCATGGTCTCCAACAGAATCCCCGCCACTTTGAAAAGGCAAAAAGAAACATTGAAGAGAGAGATTTAAGCTGTTTCACAGATGAGCGCAAAGAAGTCTCCCTCTGGTGCTACTTTAGCCTGTACTCATTGTTGTTACAAATATTGATTTTATAGTTAGACACTTTTAATTATTTTATGTATTTGGAATTTGCTCATTTTTCTGAAAAATAATAAAAACTGTGAAAGCATAATTGATGAGTCAGAATACAAAGAAAAATGCTCAAACTCTACATATGTTGTATCAAAGGTTGAAAGTACATTTATTCTTAAAGTATGTACACTGAGTTTCACCAAGATTCACCAACTTGCAGGCAGCCATGAAACAAAAAAATAACCATGGAACCCATTCAAGAAAACAGCAAAAACCTAACGTGCAAGAAAAAAACAAATTCACATTAGAATGAAAGTACGTGGGTAGGAAACAACACAAGCATGAAGTTGATTACAGCAGACTGTTACAGTCAAAAACATCACAGAATATTTTGAAAATCTGGTATTGAGAGCAGCTGGCCAACTACAATTTGTGCACCAGTGATGGAAACATCAATAAACAAAAAGTTCAAAGTTCAAGTAAATGTATTATCAAAGTGCATATATGTCACCATATACTACACTGAGATTTTTCTTGTGGGTATTATCAATAAATCCAAGAAAATGGAATCAATGATAAAGAACACACAACAAAAACAGACACATGACTAATGAGCTAAAAACAACAAATTGTGCAAATACAGAAAAGAAAAAAGATTTTAAAAAAAGTAATACTGTGAAATCAGTTCAGTGTTGGGGTGAATCATGTTATTCACTCTTGTTTAGGAGCCCAGTAGTTGAAAAGTTCCTAAACCTAATGCTATGGGATGATAGGCTCTTGTACCTCCTTCCTAAAGGCAGCAGAAAGAAGTTGAGCACGGATACGAGAAAATCTGGAGATGCTGGAGATCAAAATCAACACACACAAAATGCTGGAGGAAAGCAACAGGCAGGACTCAGGAGTCCTGAAGAAGCGTCTTGGTCCGAAGTATCGACTGTTTACTTTTTTCCACAGATGCTGCCTGGCTTGCTGAGTCCCTCCAGCATTTTGTGCGCGTTGCTGAGAAGAGAGCGCAGCTCGGATGGTGGGAGTGCTTAATGATGGATGCTGCTTTCTTGCAACAGCACTCCTTGTAGATGTGTTCAGCGGTAGGGAGGGTTTTACCTGTGATGAACTGGGCAGTATCCATTACATTTCATAGAATTTTCTGTTCAAAAATGATATGAACATGCATCAGGTTAGGCAGTATTTGTGAAAAGAGGGATAAAGTTAATATTTCAGATTGAAGATCCTTCTTCAGAAACAAAGTATTACTTTTGTTTCCCTCTTCACCATGCTGCCTTATTCTGTGTGAGTTTCTGGAATTTTCACTTTCTATTTTAGAGATGCAACATTTGCAGTATTTTTTTCCCATTTTCAGTGTAAGTATATAGTGCATGAGAGATCAGATGTCTGTTGTTCACACTTCATATCTGGCCCCTCAGATTTACACAACCAGAGCTTCCACAAGTATCAAGGCTCAATTCATTTGAGAGCAGCTGCAATCCTGCATGAAAAAGATAAGTGAAAGCAAATGGTTGTAGTTTTATTTCACAGTAAAATTGATTTACATAAATTGAACATATTTTAAAATGAATTTATTCATATTTTTAAGAAAGTAATTTCAGCTGCTTCCTGTGGTATGGCAATCACAGTGACGTCCCCAATGCACAGAGCAGAGTACGGCTGTAAAATGTTTTTTGTGCCTATGAGGACCCTGTGGGAAGCAAATGCAAGGTGTTGACTGGGCCAGTGTTTAGCAGCCATTCATGTGCAGATATAATAATGATATTTTTTCTTAACATTTTTTTCAGGGCCAGAGGTGTAAACTTTTACCTTTTTGTCTGACAAACCTACTTGTTTTTCATATATTTCCTTTTTATAGCTAATTGGTTGAGTTATAAATATATTATTTCCACTATTTCTTGAATCATCTACCTATGAATTACATCGATATGCTAAGTCCATTCACTTACAGGATGTTGTTTTACTCATAATTTCCCTTCGGATGTCAGTACAGACCCACCTTCATGAGCCACTGCAGTCTCTGTCAGAAGAAACATGGAAAAAGATGAAGACATATGTTGGTGTTATATAGACAGAACTCAAATTTTGGCCTTACAACAATGATAAATCCAAAATATGTTTATAACTGTGTGGCTTGGAGAGGAAATTGTAGACTTTGTTTCTATAGAATTCTGTCCTTATCCTTGTTAGTTGACAAATACTTTCAGCTTATGAGACACTGCTGATTCTTGGCTGATCGATGTAGTGAATCATATTGTTGGTGCAGACGTGGTATGCTGGTGCTTAAGGTGGTGGAATGAATGCCCATCAAACAGGCAACTTTGCCTTGGATTTTGAAGAGATTCTTAAATATGGAGTGAACTGCTCAACTTGAAAATAGATGAGCCTGATATACAACATGATATTTGCCTTTTAGATGGTGGAAAGATATTGGGATGCTATGAAGTAAGTTAGTTGCCACAATAACCTTATTTTCATAGCCACAGTATTTAGCCAGTCAGTCCACTTCAATGGCCTTCAAAGTGTCGCTGGTCAGGAGGAATGTGATGATCATATCACCGAATGTTAAGAGTAATTGGTTTGACTCTCTCTTTTGGAAACAGTCATTGCCGGAGACTTATATAGCTTAAATATTACAGCCATTTGAATGTTGTCATTGTTTTGCTGCATACAGACATGGGCTGCTTCATTACCTGAGGAGGGGGAAATGTAATTTAACTTAGGCAATCATCCCCACCTGTGATTATGGTAGAGGGAAGGTGATGGGGGAAGCAGTTGAAGGTGGTAGGGCCTATGATACTGTTCTCAGGAATTTCTGCAGGATATTCTGGACTGAGAGGTTGGGCCTCCAGCACTCAATTTGCTGAGTTATTGCTCTAAGATTTGGAACATTTTCCTTTTGAGTACTCTTAAATAGGGTTTTTTAATGCCATTGTTGGTCTGATATTCATGGGAACGAAAGGGTTAATGCATGAGAAATTTGGAATGCTCTTGGTCTGTACTTGCTGCACTTTAGAAGAATGAGGAGTTATCTCATTGAAACCGTTTGAATATTTGAAGGCCTGAATATAGTGCATGGGGAGAGAATGTTTCCTGTAGTGGGAGAGTATCAGAATACAAAGATGTCCCTTTGAAAGAGAGATAACAAGTAACTTATCTAACCAGAGGTTGGTGAACCCATGGAATTCATTGCCATAGATGTTGTTGAGGCCATATCATTGGGTATATATATTTAAAGTGGAGGTTAATATGTTTTTGATTAGTAAAGACATCAAAGGTAATGCGGAGAAGGCAGGAGAATGGGGTTGAGAAGGATAATAAATCAGTCTTGACAGACTGGCAGAGCAGACTTGATGCCCAGTGTGCTTCAATGTCTTATGGCCTCATGATAATTAGCACTGTTATTCTCATCTCAGGTCTAAAATAGCAACTTGCTCCTTTTTGGATCCAACGTTGTGATGAGATTGGGGGTGAATTTGATCTGGCAAAACCAGTGCACATGTTATTGATGAATGCTACTTGATAGCATAATTAACAGATCTATGGTATCTGAATAGTTACTGAATTGATCTACTGAACCTGTATCTCTCTCAAAGTTATCTGTTGAATTTATCTTCAGTGAAAAACAAAACAGAAACAAAAGCCAGTCAGGTTAGAAAGAAGAAAGTAAAGAAAGGGAGCCACACATTTTGAGGAAAGAAAAACAAGAGAGCTGCTGCAGTATATTATATTAAAAGACATCTAAGCATTATGTGCCTGCCCTTACTCGAAATTAGATCAAAAACTACAATAATTTGTAGAAGAGATGTGGAAAGCTCACCATTATTGAACTTACTGCTTTCTGCACATATGCCTTTCTCATTTCTAAAAATACTTTCAAGTCCTCCATCAAAAATTATATCTTCATTGCATCTTTTGATGACTCTTCGGTGTTTTTGCTTCTGGTAAATTCATTCACAATCCTTTGCACTTTTCCTTATCAAACTATCCCAAATCCATTTTTCACTCAGCCCCTAGGACTGTATTCTGGATTATTTCCAACTCATACATCCAAATATCTTACAAATACTATTATTCTTTTAATACTTTCAGTCCAATCTCTCCAATTTTGTTTCCTTGGGAAATAAAATAATAAAAATATTTCTGCTTCGCAGAGCATTATTGCTATTTGATTTATGTTTATATTGATTTTTTTTTCTTTCTGTTATGTGAGTTAAAATTAAATTAGAAGAAAATCTACTCACTGGAACAGTTAAAATCATTCCCTCAGTAAATAGCAAATCTGGCCAAAATTAAGACATCATGGTGGAGAGTGTCCTTGATGTCTGCAAAGGTACATTAAACTGTCTTTGAGTGTTGGCTCATTGCTTTATTATGCAATTTGATGCCAATGGCACTCTGGTGGATTGTAGTTGCACAAGGCAAGACACTGGGCCAGTGTAGAATGCATGAAGGCAATCAGTTAAGTCCAGGGGTGTGGACTTGGTCCAGTAGCACCCCTGAGCTCACGTTGATTCTGCACTTTTTAAAAAAGTGATTTTGAGACTTGAGATTACTGAAATAGTTCTGAGTTGTTTTAGGAGTCTGGGGCCAGTTATGCAGCTGGACATCATAACCCAGCCACTGGAGTTGCTAGAGTGTGATCTATGCTAGAGTACTGGGGACGTTGATCTGATGAAGGACACTGACATTGGTTGGACTGATCTCCAAATGAATTTGGCAGTTTTCTCAAATGCACAGTGGATGGTATAACTCCAATGCATTGAGGTGATTTTTCTTAACTTAGCAAGATATTCAATATATATGGGAGAATGGAGATTCAGATTTTTTTTTTATTACATGTGTATCAAAACATACAGTGACAGCTCAATATCCTGGAGGTTCCTCCAGCCCTCATCCTCACTGTTCTGCCAGCCCAACATCTGGCCATGGAAGTCCTTTGTCAAACATACATATCACTGGATTTTGAGCACTTGGAGGTCCAGACTCCATCTTAACCTCTGATTCTCCCACACCCTTGTTTCTAACCCAAATCTGAATCCAAACTCCCCTCTCTGTCCCCAAAACTACCCTGCACACAACTAGATCTAAGCCATGATCTCAAAAGACACCACAGCTTGGCAACATCTTGACTGGAAACAAAAGGTTCAAAGATTTTCTACTTGGCAAATGATGCATTTGGTTTTGGCTTTGAGTTTTTGGTCTTTGAACATCTTCTTCCTTGAGGCGGGGGGCAAAGACTCTCCTAGAACTGTGCAGACTGTGATTAATTACATTGATGTCAACCTCATTTATGGAAATACTCTTTTTATTCCCCAACGTTCCTTAGTGAAAATCAGGAAGCCTGCAATTCTGTTAATCTGAAATAACAAAAAAAGATGATTGAAACGCGACTCTGTCAGGACTGGGACGAAAGTAGAAGTTAGTCTAGATAGGATGGTGTGAAACAAAAGGATCACCTCCAGTAGGGTGAGACAGAATGACATAATGTGGCAAGTAAAGAACATCTAAGTTTAGGCGACTTCTCCATGTCCATGAAATCCATTGTCAGTGGTCAGGCTGTGGGTTATGGTTAGCAAGACTTTTAGTTTCTGGTCAAAAGTGAACACTGGAGTATGGATGCTGGGAAAAATGTGAATGTAACACTATTGTTTTTAAGAGTAGCTGGTTATTGCCTGGCACTTTTGTAACACAGATGTTAATGGCTACATATGAGCCCATGCCTAACAACTGTCTATCTTGATGCATGTATGCATAGATTACTTCATTTGTTGCAGAGTTTTGAATGGAATTGAACATTGTGCAATCATGTGTGATCATGTTTCTCTGTGTTTCTCAATTCCTTTCAAATTCTAATTCCACTGCTGAGCTAATTAGCTAGTTTATCATCACCAAGTTTATGAGCAAGCTCCTCTTTCAGAGTGTTAGTTCGGATGGAGAGAAGGCAGTTTGTGAATTGAGCACATTATTTGGTGGCACTATGAATATTACTGATGTTTTTTAAGAACACATGGAAGTCCCTTTCTATGTAACATAGTCACTAGATTACATGAAGATCATGATTGTCCAGTACTCCAGTGTGCTTGTATAAATAGATAAATCCTTCTCTCTAAAGTGATCCTTTTATGTTAGTGAATGCAAATTTGCATAGAAAGGCAGTGAATAGGTGCCACCTCAACAAGAATGTTCTGCTATTATTTCTTATTTGTGACAATGTTCCCATTTGTGAGTGTATATAAGCAATGATTGGCACTGAAAGGAAGATGTCACTCACCACTTTGTAATTGATCGTATGTTTTTGAGTATCAGTGTCATGCAAGTAAGTCAAGCTGTCCCCCAGTTACCTTATATGCAGAAAGAGCTGTTAGTTATGTGAAAATAGAGATAGGTATGGTAAGCCTTTAACTATGGTGGAGAGTACCAGCTACCCATGGATGGTGAGGAAAAAAATAACATGTTAGTCAATCTCCTTCCAGTAAGGCTGCAGCAAATCAAGAGCAAAATACTCAAAAGTCTGAATATACAAGTCTTTCACTGAGGCTACATCCACACTAGACCGGATAATTTTGAAAACGCTGGTTTTGCCTAAAAACAATAGGCATCCACACCAGGCATTTTTGAAAATACCTCTGTTCACATTAAAATGGGTATTTGAGCAAATCTCCTCCTACTCGGCATGTGCAGGACACATCTACAGAAAACAAGCGACATTTGGAGTTGAATCTCACCATGAAATGGGTGTTTGTCCAGTTACAGACTAGAAAAACTTAAAAGGAAATTGCCAAACAATGGACAGCTGTTGGCTCTCATGCAGGAGGACTTGAAACCGGGAAAAAAACAAATACTGGAGTGTATGGAGGCAACCGACAGGGAGTTCACAGACAGTATGAACAGGCTGACGACGAACATTGAAAAACTGACTAACTCTGTTGCAGAGTTGTGAGGAATATGATGGCAACCCCCCCCCCCCAGTACTTTTCACCACCACAATACCCGCTTCACAGCCACTACAACAGCTACACATACAGACACACAGACCCCCGAGTGGCCCCACCAATATATTCCCTACTCCCACAGAGAGGTCACCCTGGAAACATTTCCTACAGCCATAGTCTCTTCATGGATGAAAGGGACAACAGTTACAACTAAATGCAATAAGGCTTGTTACTGGGAAAAAGTGAAATTTGCTGTTACCTCATTTGTTTGCCTTTATTTTTGCCATGTCTTTCTGTATTGTTTTGCTGTATTTAACATGTGCAATAAAACGAGTTACTGGGCAAAAATGATTTTATTTTTACCTGAGTAAAAATGAAACTTACTATTTTCCTTTTTTGGCCTTAACATTTTCATGTCTATGCCAAACATAAGCTACTACTTAAAAATGACATTTTGGAAGTAGTGACAATTGCATCTATTGAATGCTTGCACAAGCAATACATTAATAAAACTCCTTGTTAAATATATAAAACATGTCTGCATCAATGTTATCTTGTATTTCCATACAATGTTATATGCATCTATTGTCAGAGAAGTACTTGCATAAATAAGTAAACCGCCTTCATACAAGCAAGGACAGGAAACAGGGCCAAGTGAGAATATTCATTTATTCAGTAAGTTATGGGTCAAAGTATTTGATGAGTACATTTCTGACTCTTCAGGCTGCAGTCTCTTTGCTGTCTATTCTGAAATTGTAAGGTTGTGTGGTGGTTGAAATTCTCTGTCATACTGCAAAGCTGCAGTAACATTCTGCTCAGGAACATTCTCCTGAAGCCATCCGCCATTGTTGTTGTGGTGTTGGAGGTTGCTTTCAAGAAAACAATGAAATGCCCCGTTGCCACTGCCATCTGTTCTGGCACGTCATGACAGCTTTTTAAAAAAGCTTTGGTTACCCCATACACACTACACTGGCCAATCAGCGTTTTCAAATTTACACACTCTGGAGAGCGTTTTAGAAAAGCTCCATTTTCGGGGGAGGAAAACGTCATTTCAGTGTGGACTGAGGGTCAAAACAAAGAGAAAAGGTTTCATTTACAGATTTATCCAGTCTAGTGTGGACGTAGCCTGAATTGCTTTCACAGGCCAGTTGGAAGAGTACAGGTGACAAAAGAATTTAGTTGATTTCCTCAATTTTGAATACCTTATCTAATTTGCAGAATCCTTCCAATTGACCCAATCAAAGACAATGAACTGTTAATGCATTTTACTGACCTGCAATTGAAAGAGTGTGTCTAAATGCATTCATTGCCCTTTATTCCAGCATACAAAACCTTGTAAGCAGGGAAATGATGTAGCAGAAAATCCTTTGAATAAATATACTCTGACCGAGGGAGAGCTGCATCTTGTGTCAACAGCCCTCTGCGTGAAACACAGGATCTGCTCATTTTGTTCTATCAATGATAATTGATGAAATACTAAATAAAGCTAGTTAACATTTTCTGCTCCAAATATATGTTTTGATTATTAATTATTTAATATGTAAGATCAGAATGTTCTGTTTTAATTCTTTGCAGCTTAATGTTCTGCAGAATAAAATGAATTACACAGCCAAAAGTACTTCATATATTGGCATATCTAATTCCTTATTAGAGCAGATATTCAAAATGATGGCACATATGTGTAAGTTCCTCTTAAAAATATTTTATTAGACAAAGCTTAGGCACAGATGTCTATGAGCCACTAATGTGAACACAGTGATGCAGAGAATGTTGCAGAATGTGAAAATCATTTTAAGTCACGCCATTGCACAAAAAAAATTGTTCCTAAGCAACATTGCTTGCTCTTAAGTCTTTGCAAAAAAAAAGCAAACCAATCAGAATCAATAAGTGCAAGGATAAAACTTACTGTTCAACAAAGTTTCCAGCAAAGTAATGCTTTCTTTCATGCCTGGTCCCTGTGGGAGTTCTAATGACTAAATAAGCACACTATTTTTTTTCAATTTATGATCTGATTTTGTGGATACATTAAATATGGATCATTGTTAAGGAATAGCCTATCTCCATTGTTGCCTGGAAACTTAATATTTTTCTTGACCAGGTCACCAAGGAATTATTGCTTTATCAGCAAGGCCATTCTACACCTGGAAGTTACTGACTTAGAAAATTTCAAAACTGACAAGGGAGTGGGTGCTGATAATATCAATGTAATGGGTGTCTGTTCAACAGTTGGCCTTTATCATTATGGTAAACTATTGATGGAAGAGAAAAATACACCAGCACATCATCTGTGCAACAACTAGCTACCTCTCATATTCAAGGATGATTAAATTCCAAGCAAATCTTTGTCAGAGGGTCTAGCAGCCTTGATTATGTCTGCAACATTTATTTCTGAGGAAAATGAATTGCTAGAATTGTTGATTTGACCCACAACACTGAGTATGCTGTTCCTTCTTGGTCAATGCCTCACCAAAGGTTAAAAGATTTTCATACAAGTTCTCAATCTTGCTCCGTTTTCTCCCATAATGGGTTTTCTGTTGCACTAAGGGAACTCTTCCTCCACCCACTTCCAATTTCTGCCAGCTAAGCTCAGAGTAAAAATATGCATTAAAGCAACGATTATCATGCTGGCATGTCATATGGATGCCAATACCCAAATCAATCCCTTCTCAATTATATATATTCACAGCGGAAGGTCCAGACATTCTATGAATAGCGATAAGATGAACTGAGTGCACTAATGGAAATAATTCAGCTCAGTTTTGGTAAAGCTTTGTATCGCAAAATAGAAAGTAAAATAGTCAGTTAGCAACTTAAGCTGAAACTCCACAAGTTGTTCTCCAAAACAAACGAGTTGCACAGAGACTCATTTTCTGGAGCCATTGCATCACATCTCCAACAAATCTAGGTTCAATCTTGACTTGACTGGATGGAGTTGTATGCTCACCCTGTGACCACATGGATTTTCTCAAGGCACTGCAGTTTACCCACACAATATGCAAGTTAATACATTAATTGGACACAAAAATAAAACCCTAATAGAATCCAGTGGGGGTCAATGGGTATCAAATCAAGCTTAATTATCATTCAACCACATACATGGTTACAGCCAAATGAAACAGTGTTCCTCTGGGGGGTGGAGGGACAAGGTGCAAAACATACACAGCACATTCAGGTGAGAGAAGAAAACATAGTTACTTAAAAAAGACACATAAATAATCCAAGACTCTGAGCGACATGCCTCGCAAAGTGATGGTAGAGAGTTCCTGGAAAACAAGAATGTTGTTCCACCGATTGAACACTGGAGGGCAGCACCAATGGGAGAGGCCAGCCTCCAACTGAACATGGACGACACGCTACACTGCCTCCAGCATGTCCTCACCTGGAATGCAGCAGTAGGCAAGCCCACGGCTTGAGGTCTAGTGCTCACTACAACTGAGGCTACGCAACTCCCATGCTGCCTGTCTCTCCACCAATAAGGGAAACAGGCCTGCAGCATCTTGTATTGTCATTTCCATCAGTGTCTTGCAATTGCAAGAGAAATATCCTAGACGATCACCCGCAGTTACAATGCACACCACCTTCGCACACCAATTCCCATGCCTTCAAGTAGCAGGTAGCATCACGGTTTGCACTCAGGTTAGTACCTCAGAAACCCAATCTGGCTCCTTGGAACCACTCAACAGCTCCTCTTCTTCAACCTGCCGGTCAGCTCCTCCTCCGACATGCTGGCTGATACCTTCTCTATCACAGCCTACTACTCTGATCAACAAGCAGCTCACTGATGTAGTAGACTTGCTGTACCTGAAGGTCTTGTAGTCCTGTATAGACTTATGATGTAATGAACACATTTCACAAAAAATAATACACCTTTGGTCACTATGTCCAAAGGGGTTGCCATCCTCCCAGAAGTGGATAGAAATATGTAAAGACAATAAAATGCATTAAAGTATATTTGGTGCAATGAAGTCCCCAAGGGTTGGTGCAAATTTCATGGGCTAAAGAGTTTGGTACTATGATGCATCTTTTTCTGCCTTTCTGAGTCAAAACAGAACACCCAGCTGTAATAAACTTAAGACATGGATATAAGAAATAGAGGCTTGGAAATGGATCAATTAATATACAAGAATGCTGATCCTGTTCTTTCATTGAAGACTCAAAGCAATTAGTCACTTGCAAAAAACATTTCAAGGTCTCTGCCCGATCATAAAAGCCAGGTTGGTGCTGAGTAATATTGATTAGTAATATAAATGTTTTTAATGATAAAACAAGAAAGAAAGAAGCAAGGCACTTTGGCAAGTTTGATTATCTGGATGTCTTTCTATGCCTGACATATAGGCAGTGACAAAAGACCACTGCACCAATGGTGAGGACAGTGAAGGTATGGTCAAGCGGGTCAGAGGACCATTTACAGGACTGACCAATATTCATCTTTTCTTCTGAATGAATATTCAGATTCATTGCATTCAATATTCAATATTCCACCCTGACTTCATGAAGACCTGCATAGATGAGTGTCGACCTTTCGAACATAGTAAGTTGTCTCAAACGAGAAGCCTTAAATGAACCAAAAGATTCATAATTGCTGAGGCCCAGAGCTATGTTGTTCAAGACTCGCAATCAGACGTCCTGCATAAAATGCTGATACAACCTACAGAAGGTCATTGTGAGAGCGAAAAGGCAATTCCATCCGAAGTCAGAGACAGAATCGGATGCATAACAGCTGTGGTAGAGTTTGTGTGCCATTACTTACTATAAGTGAAACCTTACATCATAACTGGCAGTGAGCCTCACTCCCTGATGAGCTCAACACCTTTTATGCATGCTTTGAAAGGGAGAATAATTCAATGCCAGTGAGAATCCCCACTGCATCCAATGACCTTATGATCCTTGCGTCGGAGGCTGATGTTAGGGCATGCTTCAAGAGGATGAAATTTACCACGGCATTGGATCCCGGTGGTGTACCTGTCTGGGTACTGAAAACCTGTGCCAACCATATGGTTAGAGTGTTCAACCTCTCACTGCTGTGGTCTGAGGTTCCCACCTGCTTCTAAAGGTGCCCAAGAACAGGGTGAGCTGTGATAATGACTGCCACCCAGTCATAGTCACATCTACTATAATGAAGTGCTTTGAGAGTTTTATGATGGCTAGAGTTAACTCATGTCTGAGCAAGGACCTGGACATGCTGCAGTTCACCTATGGCTACACGAGGTCTACAGTGGATGCAATGTCACTGGTTTTTGTTCTACTTTGGAGCATATAGAGAGAAGCAAAAGAGTTTATCCATTGCAGGTTGGCATTCACTATTGACATCCCCTCAGTATTAATCACCAAGCTTCTAAACCTGAGCCTCTGTATCTACCTCTGCGAATGGAGACCACAATCATTAAAGATCAGTAATTACATCTCCTATTCTCTAACAATCAATACAATTGCACTCCAAGGATGTGTGCTTAGCTCATAGTTCTACTCTCTACACACACACCAAGGTGGATAAGCAGCATTCAAACACATTTGTAAATTTGCAGATGACACCAGTGTTGTTGGTAAAAGATCTCGGATGATGACAAGGAAACACACAAGAGTGTCTGGTTGAGTAGTGTCACAACAACAACCTCACATTCAATGGTAGCAAAACCAATGATTGTGGACTTCATGAAGGGGAAATCAGGAGAATATGCATCTGGCCTCAAAGAAAGGCCAGCAATGGAAAGGGTGAGCAGCTTTAAGATCCTGGGTATCAACGGCTTGGAGGATCTACCCTGAACCCATACCGTTAATGCAGTAATGATGAAAGCCTATTGGCTGCTCTGCTTCATTAGGAGTTTGAGGAGATTGGTAGGTCACAATCTTCTCTTGCATGTTTCTATAGATAAACCGTGAAAAACATTCTGACTGGCTGTATCACAAGTGCACCTCAAGAACGTATGCTTAGACCATACACTCCATACACTTATCTATTTCAACTGTAGAGATGCACAATCCAAGAAAAGAAACCTGACAAAGCCTGTGGGGTCAGAAAGAGTTCAATTAGTGAGCACCTGAACGACAGTCATGTTTGCCAACATAACTGCATTTCACACACCAGAAATTACCGTCCAAAAGAGTTGAGATGAGAAGTAGGACTCAAGGTCTCCTATTGACAACAGATATGAGCACAATGCCAGAAGCATTTATTTCTATTTCAGTTTTTCTTTTCCCTACATCCATGAGGATATCAAAGCAAACTAGTTAAGACTGGAGTGTTTCCATTGGCCCTAGATTGCATCACTTTGATGGCTAAGTGAATGGGAATTCCACCTGTAGACAGTCTCCAGCACTTGCCAACTTTCGTTACACTTTTCTTTGTGCTGATGCCCTGATTTGGAATAATTAGAAACACCACTGATGGATTCCAGGTTGAATTTTCTGCTCCGTTGGTAAAGTAACCCTGAATTTGTTGCAGAAAATTATAGCTCTTTAGTAAAGACACAAGAGACAGCAGATGCTGGAATCTGGAGCCACAAATGAAGGAAAACAGACTATGTTGCATGAATAGTCAAGAAACTAGAGTAAATTTGGTGAGACTAATTTTGTGATACAGAACAATACTGCAAACTATCAATATTATATCAATATTAGGATAGATTCTAAGATTATTACAGATTTTATAGAATTGGGGAATTTTAAATCCCTGGATAGTTGAGAAATCTACAGTTTAATTAGATTAGACAGAAAGTGGTCTAGCTGGTGGAGATAAGCAAAGCTTCAGAATTTATAAGACATTGTTTTTAAGGGCAATGTGCCTGAGTTACTTGTTTACCATTACTTGGGTTTCATTTTTAGAGTGTTGATTTGATCAGCCCCTTTCATTTGTAGCATTATTAGGACATTTTAAATCTTTGTTCCTGTTGAACAGGATTTATGCAAGAGCAGAGATATCTGGTTTGTTTCTTTCTTACATTTCTCAGACTTTGGGACTTCCTTGAGTGTAGTTGGACTTCAATTGAGGGGAAAGTTTCTAAATGGTGCATAGGCTTGTAAACTAAATTTGCTATATAGTTTACTTTCTTAATACACTGTATCTGTAAATGTAGTTTCCTACGTCAACCAGGCTCCTACAAATTGAGTTTACAGACCACTGAGAATTCAAGTGAATTGATGAGCAACTGTTGCTTTTAAAATGAGTGTGACGAGGAGCATGTGGTAAACACACTCCTTACACATGTGATGAGTGTGACGGAGAGCACACAGTAAATATACTCCGTACACCTGCACATTCATTCACACGCAAACATTGCCTTGATATTGTGCTGTCATTTCCCAGAAGTCACGTGGCGTTCACTGGGTTCTAAATTGAGCTGATGCTCTCAGGTTGACGTCATGTTCCCTTTTCTGCCATGTACAGCAGAATATTACATTTTGTTAGTATTGGGGATGTATGAATGTGTATATATTGTCTGTATACTGTACTTAAAGGAGAATACTTCTGTTCATTTTATAATATGATTGTAACTACATTGTAGGGAGCATCATATTCTAATTGATGTGCAATTTTCAGTTAACTTTGTTGGTAATTACAGATAATATATCCTAGTGCCTAATACAAAAGGAGTTCTTCATCCTCTGTATGAGAGACTGATAGGACTACCAGGAGTTCACACTGGACAAGAATAAGTATGGAGTTATTATTGTGTTTTCTTGTAAATATCATTTTGTAAATATTAGCATTTTTCTTTTCACTATTTTCACTAATTTTTGTAAGTTTGATTTTTGAAATTCTAATCAACACACTCGCACCAAAGTGCTAAGTGACTCCAGACATTTTTCTTTGCTAATAACCCTCATATCTAACAATGAGGGATAAATAGCTTTCTTTGCCTTCTACTGAACTATTTATAAAATAATATTTCAACTTTGTCTTTTAACTTTCTATTACTGATTAATTTTTGGATTTTATTTTACTTAGGGATACAGCATGGTAACAGAACCCTCAGGCCCAATGAGCCTGCACTGCCCAATTACATCTATGTGATCAATTAACTTACCAACTTATACATCCTAGTAATATGACAGGGAACCAAAGATCCTAGATAAAACCGAGGTGGTCATGGGGAGTATGTACTAACTGCTTACAGACAAAATCAACTCAGTTCACTGCAGCTGTAATAGTGTTATGCTACAATGCCACCTCTGAATTGCTATACTCTCTTTAGAAGATTCCAACTTCTATGGCTTCTGTCCTGCTGTCTACCTTTTGTAATGATGCAGTGATGAGCATTGGTATTGGGCACCTTAACCTGGCAGCTGGTTCATCCCTTAGCACCAGCATCAATTTATATCTTTGTAATAAAGAGTTATGATCCTATACAGAATAATACTAGTGACAAAGGATGTGGTCCATCAAATTTAAATTCAGATTCAAGTTCAAGTTAAATTTGTCACTCAGTCATACAGCTAAATAAAACAACATTCCTCTGGGGTGGAAGTGCAAAACACAATGCATACAGTCACACACAACACACAGTAGAAATACTGTAGTTACAAAATAATATTAGAACAAGTTCCTGAGTGGTAAGGCCTGAAGATTGAAGGTTCATGGGATGTTGTCCTGGAGCCATGTTTCTGAAAGAACAAGCCTGCAGCAGCTTCTCATCTTGCACTGGATTAGCTGTGGATGAAAGGTATCCAGCTTGTCTTGTGCTGGGTCAACCACAGATGAAGGCAATCTAGCTTGTCTTCCAGGGAGCAAACACTGGAGTGCAGCACCGATGGAGAGCCTTTGTGTTTGTGCCAACGCTCAATTCAGCACGAATTCCAACTTGCCCAGTCTGCCTCTGTTCTCTCCCAAATTACCTCCAGATCCTCTTCCCCAAGTACCATCTACCCTTCTGTCCACATCTATCATCTCTGATAACTAAATTATATCTGCGTTTCATGGTTTTATACCTATCATGACAGAGTTTATGTTTCAATATTACTGAGCTTGCTAAATAGATAGTGTATGAAATTTGCATGTTAGATGTCTCAATTTCCATGTTAGATGTCAGAAAATGTCTCAAACAGTGTTTAAGTTACATAAGAGTACATTTATTGTACTAGAAACCCTGTTCTACCTGTCATGTTGTTGATGGATTTGGATGAAACTAATCTACTGGTTTCTTGAGCAGTCTCCAGAGCAAGTGATTTAATGACCATAGTTTAGGCAACTCCATAGCCTGAAGATCATGTCAAAATTTGTGCAGAGGAAGTTGAAACTCATCTCTGTGGATGATTTGGAAAGGGACCCCAAATTCTTATTTTAATATTGAAAAGGGGTCCATCACAGTTTTTAGACAAAATGATCCAGAGAAAATTAGTATCAGTTGAGAGAAGTATGCAGATCAAGCATTTGTCTCTTTTCTGATGGCTTTGGGTTCTTTGTCCACAAAACCCTAAATTCTAAAGAAGCTCTTAAACTTACCTGATATATATATATATATATATCTACACGTACCTTCATTATAGGGAGGTTATCCTATATCGACCTACACAGGGAAATCTGCAGATGCTGGAAATTCAAACAACACACACAAAATGCTGGTGGAATACAGCAGGCCAGGCAGCAAACACAAGGAACAGTTCAAAGGCTTGTTTTTTTCCCCTGTCTAGTCTCTGTGGTGAGGTCCATCTGCTTGAGTGGTTGATCCCCCTCCCTACCAAGAAGGAAATACTTCTGGCTAATGAAGTGGATTAAACACAGTGTTTTTTTTATTTTAGTGACATAAATTTAATTTATACAAATAGTTCTTAACACACATCTAACACTCACCGTGTATTTCTGATTCATAAGATATCTGAATTGCAAAACAATTACAAACTGCAATGGATGGATTTCCAAACACTGGTAAAATTCTTATGAACTAAAAGAATATACTAATGAGTTGCAGTCAAATGAGTTGTCTATTGAAGAAACCAGCATCTGACCAATAAATTCTAGGTTTCTTTCTGTCACCCATAATGTCAGTTATTCTACTTATCACTCCTAAAACTCTCATCACTTCATAATATGTATGTTGTTTTCTACTAGATGACATCATCTGGATGTAATGTTCTCCAGATATCTTTGCTGGGACAAAGTAATTCACACAGGTGGTCTAAATGCTTCTGAGGAAAATGCAACAAAGAACTTAATTGTAGTTGCCTGTTTTAATATAGGCCAATTAACATTACCCCATTTACTTGCATTTGGCTGATGCATGCAAAATTCACTTCATTTTGCAAACAACATCACTTAACAGCCAATCTAAATGCCCTGTTAACTTCAAACTAACAGTTGCTTGCAATTTACCTTAAGAAATAAAGGCTGGTTCTTGTTTATACTAAAGGTTTGAGCAAGAAATATTTGTAAGAAGTTTAACTTTGTCACTAGCAACTCTTATCCTTTGGAAAGTTCATCATGCTGTAGTAGAAAGTTGAGGTTAGCAATAAGCCTGTCAAGCTCTGTAAAGAGAATAACCATCAAACTTCTTGGCTGACTTCATCATTGATATGCCTACTGTGCAATCTACAAAACAGACACAATACTGCTGGTTGAGGTTCTTACATTGACTTCATTTTCACAGATGCTGCCTGAGCTGCCAAATGTTTCCAGCATTTTCATGAAAGTTGAATCATAAAAGGTGAATCAGGCTTATTATCACTGACACATGTTGTGAAGTGTGTTGTAGTGTGGCAGCTATAAAGTGTAAAAAATTACAAAAATAAATAAGAAATTAGTGCAAAAGAGAAATAGCGAGGTAGAGTTCATGGGTTCATTGACTATTCAGAAATATGATGGCAGAGGAGAAGAGGCTGTTCCTAAAATCTGAGTGTGCGTCTTTAGGCTCTTGTACCTCCTCACCAATGGTAGTAATGAGACAAATGCATGTCCAAGATGGTGAGGGTCTTTACTGATGGATTTTAGATTTCAAGCCTTCACACCTTTTTTTGATTATTCTGAATTTTGCTTCTCCCACTCCTAACACTCTTCAAATATACTAAACTCAAGAAATTCTTTATGCCATATTGGAAGTTGTGACATCTATCTGAAGTGGTTTGACTTAGGGATAGTGGGTTCTCACATTATTTCCCCTGCAGCCCTGTAGCTGCCTGGGATCTTACTGTTTCTCTTCTTCTGGTTTTTTGATCACTTTGTATGTTGCTAGCCAGCATGTCTTCATGACTTGAGCTCTCTGCTTCTTCCCTCAACTGTTCTGCTCTTCTCTCTCATTCCTGTCCACTAAGTTACTCCTTAAAATCTATCTTTCTATCCTTAAATCTCTTAGTGACTTGGTAGATAAATTGGTTTGATAAATATTATAAATTATTTTGGAATGATTGACCACGCTGTAACTGTCATATCATTGCAAGTTGTTTTTTTTTAAAAAATGCCTGTGTATAACCTAAACCTTTTTTTTAAGTTAACACACACAAAGTGCTGGAGGCACTCAGCAGGTCAGGCAGCATCTATGAAAAAGAGTAAACAGTTGACGTTTTAGGCCGAGACATTTCAGCAGTCCTGATGATGGTCTCAGCCCGAGATGTCGCCTGTTTACTCTTATCTATAAATGCTGCCTGATCTGCTGCATTCCTCCAGAATTTTATGTGTTGATTAGATTTCCAGTATCTGCAGATTTTCTCTTGTTTGTTTAGTTAAGATAGAGTTGCCACGGTCAACGCCATTGTTTTGTGTTAATAAAGAGATTTTTCTCAGGATTCATTTCAACGACATGACTCAACTTCAAACATACACATTTGAGGTAGTTTCCCACTGTGAACATTGAAGACACTCTTGGAGCAATTTATGGGGCATATTTTCCACAGTTATCTCTGACACTTGAAAATCATATCAACATAAACATTCCATATTCAAGACTTCATAAAACAGCAATGTGCTTTAAATGACTACCACACAGTAAACTTTCATACTGTGCCTCTGATACATCAAATTCTTGATGTTCAGCTTCACCCTGATTTTTTTAACTAATAATGTTACTCTCATATTTAATATTATGCTTGTTCATCACTGATGAAGAGCTGTGAAAAAAATGCAATCAATCAAGGATTACAATGCAGGATTGCTTGTGAAATGTAAATAAAATTACAGTCAATGTATCACCAAAGTCAGCTGCAACTTTTTTTTAGCACAGAGTTTCTTTTCATTTTCATCCTTTAATTTAACTTTGATTGATCTACCTGGAGCCGCTGTGTCATGTAGTTTTCATTCCTTTTATATCCCAAAGTGACAGGTTCGACAAAAACAATCCATTTAAAGTGGGTGAATCAGCAGCAAAAAACGTTCTCTGTAATGATTTATGTTAATTAGAGCACTGTTCTTGATTTACAGGTGTTGATTAAACTTTAACCATTTATTTAGTCCTCTGCAGATTTCATGAGAAAGACCAACTGATTTTGCCATGATCACGCTAGAAACTTACTTAAGAAAATTATGTCAAAATACATTGCATTTTACAACAATTTTTTTTCTGCATATTGCAGTAGCAACATTAAAAAGAAATAGTTTAACTTAACAGATCTGCTTGAATTTGGCTTAAAACTAAGGCCAAGAATAGAAGGTTCATCAAAGTCTAAAACAGGACCCAACAACAGTAAAGCCAAAATACCATTTAACCAGACATTGAGGAAACACTATATTGTGTGCTGCATTTTCCTTATGCTTCTCTGCGATTTTGTAAATTCATTGGTTTAACAAATATATTTGAATGTTGGCCAGGTATTTGAACTTATGCCCAGTAAATGATTGAGTTTTTTCCATCTTTGTACATGAAAATGATAACACCATTTACATTTAAAGAACCACCAATCAAAAAAGAGCAGAAAATATATAGAATAACATAAAAATAACCAGATCTCAATTCATTAACCACTTAGTGTAGGTTGATTCTATGGTATATATGTTTCATTCTTCTGCAGCTCATAATAAGTTACGAGCTATGAAAACAGTGGCTGAATCAAAATATTGTTTTTATCACAGCAGAAGTTTGTTTATTGATACAACATTACATTTCTGTGACTCAGAACTGTCTCCTTCAAACAAAAATCAAACATTCATTGCCATTGCAAAAGACTTTGGACTCTGTATTTCTCGCTGCCTTAGTAAATGGGCCAGCTGAATCAAAGACTCTACTCAGCCTGGACCCTCTCTTTTCTCTCCTCTTCCATTAGGCAGGAGTTACAAAAGCCCAAAAATATGTATCATTTGGCCTCAGAACAGCTGCTACCCTGATGATATTGTTAAATTGTACCCTAGTATGATAAATTGGACTCTTGACATCATAATCTACCCCATTATGATCTTGTTCACCTGCACTGCATTTTCTCTGTAGCTGTTACACTTTATTCTACATTGTTATTGTTTTAATCCGTTGTACCTCAATGCACTGTGTAGTGATTTGATCTGTATGAACAGTATGCAAGGAAAGTTTTTTTTACTGTATCTCAGTACACACGACAATAATAAACCAATGCCAACAGCAAAATGTATGTACTAATTTCAATAGGGCTGCTGACTTTAATTGAACAGTTACCTATTTTTTATATTTTAAATTATTTTTACTTAAGGCATTTTAAGTACAATTATTATTTTCTATTTCATTATCTGTTTCTGTTTGAATTGATATTAAATATCTGATTATCCTTGCCATTAAATGAAGTTCAAAATGCCTTCAAAGGCTATCATGGTGTGTCAAACACAGATCTTCATGAAATACCACAAAGGCCTTGTCAATATTTCAGGTTCATTCCAGCTTAGAGGGCAGCCTTTCTTCCATGGCCTTCTGTCCTTTCCTATCAGATTCCACCTTCTCTAGCCTTACATCTCTTTCACCAATCACCTTCCCAGCTCTTTACCTCACTCCTTCCCACTTCACAGTTTCACATATCATCTTGTGGTTCTTCCTCCCCTCTCCCCACCATCTTACTCTGACTCCTCATCTTTTTTCCCAGTCCTGATAAAGGATCTGGGCCTGAAACTTGGACTGTACTCTTTTCTATAGATGCTGCCTGGCCTGCTGATGTTCTTCAGGATTTTGTTTGTATTGATAAGATTGGTTAGACTATGCACACAGCCATAGCGACTATCCTTAATCTGTCTATGTCTATCCAAATACTTATATATTTAGTCCCTTAGAATACCTTCTAATAATTTTCCCTCAACTCACTGGCCTATGATTTCCTGGTTTATGATTAGAGTCTTTTTTAAACAGTGGAACAACATTGGCTATCCTACAATCCTCCAGATGATCTAAATATCTCTGTGTGGGCCCCAGCAATTTCTGTGCTTACCTCCCGGAGGGTCTGACGGAACATCTTCTCAGGAACTGGGGACTTATCCACCATGATTTGCCTCAGGAGAGCAAACACCTCAGCTGTAATCTGTACAGGATCCATGAAGTTAATGCTGCGTTGCCTTACTTCTATAGACTCTGTGTCCACTTCAAGAACAAGTATAGATGCAAAATAATTAATTAAGATCTCCCCCATCTGTTTTAGCTCCACACATGGATTACCATTCTGGTCTTCCAGAGGACCAATATTGTTTCTTGTAATCATTTTGCTGTTAACATAGAATCCCTCAGGATTCTCCTTCACCTTGTCTACTAGAGCAAATTTGTGGTTTCTCCTGATTACTTTCTTTATTAAGAATTATCTTGCATTTCTTATACTCCATAAGCACTTCATTTGCTCCTACCTGCCTATAGCTGCTATGCACCTCCTTTTTTCACTTAACCAGGGCCTCATTATCTTTTAAAAACCAAGATTACTACGCTTGTTACCTTCACCTTTTACTGACGTCCTTTGTACTCTCAAAATTTCACTTTTGAAGGCCTCCCACTTTCTAAGTACACCTTTGTAGAAATTAGCCTGTCTCAATATACACTTGACAGATCATTTCTGATACAGTCAAAATGGGCCTTTCTCCAGTTTAGAATCTCAACCTGCAGAGCAGAGCCATCTTTCTGCATTTTGACTTTGAAGCTAATAGCACTTTGGTCACTAGATGCGCCCCTGCACAAACTTCTGTCACCTGCCCTGCCCCATTCCCTACTAGTAGACCCAGTACCACATGCTCTCTCATTGGGACTTCTATGTACTGATAAAGAACATAAGAAATAGGAGCAGCAGTAGGCCATCTGGCCCATCGAACCTTCTCCACCATTCAATAGGATCATGGCAGATCTAACCATGGACTCAACTCCACCCACTTGCCTTTTCCCCAAAATCCTTAATTCCCCTACTCTGCAAAACTCTACCTAACCTTGTCTTAAATACATTTACTGAGGTAGCCTCCACTGCTTCACTGGGCTAAGTTTTTCACAGATTCACCACTCTTTGGGAAAAGCAGATCCTCCTCATATCATCCTAAATTAACTCTGATGAATCTTGAGGCTATGTTCCCAAGTTCTAGTCTCACCTACAAGTGAAAACAATTTTCCTGTCTCCATCTTACCATAGAACATAGAACTATAGAACACTACAGCACAATACAGGCCCTTCATCCTTCCATGTTGTATTGTCCCATATAATCCTTAAAAAGTTACTAAAACCACACTACCCTATCACCCTCCCATAACCTTATCTATCCTTTTCATAATTCCATGTTTCTGTAAGATCTCCTCTAATTTTTCTGAATTCCAGTGAGACGGACCCAGGCGACTCATTCTTTCCTCATAGTCCAACCCCCTCATCTCTAAAATCAACTGGTGAATCTCCCCTGCACCTCCTCCAAAGCCAGTATATCCTTCCTCAAGTAAGGAGACCAGAACTGCACACTGCAGCCTCACTAGTACCCTGTACTGTTCAGCATAACATTCCTGATCTTAAATTCAATCCCTTAGCAATGAAGGCCAACATTCCATTTACCTTCTTGATAGCCCACTGCATCTCCAAACCACCCTTTTGCGATTCATGCACAGACATTCCAAAATCCTTTTGCACAGCAGCATGCTGCAATCTTTTGTCATTCAAATCATAATCTAGTCTTCCATTTTCCCTTCCAGAGTGGAATACCTTGCATTTACCAACATTGTACTCCATCTGACAAACCCTTTCCTACTTACATAACCTACCTCTCTACAAATTCCCGTATTATCTGCACAATTTGTTTTTCCACTCAATTTTGTGCCATCAGCAAAATTCGATGCACTACACTCGGGCCCCTTTTCCAGATTGTTAACATATATTGTTTACAGTTGCGGGCCCAGCACTGACTCCTGCAGCACACCGCTCACCACTGATTGCCAAACAGAGTAACACCCATGTATCTCAACTCCCTGCTTTCTGTTGGTTAACTAATTCTCTATCCATGCTAATACATTACTCTCAAATCCATGCATTCTTATCTTATAAGTCTTTTATGTGGCACCTTATTGAATGCCTTCTGAAGATCCAAGAAAATAACATCCATCTGTTCCCTTCTATCCACTGTGTTAGCTATATCCTCAAAGAAGACAGATAGACATAGTTTATTGATCCCGAGGGAAACCCCAGTGAATTTGTCAAGCAGGACCTGGCTTTGCTGAATCCATGCTGCATCTGCCTGATGGACTCATTTCTTACCAGATGCTTCACTATTTCATCCTCTAAATCCCTTGGACTGTTGGGCAGTCTGTAATATAATCCCATCAGTACAATCATGCCTTTCTCATTTCTCAGTTCCACTCAAACGGATCATGAGACAAGTTCACCATTCTTTCCTAATGGAGCACTGCCATGACATTTTCCCTGACTAGCAACATCACCTCTCCTCCTTTAATCCTGCCAACTCTATCACATCAAAAACAATGGAACCCCAGAATATTAAACTGCCAGTCCTATCCCTCCTGCTACCAAGTCTCACTAATGGCTACAATATCGTAAATCCAGGTGTTGATCCATGCCCTTAGCTCACCCACCTTTCCTATGACTCTTCTTGCATTGGAATAGACGCAGCTCAGGACACAGTCACAACATGCTCAACCTTTTGATTCATGATTTGTTCTGAGGTCTTACCAACATTTGTCTCCACAATCTCTCCTCTAAGTCCCACCTTCCCTAGAAAAGAACACAATGATCCAAAAATCTTATGCCCTCCTTCCTACACCAACTCCTTTTCCATGTGTTAAACTGTATGATCTTCCTAGTTCTGCCCTCACTAGCATGTGGCATGTGTCACAATACTGAGATCACAACACTTTAAATTCACACCCAACTCCCTGAACTCCCTCTGCAGTACCTCGTTACTCGTCCTACCTCTGTCATGGGTACCTACATGGACTATGACATCTGTCAGTTCACCCTCCCACTTAAGAAAGCTGAGAACTCAGTCAGAGATATCCTGAGCCCTGGCACCTGGGAAGCAACATATTATCTGCAAATCTCTTTCTTGTCCACAGGTCCTCCTGTCCATACCCCTAACTAACAAATCCCCTATCAACAAAGCATGCTTCTTCTTCCCTCTTCCTCTCTGGGTCTCAGTGCCGGAGACTGGACCACTGTGACTTTCCTCTGCTCAATCATCCCCCTCAACAGAGTCCAAAGTGGTATACCTGTTGTTGAGGCGGATAGCAACAGGAGTACTCTGCACTGGCTGTTTAACCCCTTTCCTCTTCCTGACTGTCACCCTGTTTCCTGTATCCTTCACCTTAGGTATAACTACTTCTCTATATGTCCTATCTATTACCCTGTCAAACTTCTGAATGATCCAGAGTTCATCCAGTTCCACCTCTGACTCCTTAATGCAGATAGTTAGAATATGTTGTTGGATGCACCTCTGGCTGAGACTTCGATCAGCACATTTACTTCTCCCGTTTCCAATAAAATATGCTGGATTTGCTGATAAAGGCGGGGTCACCTCCATGTCAGAGGGTCTAGAAACACGTCCCCATGCTAATGGGCAGCTGACCAGTTTGCTCCCACAGGCCAAAGACTTACCGGTTTGTAGGTTAATTGGTCATTGCAAATTTTCCTGCAATTAGGCTAGGGTTAAATCGGTGGGTTGCTGAGCTGTACGGCGGGAAGGGCTGGAAGGGCCTGTTCTGCACTGTGTCTCTAAATAAAATAAATTTGAAAAAAAAATCCTTTGTCTGTCCTCCTCTAGTCTCTCAGTCCACAGACATTAGCACTGTTCTGGTGTAATTTTGAAAAACATCTTTCAGATGCAGCATTGCATTCAGAGGTCACTAACACTGATCTTGCTATTCCCATGTACATCTTCTCTTTGTCGTTCTACCCTTGGATCAATATGCACAATCATTCCTTTATTGTTTAAGTGTTCCTTCCTTCCACTCTACATCCTACATACTATTTCATTTTTCCCTATTTTAACCACCTCTCTCTCACACACAGACACATACACACTTACGCACATACATGGATGGGAAGGGGTATGAGGGTGCAGGAAGTGAGAAGAGCTTATCTGGACATTTTGATCAGTATTGACTACATGAGCAAAGGGGAAGATTCCATGCTGTATGACTCTTGACTCTGTAACTCTATGACACAGTAGCCTTTGCCTTTCTCTGGTTCTTAAATTTTACATGATCACATTTATTTTTCATTTCTAGTGAGGCAGTTATCAAGGAATATAAACACAAGGGGTCCTGCAGCTGCTGGAAATACAGCATAGCAACACAAAATGCTGGAGGGACTCTGTAGGTCAGGCCACATCTATGGAAAAGAATAAGCAGTCATTATTTTGGGCCATGGACTGACACACCAGAAAAGAGATAAGGATTCTGACATGCTGGTCCTTGGCTTCCAATTCTGCCCTGATGAAGCCACTTTCAGCTTTATTCAGTTATTTAGAGATAACTTGCAAAATAGGCCCTCTTCTTTTATCAGATTCCTTCTTCACCAACCCCTTACCCTTTTCACCAATCACCTCCCAGCTTCTTACTTCATCCCCCCTCCCTCACCCATCTGGTTTCATCCAGTACCTTCAAATCTGCAGTCCGTCCTCTCCCTGCACTTTTTATTTTGGCTTCTTCCTATTTCCTTTCCAGTCCTGATGAAGGGTTAACTGTTTTTTCATTTCCATAGATGCTGTCTGATCTGCTGAATTCCATCAAATTTTTCATGAGGCAGGAATATAATCTCCATACAGATTATAATATATAATCATAATTATATATAACATATAATATATTCTCCATACAGAGCCTGATTTCTTAAATATTTCCATCTTTTTTTTGTTTTTTTATTTCAGATGTCTAAATGAGTTTAATATATCACTTTTATTAATTTTTTAATGGTTGCTTAATTGTATGCTAAATATTTTAGGCTTTTATTCTTTTGTCATATAGATGACCACAACAATTAACAAAAACTGCAACATGGCTCAACATGCAAAGCTTAGAACTTTTCAACAAGACTTTGAGAGTGTTTCTTCCAAGACATGTGTCTAGCTAGAATGAGGTACCTCGTGGAATAAGGTACTAACTTGACATTTAATGCATCAAATGTTTACACTATGAAATTGAAGTGTGCACTTGCAGTGGCATTATGAGGGCAATAAGGCAAACTAACATTTGGTTAGCAACAAGTCCACAGGTGATTTCCTTAAGCAATGAAATTTACAGATTAGACAATAATAGAGGGATGATGACAAATGAGATTAAGTGAATTAGAGTCAAATCTTGTGCTGAAATTGAAATAGAAGGATTATTAAAAAAGGAACATTAGCACATAATTTGCAGTGCCTTCTCTTACTGTAAAAGCAGAAGAATCAGAAGGGACTTTTGAAAACCCATAATTCCTGCAAAATATTTTAAGATTCATATTACAGTTGTTAATTGTTGACACTTTTATCAAAAACAAAATCTGCTCTTGAACATCTACATATAGATTCAAAGAACATTTATTATCAGAGTATATACAGAATACAACCCTGAATTTGTCTTCCCACAGAGAGCCACAAAACAAAGAAACATCATGGAATCTGTTCAAACAAAACATCAAACGCTAATGCACAAAAAAGAACAAATTATGCAAACAATAAAAAGTAAATGGAGAACACAGAATATATAATATAAAATTCCAAATCAAAAAGTCATTAAAACAGTCTATGAATGTTCATTTAGTTTGTTTCGAGAGAGAGAGAGAGAGAGAGAGAGTGAGGCACCTTCCTCCAGCAGCAGTGAGTGAGAGCAAAGAGGGAGGCCAGTCAAATGCAAGCAGACAGTGCTGAACACCCACTCGCCTTCCGCTCTTGTCTTTGCTGATTTCAATCTTGCTTGATGTTTTAATCAGTGAGATCAGCAAGAAATGGGATCAATCATGGGCTTCTACCCCACCTCTAGGTTTCTTAACCTACAGGCCACACACTCTGCTCAAAACATTACCAAACTCCCTCGGAGACAGCAAAGCACCAGATCACTCAATCGACCTGAACACACACCATTAAAATGTAAATCACAGGCTCCAATAGTAGTGGAATCATATTTTAAAGAAGAAGAAGAAATAAAAGAAAGTTTTGTGAACGGTCTGAAGGGCGTCACCTTTGGTTGCATTGTTCGCTGGCGCCATTTAACAATAATAAGAACTTTTTCTATTATTGCAGATAAATCTTAATGCGGAAACTTAACGTTATTTACAGGATCTCTGCATGACCTTTTCTCGGAAGATCTGATAAATACAACAGTGTTCAGTCAATTAAGACCACTTTGTCGAGAATGTGATACGATTGTAATACAAATGAAATTGAGCACATATGTTTACAAGACAAAATAATCGGGAGAATTTTTAGTACATTCAGTGTCGTGCACATCAATACCATTGAAGACTTAGAAGCAACAGTAATTTCACATCCTCCCCTATAGAAGGAACAGTATCAGCAGGTTAATAGATTTCCAGGCAAAAAAAAATTAGAACTGCAATTCAGGAAACAAATGGTTAATACAGTTTTGATTCTGTAAATGGAAGTTCTAGTGTTGCACCTGCATTTGAAACAGCAGTGAGTCTTGATTGTCTAAGGATGATTACCACTTCCAGTACACTGGAAGCAAAGTGTACTTTTCGTGCTTTTACCTGAAATTATCCATTAGTCATTGTATAAAAGACTGAAATCCGTGCCAATCTTGGGATGTACTCACAATGTACAAAATTAAAAACCTGTGAATTATTGCAGCCAATGGCAATTGGAGCTCTCTTTTTCAAGAAAAAGTGTTTTCCCCTTCCCTTGTATTCAGAGAAGTGAAGTAACCCATTGCAGAGAGTGCTAACATTTATTTTACAGGCTGTAGTGGATTAATAGGTTCAATGGATTACTTCACCTTTTAGGAAAAGTATTTTTTAATTTAATAAGTAACAGTAAACTTGCAACAATATATCACTATTAACTTCAAATCTTCAACTATGAAAACAATGATAAATTAAAAAAGTTATCAGCAAAGCTTATTCATTGCAGAGGACAAGGGGCAAGCTGATTCCCAAAATCAATTCCGGAATTTTTATGATTCCCCAAAAGAAAGGAAACACTTATGATATAATGTGATAGGGTCATAGTTCAAGGACAACATGGAGATCTCCCTTTTCCACTGTGAAATTTAATGGGAAGGATTTGAATACCAATAATAAGAACAATGCAAGGAGTTTCTACATAACTTACCACTTCTGCTGAATTTTGTACAAACTTTTCATGAAAAAGCAGGAGCAGCTTAGGAAATTCCTGGCCAATTAAAAACCAATGAAAGTAAAAACATTTCTAGAAGTTAGTCTTTGAACACAATGTTTCAATGCAGATTCCTTATAATATATCTAATTAAAAGACAATTTACACCTTTTCTTAAAATAGCATGGCTCTACATAAAACTGTGAATTTAATCAGCTAAGTATGAATTGACTCGTTCTTTGACATAGTTTAAAAATGGTACTGTGGATAATGGAAGGTTCCTTGTTGTCAAGCAGTACTTTCTTCTTTGACAAATAACTATTATTACATTGGCATTGCTTACCATTAGCTCATAATCATTGAACAGATTTAAGCTTCTCTGGTTGTAGTCATTGATTCCTTTTTTTGTTTCTTTGCACCAATTGAGATGAAGTATGATTGCATAGTGGAATTGGATCATTTTCACTTTTGCAATCAATGTCAACGTCAAGTGCCATGGATGGAAAATTCGTCATGAATGCATATGCAGAAGGCACTTGATTGATTTAGCATGATTTTAGAAACTTGATATAAATGATCTATTGCAACAGAGAGAAATCAGAGGATCTTCGTAGGCTAGTCAGCATCTTTGGAGGGTTACAGTCAACACTTTGGGTCAAGAATGAAATGAATAAAAAAAACCCTATGGCACAAGGTCAAATATCTGACATTTTCTACAATAATTTTAGCAGGACAAATTTAATTAATTTACTCAGCAAACTGTGGGGCTATCCTAATCAAGTTTTAAATCAGATTTTAAATTTAATCTGAGGTTGATGATGTGGAATTTGATTCTTGGAATTACCTTTTTTTCCTGGAGAGGGAAAGCAACTTTAGATGATTTTTTTTTGAAGGTATTGAGAATTATTCTGTTTTTTTTTAAACATTTACTGGTGCTTTTTTTGCTGAAGTTGGAATCAGTTGATTGATAGAATATGTAATACTCGTCTTAGAGTTGCAGAGTTAGAGAGCATAGAACCAAGCCAATATGGTCTATTGGCTCTACACTAACTATCAAACAGCCATAGAAACTTGTCAGCATTGATATTTTCTGTTTATGTTTACAGTGTCTGAAGCCATTTGTGGGAAGTCTTCAAAGACTTTATTAATGTGTAGATGACATTTTCATATCTAGTGTTACAATTTGAATGTGGGAGCCTCAAAAGAACGATTCTACTGGGAATTCCTGTACTGAGATGTACAGCTGTACTGCCTTAGATGGATAGTCCATTTCTGCATCCTTATCTTTGGTTCCTACTATCACCAAGCATGCTTATGACAAGTTGGTAGGATGAAGGACAAAGGATTTTCTTGATAATAAAAAGACCAATGGAACCTTTTTGAAGTGCTTCCTTCTTGATCTGAGCATAATAGCACTCATTACTTGAGTGTGTAGGAAACAAAGGTGAAGAGATCATCTTTTCTATCATCCACTATGTGACATATTACTGCAATTATAACATGATATATGTTGTGTCAACTACAACTAATATACATCATGATAGTAAACATGAAGTACTTCATTTACTATGCTTTTCTTGCATTCATTGTATTCAGTTTGCAGCTCTTAGCTTTATCCCTCCCCTTCCTGTCTTCTCCTATCATTTCGGATTTCCCCCTCCCCCTCCTGCATTCAAACCTCTTACTATCTTTTCTTTCAGTTAGTCCTGACGAAGGGTCTGGGCCCAAAACGTCGACTCTACTTCTTCCTATAGGTGCTGTTTGGCCTGCTGTGTTCCACCAGCATTTTGTGTGTCTTGCTTGCAGCTCCTTTTACACTATTTTTCAACATGCAGTTTATTGACATAAGTGCTATTGCAAGAGGAAATTATCTGTAATGCTGTATCATTCTTAGAAATAATTCTAATTCTGCCACATTTTTCAAATTTTGGTGCATGGCTGTTGTTCACCACATTCTTTGTTACACTGGGTGTAAACCACTGATATCAATTTTTAAATCAGAGATAAACAACTTCCCTTGGAAAAAAAACATGCAGCTGCTCCACTCTAATGACGTAGCGTACTAATGCATTCTCGTAAACACTTCAAACGGGTTCAGAACATTTTCTTCTGCTGTGCTCGTTACACAAATAATAATCTGTACTTTGCAAGATTTATGTCACAGTGGTCTGGAAAATGTGGGGTGAAAATTTGACTGCAGAGTAATTTTATGAATAGGTAGAGGCCCTTATTGGTGCTGATGGTCAGTAATTGTAGTTTTGTTAACACTTAAATATGCACAGCCATGAGAAATTGACAGGATTCCTTTGTACGTGCTTTGGGAGGTTGGGAGAAAATATTGTTCATCATCGATAGAAAACTCTGTGTTTTTGCTGTCTTCACAGAGCCTCACAATTTTAGCTTGATTACATAAAATTATTGCATGTCCACTCAGTGATCAGTTTTTGTAAGCACTATGTAAGGCAATTAGTTTATTTCAGTAACATGAACTGAAAAACTTTGATTTGTTATAAGTTAATAAGTTCAAATTGAAGTTCACGTTTAATTGTGATTCTACCAGACACATGAATTCAGTGAAATGAAACGGCATTCCTCCGGTGTAAGGTACCACAGTACCAACAGTAACGCACAGCACACAGTACATATGGCACATATAATTATGTTAACAGAAAAACACACAAAAAACACATGCCATTAGGGAGAGCTCCCTTAATCTCATATGAGCATGAGTACAAGTGGAGAAACAACTTGTGTGCCTACTGCAGAGCAGCCAACCACCAACACACTGTGTCCAGAAAACAGGGTCTCCAGGTAGGGGCAAGGGCTTTCTATCTGGCAAGTTCTCCCCGGCCTCTTGAGCCAGCTCCACAGCCTGCCTCACTCTCTCTGGCCTTCTCCATATTCTGTCAGCTCAACGCACTCAAGTGGATTCTGGTGCAGCAGGCAACTTTTTGGATCAGATTGTGTGTGTGCAGCTTGGACTCCCTACCGAGCCTCTCTCTCATCCCTTTAACATTACAGACAATTGTGGGCATCCCGTGGAGTCTGGAGTGGTCAGAGCACACACACGGCCTATGATCAACTCACCTAACACTCCTCTCATTCCATGAGATGGAGGAAATCCTCAACCTCACCAAATAAATTAATATTAGTTATTAATAAATCTAACAGTGAAACAAGAATTGTGGCGAATCTGTGGAATTCATTGCCACAGACAGCTGTGGGGGACCAAGTCACTGGATATATTTAAAGCAGAGGTTAAAAGGTTCTTGAATATTCAGACCGTCAAAGGTTACAGGGAGAAGGCAAGAGAATTTGGCAGAGAGGGATAATAAATCGGCATGATGGAATGGCAGAGCAGACTTCTTGGGCCATATGGCCTAATTCTGCTCCAATGTCTCATAGTGATGGTGGTTTTCTGTCAAGGATCCAGTTACAGAGGCTCGGGCTTTGAAGTTTGATTATTAATACTGATGAAATAATGGTGTTGAAGACTGAGCTGTAATTGATAAACTATAGTTTGTAGTATGTATTGGGGTTGTCTGGGTGCTCTAAAGCAGAGTGGAGAGCCAGTAAGAGTTCATCAGCTGTAGACCTGCTCTGGTGGAAGGTGAAATGCCGAGGATCCAGGTCCTTGGTCAAGCAGAGGTTAACTCTAAACATCACTAAACTCTCAAAGCTCTTCACTATGCTAGTTCTGAGTGCTATCAGGCAGTAGTCATTGAGGCAGCTTGTCCTCCTTTTCTTGGGCACTCAAATTGCTGCTCTTCTGAAGTAGGCAGGAAGCCTAGACTACAGCTGTGAGAGGTTGAGATGTCCTGGAATACTCCAACCAGCTGGATGGCGCAGGTTTTCAGTGTCCTGCCAGGTCCCATCACTACCTGTTCAACCCGTAAATGCGTGGGTTTCCTCCAGGTGCTCTAGTTACCTCTCAGAGTCCAGAGACACACTGGCTAGTAGGTTAAGTGGTCATTGTAAATTGTCCCATGATTAGGTTAGAATTAAATAGTGGGATTGATGGGTGGACTGGATTGAAGGGCCGGATAAATAAATAAATTTATTTATTGACATTTATTGTATGTCAATAAATAAATAAAGAGACACATTGTCACGGCCTGGTGCCTCAGGAGAGTTCACCCTCTTGCAGGATAGTCAGACATTGGCTATCAAAGATCCCAGGATCACTGGGTGCTGTGGAGATTCACATAGTGCTGTGATTGTTTTCAAAGCGTACATAAAATTCATGAATTGGGCTCATTAAGGAGGGAAGCATGTCTGAAATTAATACTGTTAGGTTTTGCTTTATATGATGTTATGGCATACAGACCCTGCCCCAAATGTTGTGCATTTGATTCTGTCTTTAGCTTCACTTCACAAACACTTTTTGCTTTCATGATGTCTCTCTGTAGGTCATACCTGGACTTCTTACAGGATTCTGGATTGCCAGTCTTGAATACCAGAGATTGTGAACCACCTAGTTCATTCAGGGCCTCTCATTCGAGTAGACCCTGTATACTCTCAAAGACACACACTCATCCATATGAGGTCTTGATGAAGTCAGTGTCAGCCATTGCATATTAATTCAGATCTGAAGATGAATCACTGAATATGGTCAGATCCACTAATTTGAAGCCATCCTGTAAATGGTCCTTTACTCTCTTGACCATAACTTTGTGGTCCTCATCACAGGTACTGCATTCTTCAGTCTCTGCTACACACTAGGAGTAGAAGTATAGTCAGGTGATTGTACTTGCCAGAATGTTTTTGTGGGCTGGCAGGTTAAGCATTCTTGTCAAAGGTGTATGGCTCATCTGGTTCCAAAGGTGACATGCCAGTGGTAGTTTTTCAGAGATCTCTTCAAGCTGGTCTGGTTGAAGATCCCACTGTGATTGGGAAGACATTAGGGTGGTTGGTCTCATGACTGTTAATCACAGTGCTCGGCCCTTGTTCTCCTTTCTGTGGTCACTTTGCATTATCACTGAAATTGCTGTTGTTGCAAGTCTTTGGTTCTGCAAGCTTTTCTTTTGGCGAGTAGAACACCCAGCTGGTTCAAATGTACAAAACTGTGACCATTGGTGGCCACTGATTGGTCTCACCAGAGAACTTCAGAAATAGGTGTCACAATTTCAAACTTGGCTATGGCTCCCTTACTTTAGTAGAAGCTACTCTATTTTCTTGTGACGATAAAAAATCCCCTAGATTCTTGGGTGACATTTCCACCGACACAGTAATTTTACATATGAATTCAAATGTCAGGTCGTGCATGGTCAACAGCTTTGCTGAGATTGTTCATCTACCAGCCCACACTTACCTCACAGGGCAGAATATTAAAAAGCAAAAACTTCGCAAGGTAAGAAAAAATTCTGTAATGAAACCATGCACTTTCTAATTGTCTTATCCTGTTTCTGGCCTCTCATCCCAAACTTATTGCTTTCAGCTAAAGAATTTGGATTAAGGTAATTATCTGGTTTCTGCAAAACTTTAAACCAGATGTGTGTCACCTTGGTTGATGACTCGAAAAATGCTGTTATGGAAATGCTTCTGCCAGGCATGTTGCTTTTTCATGTTTGCCTTGTGCATCATTTTGGACAAATGCAATATCACCTTTTCCTTCAAACTTCAGGATATTATTCATGTTAAAGAACAACTCTCTTTATTCATTACAAAACATAAATTATTCCTCAGCTCAACCATACCTGCTGATGCTCCCAATATATCCATTTGTGACACTTCAAATTTTGTGATGTTGTTAAATGCATGTAGGTCCAATGATAAATCAATGCTGCAGTCTTTTTCAACTGTGGCTTGTTGTGTCTCGCACTTTCATCAGTGTACAAGGAGGCATCAGGCAAACTAAAGTCCAGGCATGTTGTCACAAGAAGATATTCGGAAGAATAGTTTTGAAGTCAGGGGAATATATACCATTCAGTGATGGAAATGGTGAACAACTTCAAGTTGCTGGGTTTACCTGTGGTCAACACATTGATGTAATCACAAAGAAGATACCCAGTGACTACTTCATTAGGAGTTAGAGGAGATTTTGCATGTCACCAAAGACTCTTGCAAATTTCTATAAGTTTGTGGCGGAGAGCATTCTGACTAGATGTATCACCGTCTGGTATGGAGGCTCCAATGCGTGGGATTGAAAGAGGCTATAGAATATATAGGTTCAGTCAACTCCACCACAAGCATAACCATTGTCACTATCACGGATATCTTCAAGAACTAGTATCTTCAGCACCATCTATCTTTAAAGACTCTCACCGTTAAATAGGAAGCATGCCTTTTTTGCATTACAGCCATCAGGGAAGAAGTACACAAGTTGTGACCCACACTTAATAACAGCTTCCTCCTCTCTACCATTAGGTTTCTGAATGGTGCATGAACTCATGAATGCTACCTGATTATTACATTTCCTTTGCATGATTAATTTGTTTTGTAGTGTTCTGTCCTTGCACTGCACTGCCACTGCAAAGCAATACATTTCACATCATTTAAGATGGTGATAATAAACTTGATTTCTGATTTCTGAAGCTGTGAACTCACTGAAAGCTTGCCAAGTAAGACCAAATATGTATGTCTCGTACATTATGTGCATGTTGAGTATTCAAATCTCTACTGCTTATTGCTCTATCCAGTCAGTGTTACATTGCTAGACCATAAGACCATATGACATAGGAGCAGAATTAGGCCATCTGGCCATTCGAGTCTGTTCTGCCATTCAATCATGGCTGATCCTTTTTTTTCTCTTCCTCAACCCCAAAATCCGACCTTCAGCCCGTAGCCTTTGATGCCTTGTCCAATCAAGAACCTATCAATCTCTGCCTTAAGTACATCCAACGAACTGGCCTACGCAGCTGCATGTGGCAACAAATTCCACAAATTCACCACCCTTTGGCTAAATAAATTTCTCTGCATCTCTGATTTGAAAGGGTGCTCTCTCTCCTGAAGAAGTGCCCTCTTGTCTGAGACTCTCCCACCATGGGAAACACCCTTTCCGTTTCTACCCTGTCTAAGCCTTTCAATATTTGAAAGGTTTCAATGAGTTCCCCCTCCATCCTTCTGAATTCCAGGAAGTACAGATCCAGAGCCATCAAACGTTCCTCATATGATAACCCTTTCCTTCCTGGAATCATCCTTGTGAACCTCCTCTGGACCCTCTCCAATGTCAGCACATATTTCCTAAGATGAGGGGTCCGTTCACAATACTCAAGGTATTGTAAAAAAAAAGGACATCACCTGACTCTCTAATCCAATGGAATCATATGTCCACATATATATTTACATGAATTGACACACTGGGCATGGATTGTCTTCATAAAGCTGATTTTAAAATTGAACTAGTTGCCCTCCATGTGACTTATCATGCTAAGAATTTTAGAAATTGTTATCATGCATCTCCTCAACAATTCAACTGTGCAAATGTCTCTTCTTGACATTCAGTTCTGTCTTACTATAAATGAAACACTTAGTAGCCAGCTGTGTCGTATTTCTAGTGTAATGAGCTAAAATTTACTTGCATTTTCTCAAACCATTTTAGCAATCAAATGTGGAAATATTTATCATATATTCAGTCTGCAAGTAAAAGTCTTAAAAAGTTGGGAATTTTAAATGAAGCATGAATTGCAGAGGAGGGCATTTACTGCCAGACTGGCTGTGGATGCCACAGCAAAAGCTGTTGTTCATTTTGAGGGCAGAGCTTCATTCACATGCATCTAGAAAGCATCGTCCCCAAACGGGCTTCACAATGGCAGCTCAATCATAGCTGGAGTCAAGACTAACTGGATAAGCCAGAAAAATGTAGGTCCAGGTAAAAGAATAGAGTGGGGTGGTGGGTGTGTGATGGCAGTACTTTGTCTTCTTGTGGAAGTTAAGGTGAGGAGCTCCATAATTGGAACTTATCTTGTGAAACCTGAGGACCACTTCCTCTTGCCCTAAAAATAAGTCTTTAACACATGTATTGTGGGTCTTGTCATTTCACTCAATTGACATTTTACTGAGCAGAGCATTTATTGAATAATGAGTTATTCACATCATCCTATGGCCTATGTGATATCCATTACTTTAAGCCCTATGAGAATGGAGGAACCTTAATATATGTGTTTTGAAGAGGCTTGTTTCAAATGGTGCTTCAGCTGCTGATGAACAAAGTGGCATAGGAGGGGATGGGGAAGAATCAGAACCTAAGAATATAAGTAGAAGTAAGCCATTTGACCTCTTACTGCTTCTCCATTTGTTACATAGATCATGTGAGATCTGTGAACTCAGTGTCTTTTTCCTCACCAGCCCTATATAGCATGATTCCATTCATCATGCTGGTGTTTAATTCTATGATTTAATATATTGATTTTTGTTTGACAAGTGATACTGAGTTTTCAGCCTGCATGGAAGAGGAATAAATTGTTTGACTGAAGACAAGGGAGAGTGGCAAAGAAATATGATGGCAGAAAAAGACTGGCTGGCCAAAACTGTGTGAAAAATGAACAAGAATGAGTGTGCTTTAACAAAATAACATCAGCAGTGATGTCTGAGAGGATTTCAGAAATAAAATAAAATTGTTTTTGACAAATGTACAGAAGCAGGCTTTCACTTCAATCTGTGACCAGAATTTTCAGCTTCTACCCTTCACAGCATTGCTTTTAATCTAATGTGAGTTAGCCATTTTTATGCATTTCATGATGCATGTCATCCTACTCATTCCAAATGTGCTGCTGTGCGTGTTGGCATGTGTCTCTAATACACATTGCTTTTGAGTATTATTATGATTATTATGTGTAATACTGAAAATGTCATCCCACTAATAGTGTGATCTTTACCACTAATTATGTGTGGAGGAGTGAATCCAATGAAATGGTAAATGTATAAGGAGGCATAAAATTCAACTTATTTATTTCTTAAGCGTTTCCTGCAATGTTGAGAATGTGTTGTTTTTTTTCGGTGAAGCAGAATTGTATGCACACTTCCACTGAATTGTTTAATTTCACAGGGAAGCTGGTGCAGTTGCTCATTTGGTAACCTAATGAACAAACTCAGACAATGCAACATGAATAATTGTACATGCCATAATATGAAATAATAAATGCCCTTTTGCATTCTGAATTCTATGGAATGTCTATTACCACTGAAGTCCTGAGCATACCAGATGACTGCTTACATCTTCTATTTAAGAAAGAGCAAACAAATAAACCATAAAGGATAACATTTACTATTAAGCCAGACATAAAGAGGAATTTGCCATAGAGTGCAGTATCACGTATAGCACATACATATCCAATGATGGGGACCAGCTTTTTTACATGGACTGCAGCAATTCAAGAACACTTCTCAAGAATGAATGCCATGGTACACTTATGGTACAATACTATGATGATAAGCTGCACTTATCCATGCTGGGGGAGAATATTCTAATACACTCCTCACGACTACTAATCCCCCATAAACAGGATAGAACTTGTCTAAATAACAGGAAAGATTAGAAATGAAGGAAATGTAGAGTAGAGTTCCCTAGAGCTGGTACTAGGACTGTTGCTTTTTGTTGTATAAGCTAGAGCCGGAGACTTGAACATACAGTCCATTAAAAAAAGAGCAAAATTAGGCAATCTGACCCATTGCATTTACTCTTCTATTCAGTCGTGGCTAATTTACTTTTCTTCCCTCATTTTGTCCTGCCTTCTCCCTATAACCTTTGATGCCCTCACTTATCAATAATCTATCACTTTCTGCTTTAACTATACCCGTATACAAGGCACAATTTTCAAATTATGGAAAAGCAATTCTAAACAATCCCATCTCTAGCTTTTTTCTGCCAGCAGTTTAAAGATGAATTAATCCTACACTGTATTTTAAATTCTTGAGTTTTTCCTTCATTTCTTACACAATCTTATATCGGATCTAACAGGCCATTTGGATTTGGAGTTCTGGATTCTTATGAATTGTGGGATCTCCTGCTCCATCAGATATAGCCTCAAACATGTGCCTTGCTCATGTTGGGCTTGGTAACGAGTAATCTCAGTTTCCTGTCCTCAGGATTATTTAAGGCAGAACATGCTAATGCTGATCTCTACCACATCTCACAGCTTGCTGCTCAATGGTCATGACAGAGATCCCCAAACTCTGCATAGTGTTACGACCCAGCAGCAATAAATATAGAATTGAGACTTTTTTTTATAACAAATAAAACATTTATTAAAAACTGCTCAAAAAAACCCAAAAGTAAACAAATGACTAACTTAACTGGAAGTTGGCTGCTATAAGGCAGCTCAAACAGTTCTTAAAGCAATAATGCAAAATCAGTTCTTAGAGTGATAATGTAAAAAGTCCAAGTGATTTATACAGTCAGTTTGGAGAGATTTTTCTAGAAGTAACGAATTCCTTGACGTCACGACGTCACTGCTGAACCCAGCCGAAATATGCCTTGCCTGAAGGATTTATGGCATAGGAAATAAAACGGCTTAAAGGCACTGACCTTTCCTCGGTGAAACCTTGTTCCAGTCCCTTCTACTCTTTAGCAGGGACTATATTGGATTGCAGGTTACTAATTCCTTCCGAATGAGCATTAAATAAGGTCGAAACTGTTTTACCGCCAACACCACCAAATTTTCTCGATCCTTCAGCTTCCTGAACTTCGATAATTCTTCAGTCTCAGACTGGACTTTAACTGGCAATGATTTTCAGAACTGCCAGCACAACGATTCTTACAGTTGAAATTAAAACTCCATTTTAAAACGAAACTGCGTCATGAAATCAATTACGCAGTACGGAGTCACTGACGAATTAAGCCACAAACTGACCTGCGTCACCTGTTGAAACAGGCCATCACACGACCTCTCACTGGCAGGAAAATGACATCACTTCACCATCACAAGACCATTACATCATGCCCAGCAGAGCCTCAATTACATCATGGTCACGTGACAGTCACAAGATACCCACGGGGTATGTAACAATTGAATGAGAAGGGACTTTACATGCTAAATTTTCAGCCTATGGGAGCAGCTGGAATAGTCGTAGGGTCTGCCAGCAGGCTTCCAACAAAGACTGGACTCTCTTGGCTTTACACAATCTCCACATCAGGCACCTGGCCTATGTTCTCTCAACTTCCATTCCATTGGCTCTCAAACTTCATTATTTAACATTCTCCTTTAAGCTGGAAAAATTTACCTGCCTCAGCTGACTTTCTGAAATTACCTCTGTGAAATCATTCACCTCTTCCTATTATTCTCCTGAAATTCTTCAAACTTCAGAAAATGTTTCCTACTTTATCCCTCCCAACAGTACGTGTTATAATATTTACTTGTTTAGCATTTAACATTATAAGCCACCCTGGGGCTCCTCACATGCATGTTATCAGATAGGCAGAATTAGGCTGCTTGGCCAATCAAGTCTACTCTGCCACTTGATCATGACTGATTTATTTTTCCCTCTCAACCTTATTCTCCTGCTTCCTCCCCTTAACCCTCGATTCCATTACTAATCAAGAAACTATCAAACTCTGTTTAAATTCTTCCGGTGACTTGGGTCCACAGCCATCAGTGGTATTGAATTCCAGATTCACTACCCTATGGCTAAAGAAATTTCTCCTTATCTCTGTTATAAATGGATGTCCTTTTATTCTCAGTCTGTGCCCCCCGGTCCTAGACTCTCTTATTATTGGAAATATCATATCTACTCTGTCTAGGCCTTTTGATATTCAGTGGGATGCTATGAGATACCCTCTTATCCTTCTAAACTCCAATAAGTACAGGCCAAGAGCCATCAAACATCTTTCACACATTAAACATTTCATTCCTGGGATCATTCTGCTGAACCTCCTCCAACACCAGTCCATCCTTCATTAGATATGGGGTCCAGAACTGCTCACAATGCTCCAAATATGGTCTGACAAACACCTTTTAAAGCCTGAGTGTTACATCCTTGCTTTAATCTTCTACTCATCATGAAATGAATGCTAACAGAATCAAAATCAGAATCAGGTTTATTATCACTGGCATGTGACGTGAGATTTGCTAACTTAGCAGCAGCAGTTCAATGCAATACATAATCTAGCAGAGAGAGAGAGAAAAAATAATAATAAATAAAATAAAACATAATAATAAATAAACAAATAAAGCAATTATGTATATTGAATAGATTATTTTAAAATGTCCAAAAACAGAAAAACTATATATTAAAAAAAGTGATGTAGTGTCCAAAGCTTCCATATCCATTTAGGAATCGGATGGCAGAGTGGAAGAAGCTGTTCCTGAATCACTGAGTGTGTGCCTTCAGGCTTCTGTACCTCCTACCTGATGGTAACAGTGAGAAAAGGGCATGCCCTGGGTGCTGGAGGTCTTTAACAATGGACGCTACCTTTCTCAGACACTGCTCCCTAAAGATGTGCTGGGTACTTTCTAGGCTATTGCCCGAGATGGAGCTGAGTAGATTTACAACCTTCTCCAGATTCTTTCAGCTCTGTGCAGTAGCCCCTCCAAACTACAGTGACGCAACCTGTCAGAATGCTCTCCACGGTAAACTATAGAAGTTTTTGAGTGTATTTGTTGACATGCCAAATTGCTTCAAACTCCTAATAAAGTACAGTTATTGTCTTGCCTTCTTTATGACTATATCAATATGTTGGGACCAGGTTAGATGCTCAGAGATCTTGACACCCAGGAACTTGAAGTTGCTCACTCTCTCCACTTCTGATCCCTCTATGAGGATTGGTATGTGTTCCTTCGTCTTACCCTTCTTGAAGTTCACAATCAGCTCTTTCACCTTATTGATATTGAGTGCCAGGTTGTTGCTGCGGCACTATTCCACTAGTTGGCATATCTCACTCCTGCACTCCCTCTCGTCACCACCTGAGATTCTACCAACGATGCATTTGTCTTCCTAATCACTGACTCAACCTATAAGTTAGTCTCACATGAGGACTCCAAAGTCACTTTGCAACTCTGATGTTTGAATTTCCACCTCATTTAGGAACCAGTCTACACATTATATTCCCGCATAACCATATACTCCTTATACTATAATCCATCTGTCATTTCTTTGCCCATACTTCTCATCTGTTTAAGTCTTTTAGCATACTCCCTGTTTCCTCAACGCCACCTGCCCCTTCATCTACCTTTGTATCATCCACGAACGGCCAAAAAGCCATCAAACATCATCCAAATCATTGGCATATAACATGAAAAGAAGCAGTCCTAACACTGATCCCTGTGGAGCTCCACTAGTCATCTGCAGCTAACCAGAAAAGGCCCCCTTCATTCCCATTCTTTATCTCCTGCCAGTCAGCCAATCTTTTATCCATGCTAGTATATTTCCTATAATACCATCGGCTCTTATCTTGTTTAGCAGGTTCATGTGTGACATCTGTCCAAGGCCTCTTTTATATTATTCGATATGATATTATACATGAAGCTTGTTAGCTTCAGATTTTACCGTTTCTTCCTTTATTTTGTTCATAGTTGCTTCCCATTGATTTTTTTTTAAAACTTCCCAATCTTCTAGATGTGCACTAATTCTTGCAATAGTGTTAGCCCACTCCTTTGTTTTTTAAGCTATCTTTTCCCTTGTCTTCCAAATTACTCCCAGCAATTCCTACCATTGGTGCTCTGTTGTCATCCTTTCTAGGGTCTCCTTCCAAACAACTTTGCATAAAGTTTCATTTTTGCATTATATGATTAAAAAGCTTGTCCTTGAAGTGGAACCCAATAGAGGTAATTTAGACTTACAGTCAAAAATTAGATTGAATGATTTAAATTGTAATATCAATTTAAGTCCATTACAGGATCAGACAGAGTGATGTCATTCCTTGTGTCATAGCTCTTTTGAAGCATTAAAGGGGATTTTTTCATTGCAGGCTCTTCATGTGGTCCTAAACAAATGTATTAGAGTCCCAGAAGTCAATGAACTACTTACCTGTGTCTTTGAGCTTTTTATCCCAAACTATAGAAAAGTTTTCATCATTCTCCACTTACCTAGCAGTCAATCAGAATCAGAATCAGGTTTATTATCACTGGCATATGACGTGAATTTTGTTAACTTAGTGGCAGCTGTTCAATGCATTACATGATATAGAAGAAAAATTAATAAAAATAAATAAAATAAAAATAATCATAATAAATAAGTAAGTAAATCAATTATGGCATACGTATATTGAATAGATTAAAACATGCAAAAACAGAATACTGTATATTAAAAAAGTGAGGTACTGTACAAGAGTTCAACGTCCATTTAGGAATCGGATGGCAGAGGGGAAGAAGCTGTTCCTGAATCACTGAGTGTGTACCTTCAGGCTTCTGTACCTCCTACCTGATGGTAACAGTGAGAAAAGGGCATGCCCTGGGTTGTGGAGATCCTTAATAATGGACGCTGCCTTTCTGAGACACTGCTCCCTAAAGATGTTCTGGGTACTTTGTAGGCTAGTACCCAAGATGGATTTAGTGGTGGTCTCCAGGTCTCCATCAAGGAGGAGTATTGGTGCAAACTTCCCCCCAGTTGCTGCCTGAAATTCTTCAGATGTCTTTCAGTTTTTTCAAGGTCGAATCTCAGCCGGCTGTTTTTTGACTTGTTGATTCTCCTCAAGCGCACTCTGATGTTCATCATCACCAATACTTCTCCTTGATGGAGACCTGGAGACCACCACAAATAACTTTAACACAGTGATGATGGAAACAGCAAGCAAGATTCTGTGGAAAAGCCACCGCAGGTCTAAACTATGGGTCACTAACAAGATACTGGATATGTGTGACACAAGAAGGAAATTAAAGAAAGATAAAAGCACAGCAGAGGGAAGAACAGAATACAGGAAAATCAACAAAGAAATCAGGAGGGAAATGAAGGAAGCAAAGCAAAAATGGATAGCTGTACAATGTGTGGACATAGAAGACAGCCTCTCCAACAACAACACAAAGAACGCATTCCAACTGGTGAAAGATCTTACCAAAGAAAACAAGCCAAAGTGAACACCATCCAAGACAAAAATGGCTAAAGTCTTACAGAAGAAAAGGAAATAATGGAAAGGCGGACAAAGTACTGCTCAGAACTGTACAACTACCAGAGCAAAGGGGATCCAAGCATGCTGAATGTAGAGGAATCTTCCAATGAGGATGATTCTCCAATCATGTGTGAAGAAGTTGAAGCCACAATATGATCACTGACGTGCGGGAAGTTATCCCTGCTGAACTGCTGAAGCATGGAGGAGAGGCTATGATAGACATGCGTAGCACCGTCTGCCATAAGATCTGGCTGACTGGTAAATGGCCCACACCTTGGACTCAGTCGCTGATCGTTGTGCTTCCCAAGAAAGGCAATCTCCAACTTTGCCAGAATTACCGTACCATCAGCTTGATCAGCCATGTAAGCAAGGTAATGCTCAGAATCATTTTGAACAGACTGAGACCTCAGGCAGAAAACATCATTGCAGAGGAGCAAGCAGGCTTCTGGAAGGGCAGAAGTACCACTGAGCAGATTTTCTACCTTCGCACCCTCTGTGAGAAATACATTCAGCACCAGAGAGAGTTCTACCATGTCTTCATAGACTTCAAGAAGACATTTGACAGAGTCTGGCATAATGCCTTATGGGTCACCATGAGGAAATCCAACATAGGGCAGAAGCTGATTCATACAATCCATCAGCTTTACACCAAGGCAACCAGCGCAGTATTCGCTCAAGGCACCATCGGGGAGTGGTTCCATACCTCTGTAGGAGTCCATCAGGGCTTCCTCCTCTCCCCCACTCTCTTCAACGTCTTCCTGGAATGGATCATGAGTGATGCCCTTGAAGATCATGTGGGCACAGTCAGCATTGGAGGGAGGAACATCACAAACCCAAGATTTGCTGACGACGTTGATGGACTTGCAGGAAAAGACGATAAACTGGCCAACCTGATCAGCCATCTTGACAGAGCCTCCACAAAGTTTGGAATGGAAATAAGTGCCGAGAAAACCAAGCTCATGGCAAATGCCAACGATGCCATCACAACAGACATCTCAGTCCTTGGCCAGAAACTTGAGACAATGCAGCAGTCCAAATACCTGGGGGCAATCATCAGTGATGAAGGATCAAGATCAGAAGTCCTGGCAAGAACCACACAGACAATGACTGCACTATCCAAACTCAAGACAATCTGGAGGGACAGCAAAATCAGCATGAAGTACAATATCAGACTCCAGTGTGCATTGGTATTCTCCATCTTCCTGTATGCATGAGAGACATGGACCTTCACAGCAGAGCTAAAGAGGAAGATACAGGCATTGGAAATGAGATGCTATTGCAACACCTTGGGTAACTCATACTTGAACCACATCACAAACAAGCAGATCCGCAAGACCATCCAGCTCCACACTGGCCCTCATGAAGACCTCCTCACAACAGTGAAGAAAAGAAAGCTGAGATAGTATGGCCACATAACAAGATCCAGTGGCCTTGCAGACTCCGTTCTGCAAGGATCTGTGGATGAGAAAATAAGGAGAGGCAGACAGAGGAAAAGATGGACGGACAACATTAAAGGATGGACAGGGAAAACAATTGCGGTGACCCAGGCCTTGGCACACAACTGTGACAGATGGAAAAGACTGGTGCAAAGCTTGTTATGATGGCACCCCGATGACTCCACCAGGTGATAAGGGTGCAAGAAGAAGAAAAAGAAGAACCCACTAGATTTACAACCCTCTGCAGCTTTTTTTCAGTTCTGTGCAGAAGCCCCCCACCCCTCACATCCCAGACAGTAATGCAGCCTGTCAGAATGCTCCACGGGTACATCTATAGAAGTTTTTGAGTGTACTTATTGCTTTGGCAAATCTCTTCAAACTCCTAATGAAGTATAGCTGCTGTCTTGTCTTCTTTATAATTACATTGAAGTGCTGGGACCATGCTAGATCCTCAGAGAGCTTGACACCCAGGAACTTGAAACTGTTCACTAGATGTACTTTCCTGCCCAGATGCTCTGCTTTGACTCTAGTGGTAGCTCTTCCCAATTTCCTCCAAGAATCCATCAACCTTTCTCTCCCCACAAGCCCAAAATCCATCCCCAATCACCTTGTTCAAACCAGTCTCCCTCTACCATCCTCTAGTATTCCTCAATCTCCATATTTCCCATTCTCAGATTTCCCCATTCTCATCCATAATGCCCCAAACTCCAATGCACAATGGCCCCACTGTTGACCATAAGATTAGGTCTGCAATAGAAAACCTTCCAAACATAACTTAGGGAAAATTGGATTTGTCAGTTCACTTTTGCGTGCAAAGTATACAAAGTTGAAAGTTCAAATTAAATTTATTATCAACATTCGTATATGTCACCATATACAACCGAGATTTGTTTCTTTTTGGGCATACGTGATAAGTCCAAGAAACACACTAACGTCAATAAAAGTCTGCACCCAACAGGATGGGCAATACAAAAGAGAATAATAAACAAATAAATAATAGATAGATAGATAAATAAATAATAAATGGATAGATAGATAGATAGATAGATAGATAAATAAGCAAAAACTATAAACAACATGGAATGGAGAGTTCTCGAAAGTGAATCCTTAGGTTGTAGGAACAGTTCAGTGATAGAGCTGAAGAAGAGTAAAGTTATCCCCTCTGGATCAGGAGCCTGATGGTTGAGGGCTAATGTGTAATGTCTAATGGATTCATTGGAATTTCTGTATATTCATGTTCAGAACTAGAGAAGCTTGCAGTTCAATAACTGTTTCACTAAGAGAGAAGATAAAAACAGATGAGTTTCTAAAGTAAATGTCAATAGAGCTGCATGGAAAAATAAACTGACTGCAACAAGCTTTCCTCTAAATTCCCAAAGACACACTGCCTTATCTTTGGCCAAGTGTAGATACCTGATGAAGGAATCAGCAAATAGTTGTTGAAGATCTAAGAGAGAATAGATGATGGGGAAGTGTCACCCAATGTGGATATGTCAATAGACAATAGGTGCAGAAGTAGACCATTCGGCCCTTCGAGCCTGCACCACCATTTTGAGATCATGGCTGATCAGTTCCTATCAATACCCGGTTCCTGCCTTGTCCCCATATCCCTTGATTCCCCTATCCATAAGACACCTATCTAGCTCCTTCTTGAAAGCATCCAGAGAATTGGCCTCCACTACCTTCCGAGGCAGTGCATTCCAGACCCCCACAACTATCTGGGAGAAGAAGTTTTTCCTTAACTCTGTCCTAAATGACCTACCCCTTATTCTCAAACCATGCCCTCTGGTACTGGACTCTCCCAGCATCTGGAACATATTTCCTGCCTCTATCTTGTCCAATCCCTTAATAATCTTATATGTTTCAGTCAGATCCCCTCTCAATCTCCTTAATTCCAGCATGTACAAGCCCAGTCTCTCTAACCTCTCTGCGTAAGACAGTCCAGACATCCCAGGAATTAACCTCGTGAGTCTATGCTGCACTTCCTCTGCAGCCAGGATGTCCTTCCTTAACCCTGGAGACCAAAACCGTACACAATACTCCAGGTGTGGTCTCACCAGGGCTCTGTACAAATGCAAGAGGATTTCCTTGCTCTTGTACTCAATTCCCTTTGTAATAAAGGCCAACATTCCATTAGCCTTCTTCACAGCCTGCTGCACTTGCTCATTCACCTTCAGTGACTGATGAACAAGGACTCCCAAGTGCAGAGTGAGAGACACTGAAATGGGCTGAGAGTTCACAGACTTTAATACAAACAGTGTTAAAGGGAACAGAAAACAATAAATGCTAGGCCAAACAGGGTCATTAACTAAAATTCTCAAATGGAAAACGAAGCCTACACTGCGGCTGAAAAGAACAACTAAGAATAAAATGAATACCACTAGTCTTCAGAGTCCGTTGACTCGACAGTTCAATTTCTCAGGCAAGGCAGAATGCAAGCTGGCAACAAAACGTCGCTCGACAAATACTATATCAGAATGAATAGAGTTGAATACTATCACAGTTAAATAATAATTAGTTGACACGTGCATATTCACAAGTGCAATTGCCATGTCTGCTGCACTGCTGAGTCCGTGGTTGTGACAGAGAATGGGATTGATGGACCTCTTCTGAGAAGTGGTATGGGCTTGATGGACATAGAACATAGAACATAGAATAGTACAGCACAGTACAGGCCCGTCAGCCCACAATGTTGTGCCAACACTTAGACCCTGTCTCCCATGTAACCCCCCACCTTAACTTTCTCCATATACCTGTCTAGTAGTCTCTTAAATGTCACTAGTGTATCTGCCTCCACCACTGACTCAGGCAGTTCATTTGATGCATCAACCACTCTCGGAGTGAAAAAACTTCCTCTAATAATCCCCTTGAACTTCCCACCCTTTACCTTAAAGCCATGTCCTCTTGTATTGAGAAGTGGTGCCCTGGGAAAGAGGCACTGGCTGTCCACTCTATTTATTCCTTTTAATATCTTGTACACCTCTATCATGTCTCCTCTCATCCTCCTTCTCTCCAAAGAGTAAAGCCCTAGCTTCATTAATTTCTGATCATAATTTATACTCTCTAAACAAGGCAGAATTCTGGTAAATCTCCTCTGTAACCTTTCCAATGATTCCACATCTTTCCTTTAGTGAGGCGACCAGAACTGGACACAGTACTCCAAGTGTGGCCTAACCAGAGTTTTATAGAGTTGCATCATTACATAGCAACTCTTAAACTCTATCCTTTGACTTATGAAAGCTTTCTTAACTACCCTGTGAGGCAACTTTCAGGGATGAGTGGAAATGTACCCCCAGATCCCTCTGCTTCTCCACGCTACCAAGTATCCTGCCATTAACTTTGTACTCTGCCCTGGAGTTTGTCCTTCCAAAGCATACCACCTCACACTTTTTTTTAATTGATTTTTTTAATGCATTTTCTACAACACTACAAACGAAAAAAAAAACCAAAAACAAAGTAGGAAATTAGTACAGTGCAAGATAAACATACAATAGTAATATAATAGAAAATAAGATAATTGAGAAAGCACCCAAGTTGAAGTCATGTAAAGTTAGTGTCCACCCCAAACCCCATAACAACAAAAAAACTCCAGACCAACCAAAACAAAATGTAGAACATATAAACCAGAGCATTCAAACCCCTAAAACTGTAAATACACTTGAAAACAGAAGATAATAATGCTTACTACCAAAAAAAAGCTGAAAACAAGGGACTGAAAAAAAAACTTAAACAAGAGGAAAATTATGAAAATACTCAATAAAAGGTCCCCAGACCTTATGAAACTTTATATCCGAATTAAGAATTGAATAATGAATTTTTTCAAGGTCTAAACAGGACATGATATCGTTAAGCCATTGAGCATGCGTGGATGGGGCAACATCTCTCCATCTAAGGAGGATTAGACATCTAGCCAGGAGAGAAGCTAAAGATAATATTCGACATTTAGTCGAACTCAAGCGTATATCTGTCTCACCCAAGAAACCAAACAGAGCAATTAAAGGGTTAGGTTCTAAGTGGTGATTCAGAATACAGGATAAGGTTATAAAAACATCTTTCCAAAATTTCTCTAAGCTAGGTCAGGTCCAACACATATGAATAAGAGAAGCTTCGCCACTTTTGCATTTATCACAAAGAGGACTAATATTAGGGTAAAATCGAGATAATTTAGATTTGGACATATGGGCCCTATGAACAATCTTAAACTGTAAAAGACAGTGGCGATCACAGAGAGAAGTTGAATTAACCGATTTGAAAATCGAGTCCTAAACCTCATCAGATAAAGGGATATTTAGGTCATGCTCCCAAGCCATTCTGATTTTATCCACAGGGGCACGCCGTAAGGATACTAATTTATCATGGAAAAAGGATTTTAAGCCTTTACCCAGTGGATTAATAGAAAGAAATAAATCCATAGCATTTTTCTCAGGCATTTCAGGGAAGTTGGGAATTAAAGGATTGATAAAGTGTCTGATTTAGAGATATCTAAAGAAATGGGCATTATGCAGATTGAACTTAGCAGAGAGCTGTTGAAAGGATGCGAAGCGATTATCAAAAAAAGATCTTTAAAATGCCTAATGTCCTTTCTATACCAATCATAGAATGTTGAATCATACATAGTAGGTAGAGAAAGATGATTATGTAAGATAGGACTAGAAAGGGAAAAGTCATAAAAACCATCAAACTTCCTAAACTGGGCCCATATTCGCAAAGTATGTCTAACAAGAGGATTAACAATTAGTCTAGACAAACTAATAGGGAGTGCAGAACCAAGAAATGCAGAAATAGATAGCTCTTTAGTGGAATTCAGCTCCATTGCTACCCAATTAGGGCAATCAGATTGGCTATGAAAAATAGACCAAAGGATAGGGCAATGAATGTTAGCTGCCCAGTAGTATAAACGGAAATTAGGTAAGGCCATGCCACCCTCTTTTTTAGATTTTTGAAGATAAACTTTATTAATTCTAGAATGCTTATTCTTCCACAGATAGGACAAAATAATAGAGTCTAAGGAATCAAAAATGTTTTAGAAATAAAAATTGGAATAGATTGAAATAAATATAAAAATTTAGGGAGAACATACATTTTAATAACATTAATACGACCTACCAAGGACATACATAGAGGTGACCATTGTGACAGACTCTGGTTTGTAGTGTATAAAAGATTGGCAAAATTTTCACGAAAAAGATCTTTAAACTTCCATGTAACTATAATACCAAGGTAAGTAAATTGAATATGAACTACTTTAAAGGGGAGGTCACAAAATGTTAATACTTGTGCTTCTTTATTAATTGGGTAAAGTTCAGTCTTATGTAAATTAAGTTTATAGCCAGAAAACTGGCTAAATTGATCAAGAAGTGAAAGCATTGGAGGTAAGGATGTGGAAGGATTTGAAAGAAAAAGTAATAGATCATCAGCATAAAGAGAAACTTTATGCTCAACACCCGCCCTCCAAATCCCAGTCAATTCAGGACAGCTTCGGAATGCTATCGCCAGAGGTTCTACAGTCAAATCAAAAAGAAAGGGACTTAAAGGGAATCCTTGATATGTGCCACGTTTAAGGTTAAATAACTGGGATTGCTGAGAATTAGTCAAAACAGAGGCGGTAGGACATAGATATGGCAATTTGATCCAAGAGATAAAACTTTGACCAAGGACAAATTTTTCTAAAACCGCAAAGAGGTAGTTCCACTTTATACAATCAAATGCTTTCTCTGCATCGAGAGAAATAATGCATTCAGGAATCCCAGTTGAAGGTGAATATAAAATATTAAATAAACACCGTATGTTAAAAAAAGTAAGACGGTTTTTGATAAAACCAGTTTGATCATCAGAAATAATAGAAGGTATAACAATTTCTAATCTATGAGCCAAAACTTTGGCCAAGATTTTAACATCAACATTAAGCAAAGAGATTGGCCTGTACGAGGAACACTCTGTTGGGTCTTTACCCTTTTTTAATAAAAGAATAATATATGCCTTATTAAATGAGGGTGGCAATTTACCAGAGTTAAACGAGTCAGATAGTACTGAGAGTAGCTGAGGTGAAAGGAGTGAAGAGAATGATTTATAAAATTCTATGTGGAATCCATCAGGTCCAGGAAATTTGCCTGAAGACAGTGCAGAAATTGCAAAAGATATTTCTTCTAATGATATAGGCTCATTACGTTTTGCTTTAAAATCAGATGAAAGCGAAGGGATATTGAGAGTATTTTAAAAAAGATCAACAGAAATATTCTCATTCAGAGATTCAGAGGAATAAAACTGAGAATAAAAATTTTTAAATACATCATTGATTTCTGAGTGATTCGATGTAATATCCCCGTTCTCCTTCTGGATCTTTGTGATATGTTGTTTATCTTTAGAATGCCTCAACTGAATAATTAGAAATTTACCAGATTTGTCACCGTGAATATAAAAGCGACTCTTACTTTCAAGAAGTTGATGTTCAACAGGTTGAGTAGAGAGAAGGTCAAATTTAGTTTGAAGTTCTACACACTTCTTATATAATTCAGGATTATTAGTTTGAGCAAATAATTGATCTAATTCTTTAATCTGATTATTTAGGTCTAATCAATCTATACGGGACTTTCTATTAAGATTTGCTGTATATGAAACTATTTGACCCCTCAAATATGCTTTCATAGCATCCCAGACAATCTGGGGTGATATTTCAGATGACGTATTAGTGTTCCAAAAAAATTATCTGATCCGTAATAAGTTTTAGAAAATCATCATCCGATAATAAAACGCCAATATTTATTCCTCTGAGGAAGACCAGGAAAATTTAGAGACAAAGTAATTGGGGCATGCTCAGAAATCAGTATACTCTGATAGTCAGAAGAATGGACAAATGAACTAAATTGATTATCAATTAAAAAATAGTCAATTCTAGTAAAGGTATGGTGAACATGTGAAAAAAAGGAATAATCTCTCTCAGTAGGATGAAGGAAATGCCATATATCAGAGATACCATAATTAGAAAGGAAAGAGTGAATAGCTAAAGCAGATTTGGTAGGTGATTTAGTAACAGGGGATGATTGATCCAAATCCTATGAGCCCTTTCTAGCTCAAGTGGAGTCGGGAGAAATTCTTTCCCGAAAATCTCACAGAGAAAAGAAGAGAAAAATTCAATGGAAGAGCCCTTTTCGGTGGCCTCCAGCAAACCGAGAATTCGCAGATTGCAGCGCCTGCTCTGATTTTCGAGATCCGCCATTTTGGAAGTAAGTTTACTGTTTTGCTCCGTTAGGTTGGAGCAGAGAGTTTCTAGATGTTGAACACGGTGTTCTAAATCTTCAGAGGTTAGGTCGATACGAGATAGATGTTCAGCATGGTCATCCACTCTGGCGTTAATCTGATCCAATTTTGACTCCAGCTGACTGATAGAAGCTCTAAATTCAGTCTTGATATCTGTTAGAGTGTCTTGTTGATGTTCCAGGATAAAGAGAATCTTGGCCGACAGAGACGTGGGAGTTTCTTTTTTTCTGAGTTTAGTACTTTTTGTAGCCATTATAAGATAGACGTAATCACAGGCAGATAAAAGAAAGCGAATAAAGTAACGGACTAAGGTTTAAAAAGGGAGACACATAGTGCAAAGATAAGAAGTATAACGAAGCAAAAGTTTGAAGCGACTAAACAATCGCTATCTTAGCAGAAGTCCACCTCACACTTCTCCCGGTTGAACTCCATCTGCCACTTCTCAGCCCACTTCTGCATCCCATCAATGTCTCTCTGCAATCCTCAACAATCCTCAACACTATCCACAACACCACCAACCTTTGTGTCATTTGCAAACTTGCCAACCCACCCTTCTACCCCCATTTCCAGGTCATTAATAAAGATCACGAAAAGTCGAGGTCCCAGAACCGATCCTTGTAGGACACCACTAGTCACAACCCTCCAATCCAAATGTACTCCCTCCACCACAGCCCTCTGCTTTATGAAGGCAAGCCAATTCTGAATTCACCTGGTCAAACTTCCTTGGATCGCATGCTTACTGACTTTCTGAATAAGCCTACAGTGTGAAACCTCTTGCAAATAACCTCTTCCATTTCCAAAGAGAGGAAAAGTTTCAGGATATGACACATAAACCTTTTCTGTACAGTAATTACCTTTGATTCTGTAGCATAATTATGACCTTTCAACTCATAAGATATAACTCCTTACATTTTTATAGTTTTATTGATACACCAATGTATTATTTTACAAAAGACTCCAGTGATATCACCAATGAAGACTGAAAGAAAATGAAGTAATTAACCTTTGATTGATTGAGACTCCAAGTCAGACTTCTTAATTGATCTTCACCTGTTCTTTCAACTTCTGCATGATACTTTATGCCCCAAATTGATGTTTCTGCTGCCACTTTCTGAAGTCTATTTCCCCCTCTGATAGATTCCTTCCATTTAGAAGCCGAGCTATTATTTCAATTAGATACTCAATTGAAACAAAACAGTGTACAAAAGTTGTTGTCAGATTAAAATAATGCATTAAGAAGTAGCACAGATTTAAGTTTGTGAAGGGTAAACTTAGTGTAAGTATCTAATCATATTACAGCAAGTTGTTGTGCAGACGTTGCACTAATTGAAGTGACAGTCAGATTCTGCTAATAGGATAGAGTTCAAGTACTGCCAATGGGTTGTGAAGCTTCACTAATAAAAATTGTGAATCCATGAAAACTTATTTTGGAAGAGAGCAGGATACACAACATAAAAGATAGATCCAGCCTTCTAAATTATTTCATTCAATATCCAATACACTTCAGTAAATTCTTGCTGCAGTGGCTTAAAAATATAATCAAATAATTAAACTATAATTGATGCATAGTATTAAAGGCAATCTTATATTAGCAGAAATACACTAAATTAGAACTTATTTTCAAATGAATGCAATTAATGTCACTGTATAATTTTATTATGATGTTATCTGTAACAGAATATATGATATATTTTAGAATCTTAAAATACTCAGCTGGGTTTTTAAATGCTGATAATATGATGAGATTGAATTAAATGGATTGTTAATATTGTACCAAGGAGTGTAGTTTGGATGCCAAGATTAAAGAAATTGCATAACTACCCCTAGCCCAATTAAAGTTTTACCACTTCAAAGTATTTCACAGAAGTAGTAGATGCATTGAAAATCACTTTCCAACATTCTTTAGACTCCAGAACATTCGAATGAATTGGAAGTTTCCTAATGCAACCGCAATGTTTAAGAAAGTGAGACAGAGAAAAAATAGAAAGTTGCATATTAGTTAGGCTTATAATAAAATGCTAGAATCCATTATAAAAGATGTAATAGCCGAACACTTCAGGAAAGGGTGAGCAGGTCAGATACAGCTAACATGTATTTATAAAAGGAAAATCATGTTTGACAGATCAATTGGAAAATTTTGTGAATATAACTCATAGAATAGATGAGAACGAAGCTGTGGAAATAGTGTATTTAGACCTTAAGAAAGAGATTAGTGTACTAAATTAAAATATATAAGATTGAGGGTAAGGTGTTGATGTAGAGAACTGGTTAGGATATTAGGATAAACAGGCCGTTTTTTTCTTGAGAGGTAGGCAGTTGCTATTGGGGATCCCATTGGATTAGAGCTGTTCACAATAAACAGTGTATAAATGACATGGACAAGAGAATTAAGCATAACAAATCCAAGTATGCAAATAACACATTGATGAGGGTAGAGTTGTAGATGCAGTGTATATAGATTTTAGCGAGGCATTTGATAAGGTATCCCATGCAAGACTTATTGAGTAAGTAAGGAGGCATGGGATCCAAGAGGGCGTTGTTTTTTGGATCCAGAACTGGCTTGCCCACAGAAGGCAAAAAGTGGTCATAGATGGGTCATATTCTGCATGGAGGCCAGTGACCAGTGGAGTGACTCAGGGATCTGTTCTGGGACTTCTTCTCTTCATGATTTTTATCATTGACCTGGATGAGGAAGTGGAGGGATGGGTTAGTAAATTTGCTGATGACACAAAGGTTGGGGTTGTTGTGGATAGTGTGGAGGGCTGTCAGAGATTACAGTGGGACATCAATAGGATGCAAAACTGGGCTGAGAAGTGGCAGATGAAGTTCAACCCAAATAAGTATGAGGTGGTTCATTTTGGTAGGTCAAATATGATGAAAGAATATAGCATTAATGGCAAGCTCTTGGCAGTGTGGAAGATCAGGTGGATCTTGGGGTCCGAGTCCATACGACACTCAAAGCTGCTACACAGTTTGACTCTATGGTTAAGAAGGCATATGGGGCATTGGCCTTCATTAATCGTGGGATTGAGTTTAAGAGTCAAGAGGTAATGTTGCAGCTATATAGGACTTTGGTCAGACCTCACTCGGAGTACTGTGCTCAGTTCTGGTCACCTCACTACAGGAAGGACATGGAAGCCATAGAAAGGGTACAGAGGAGATTTACAAGGATATTGCCTAGACTGGGGAGCATACATTATGAGAATAGGTTGAGTGAACTCGGCCTTTTCCCCTTGGAGTGATGGAGGATGAGAGGTGACCTGATGGAGGTGTACGAGATATTGAGAAGCATTGATAGTGTGGATAGTCAGAGGCTTTCTCCGAGGACTGAAATGGCTAGCATGAGAGGGCATAGTTTTAAGGTGCTTGGAAGTAGGTACAGAGGAGATGTCAGGGGTAAGCTTTGTACGCAGTGATTGGTGAGTGTGTGGAATGGGCTGCCAGTGGCAGAGGTGGAGGCGGAAAAGATAGGGCCTTTTAAGAGATTCCTGGATGGATACACGGAGCTATGAAAAATAGAGGGCTATGGGTAAGCCTAGGTAATTTCTGAGGTAAGGACATGTTTGGCACAGCTTTGTGGGCCGAAGAGCCTGTATTGAGCTGTAGGTTTTCTATGTTTCTATGATGTAACGCTGAGTGGGAGAATGAACCTTGTAAAAAATGCAGAGAAGCTCTATGTTGAGGTTTTGTAGATGCAGATTTATGTGGGAATCTCTGCGGTATTCCAGTTTGGTTGCAATAACTGGAATCAGTTGTTTGAGCAGAGAGAGGTTGGGTAAAGGGGAGGTGCAACAATCTTTGGTGTTTTTGGCACCTGTTTGCTGAAAGTAAGCAGCAGGTGATTAAGGAGAAAAGAAGCATGCTGGCCTTCATAGCAAGATGGATTGGGAGCTGTTGGTTTCTTTTTACAAGTATCCATGGTCTTGGCAGCCTATTTCACCTAGGCATCACTCAATTGAATCTTCTCATGAATCAATATTTTCCTATAGTACACTCTTCAAAATTATTTTGGATCATCAAAGCAGGGAGCATGGTAGTGTAGCTGTTAGATCAAAGCTCTTTTTACAGTGTCAGCTGTAAGATTGGGGTTTGATTCCTACTGCTATCTGTAAGGAGTTGCATGTTCTCTCAGTGACCACTGAGTTTCCTACAGGTGCTTTAGCTTCTTCCCACATTCCAAAGTTGTATGAGTTAGGGTTACTAGATTGTAGGTATCTATCCATTGTGCCAGAAACAAGTGAACACTCGCAGGCTGCCCAGTACAATGCTCGTCATTTTGATTTGACACAAACAATACATTTCCCTGTATGTTCTGATGTACAGGTAGCAAATACTTATCTTTAATCTTTAAGTTTTTTTTTCCTATTCCACTATTACATCTTGATACAGTGGATTCTGGATAATTGGGCCATCAGTTAATTGGTACAGCAGCGCATTTGGGACAACTCTTTAAGAATAAAAATCAATTGGGAAAATAACCAGAATTCCTTTTGTTTATTTCATACACTATGTCAATCAATTGGGGCAGGAATTTATTGCTGAGCAGTTTCAAACTAACGTCAGTCATGTGCACTAGTGTGGCTGTTAGACACCACACCATGCTTAGAGTGAACAATTTTTAAATAACATCAGCTGAGTGTGTTTGTATTCAAAAAGCAGTGAATTTTGTCACTTACAGTTGGCAATAAACAAGCAGTAATTCAATTCAGAATTGTTTTGCTCACTGTGGTTTCAAATATTCAGGCTTACAAAAGCTAGAAAGAATTGGGAGTGAAAATGAAACAATTTCAGTACTTCAACAAGTTAAGAACTACAAATAATTTGAAGTTATCAACAATCACCTTGAATGTTACAATGAAAACAAAGATTTTGAGGATGCAAGTGTTAAAAGCATTGCATGAGGACGGTCCATTATTGACTCCAGATGTTTGTACTAATTTTGTTCATTTATAGTCAATCAAAAGAATGAATTTCTCCATTGATAACTATGAGGGACTAATACACATATTTATAGTATTGTAGTACTATGGATAGTGTTCTAATTTGTTCTGCATTTCATTTGTTACTCAGTTTGTCTTTTTAAATACCTTTTTAGCTATGTCCATGAAACTTCATCTAACTGGGGCCAGCCATCTTATTGGGCCAATGTATACTCATCCCGATGTGTTCCAATAAACTGGAATCTATTGTACTTAGTTATAAATCTTTCATAAAACATGGTATTACAGGAATTTTATGTGATGGTGTTTTTAGTGAAAATGTTGCTTTTAATGTTTTAACCTTAAACCTCTGATTTCTCCGCTCATCCAAGTTACAGACAACCACATCTAAAAATAGGGAATAATGAATGAGATGTATTGTTGATCATTACAATGATACATTTACATCTAATTGGAGATATAATTAGATAATAGTAATTACTATTTTCTGATTATATTTCCAATTATGTTTTGAAATAAAATATAATTTCCAGTATAATTGGAAACAGAATCAGAAAAACTAATCTATAAGCAAAGATGCAGGGCATTTTAAGAAATGAAAATTAAAACTCAGTCTATAGTAAGATTTTCTGTCATTGCTAAAATAACCATTCTATCTTCCGCTGTATTCAAAAGAAATAATCCCGATGAATTGAAATCTAGATTTACCACTATAGCTGATTGAGGGCAGAACAGTCCAATTCTCAAATATGAAAAAATAGGTATATTGGTAAATGAATTTGTCATCATGTATGTCAAGTTACAGTGAGTGGCATACAAAATTAAGGATCCCCATCACACAGGACATGCCCTCGTTTCATTGTTACCATCAAGGAAAGATACAGGTGCCTGAAGACACAAGCTCAATGTTTCAGAAACAGCTCCTTCCCTTCCATTATCAGATTTCTGAATGATCAATGAACACATGAATAATATCTCACTCTTTTCTCCTCTCTTTTTACACTACTTAATTAATTTCATTTTCTTTTATTTATATATTCTACTAAAATTTATAGCTGTTAAGAGTTGTGTATCACAATGTATTGCTGCCACAAAAGAACACATTTCATGACATACTGAATGCCAGTGATAGTAAACCTGATCCTGATTCTGATTCTGAATATGACGAAGTTGTTTTGCATGCTATTTATGCAGAGCATTTCATCAGATCAATGTAACGACAGTACAAGGAAAAAGAATTGCAGAGTATAGAATAAAGGTACACAGAAAATGCAGTGCTTCAGACAATAAGGTGCAAGATTTTAATGACTAGATTTTGAGGGCAGGAGTCCATCTTATTGTTCTAAGCTTTTATTCAGTACTGATTTAGCAGTAACATAGAAGCCATCCTTGAGCCTATGGTATGTGCTTTCAGGCCTTAGTATTTTCTGTCCAATAGGAAGGAGAGAAAAGTGATGCCCAGGGTGGATGAGATCTTTGAGTATGTTGACTGCTTTACTGAGACAGTGAGAAGTATAGACAGAATCCATGGAGGGGTGGATGGTTTCAATGATGTGCTGAGCTATGAATGCAACTATCTGCAGTTTCTTGCAGTCTTGGGCAGAGCAGTTGCTATATCAAGCTGTGATGTATCCAGATAGGATCTTAGAAAACCTACAGCACAATACAGGCCCTTTGGCCCACAAAGTTGTGCCGAACATGTCTCTACCTTAGAAATTAATAGGCTTACCCATAGCCCTCTATTTTTCTAAGCTCCATGTACCTATCCAAAAATCTCTTAAAAGACCCTATTGTATCCACCTCCACTACCATTACCAGCAGCCCATTTCAAACACTCACCACTCTCTGCATAAAAAATACCCCTGACATCTCCTCTGTGCCTACTCCCCAGCATGTTAAACCTGTGTCCTCTTGTGGCAACCATTTCAGCCCTGGGAAAAAGCCTCTGACTATTCACACGATCAATGCCTCTCATCATCTTATACACCTCTATCAGGTCAACTCTCATCCTCTATTGCTCCAAGGAGAAAAGGCCGAGTTCACTCAATATATTCTCATAAGGCATGCTCGCAAATCCAGGCAACATCCTTGTAAATCCCCTCTTCACCCTTTCTATGGCTTCCACATCCTTCCAGTAGTGAGGTGACCAGAACTGAGCACAGTACTCCAAGTGGGGTCTGACCAGGGACTTATGTAGCTGCAACATTACTTCTCTGCTCCTAAATTCAATTCCATGATTAATGAAGGGCAATACACAGGATGCCTTCTTAACCACAGAGTCAACCTGGGCAGCTGCTTTGAGCATCCTATGAACTCAGACCCCAAGATCCCTCTGATCCTTCACACTACCAAGAGTCTTACCATTAATACCATATTCTGCCATCATTTTTGACCTACCAAAGTGAACCACTTCACACTTATTTGGGTTGAACTCCATCTGCCACTTTTCAGCCCAGTTTTGCATCCTGTCAATGTCCCACTGTAACCTCTGACTGCTCTTCACACTATTCACAACACCTCCATTCTTTATGTCATCAGCAAACTTACTAACCCATCCCTCCACTTCCTCATCCAGGTCATTTATAAAAATCACAAAGAGTAAGGATCCCAAAACAGATCCCTGAGGCACACCATTGGTGACTGACCTCCATGCAGAATATGACTCAACTACAACCACTCTTTTGTCTTCTGTGGGCAAGCCAATTCTGGATCCACAAAGTAATGTCCCTTGGATCTCATGCCTCCTTACTTTCTCAATAAGCCGTGCGTGGGGTATCTGATCAAATGCCTTTCTGAAATCCATACACACTACATCTACTGCTCTACCTTCATCAATGTGCTGAGTCACATCCTCATAATATTCAGTCAGGCTTGTAAGCTATGACCTGCCCTTGACAAAGCCATGCTGACTACTCCTAATCATACTATACCTCTCTAAATGTTCATAAATCCTGCCTCTCAGGATCTTCTCAAACAACTTACCAACTACTGAAGTAAGACTCACTGGTCTATAATTTCCTGGGCTATCTCTATTCCCTTTCTTGAATAAAGGAACAAAATTCGCAATTCTCCAATCCTCTGGACCCTCTCCTGTCCCCATTGATGATTCAAAGATAATTGCCAGAGGCTCAGCAATCTCCTCCCTCACCTCCCACATTAGCCTGGGGTACATCTCATCCAGTTCCAGTGACTTATCCAACTTGATGTTTTCCAAGAGCTCCAGCACATCCTCTTCCTTAATATCTACATTCTCAAGCTTTTTAGTCTACTGCAAATCAGCACTACAATCACCAAGATCCTTTTCCATAGTGAATACTGAAGTAAAGTATGCATTGGTACCTCTGCTTTTTCCTCCAGTTCCATACACACTTTCCCACTGTCACACTTGATAAGTCCTATTCTTCCACGTCTTATTGTCTTGCACTTCACATACTTGTACAATACCTTGAGGATTTCCTTAATCCTGCCCATCAAGGCCTTCTCATGGCCCCTTCTGGCTCTCCTAATTTCCTTTTTAAGCTCCTTCCTGTTTGCCTTATAATCTGCTAGATCTCTAACATTACCTAGCTCTCTGAACTTTTTGTAAACTTTTCTTTTCTTCTTGACTAGATTTATTACAGTCTTTGTACACCATGGTTCCTGTACCCTATCATAATTTCCCTGTCTCATTGGAACGTACCTATGCAGAATGCCAGACAAATATCCCCTGTGTTCTTATCTCTCTCCAATGCTATTGCAAAGCAGGTAGAATTATGATCACTGCCTCAAAAATGCTCTCCCACTGAGAGATTTGACACCTGACCAGGTTCATTTCCCAATACCAAATCAAGTACAGTCTCTTCTCTTTTAGGCTTATCTACATACTGCGTCAAGAAACCTTCTTGAACACACCTAACAAACTCCACCCCATCTAAACCCTTTGCTCTAGGGAGATGCCAATTGATATTTGGGAAAATAAAATCTCCCATCACAAGAACTCTGTTATTATTACACCTTTCAAGGATCTGTTTCCCTATCTGCTCCTCTATATCCCTGTTACTATTGGGCAGCCTATGAAAAGCACTCAATAATGTTATTGACTTCTTCCTTTTCCTAATCTCCTCCCACAGAGACTCCATAGATAATCCCTCCATGATGTCCACCTTTTCTGCAGCCATGACACTATCTCTGATCAACAGCTCCACATCCCCCAACTCTTTTGCCTCCATCCCTGTCCTTTCTGAAACATCTAAACCCCGGCACTTGTAGTAACCATTCCTGTCCCTGAGCCATCCAAGTCTCTGTAATGGCCACCACACCATAGCTCCAAGTACTGATCCACGCTCTAAGCTCATCCACTTTGCTCACAATACTCCTTATGTTAAAACAGACACATCTCAAACCATCGGTCTGAGTGTGTTCCTTATCTATCACCTGCCTAGCCTTCCTCACACACTGTCTTCAAGCTTTCTCTATTTGTGAGCCAACCGCCTCTTCCCCAGTCTCTTCAGTTTGGTTCCCACCCTCCAACAATTCTAGTTTAAATTCTCCTCAGCAGCCTTAGTAAATAAACATCTCCACCAGGATATTGGCCCCCTGGGATTCAAGTGCAACCCGTCCTTTTTGTACAGGTCACACCTGCCCCAAAAGAGGTCCCAATGATCCAGAAATCTGAATCCCTGCCCGCTGTTCCAATCCCTCGGCCACACATTTATCCTCCACTTCATTCTATTCCAATACTCTCTGTCGTGTGGCACAGGCAGTAATCCCGACATTACTACCTTTGAGTAGTACCTTAGCTTCTCAACGTCCTTCCTAACTCCTTGTAGTCTGTTTTCAGGACCTCTTCCCTTTTCCTACCTAAGTCGTTGGTACCAATATTTACCACAACCTCTGGCTGTTCTCACTCCCACTGCAGGATATCATGGACGTGTTCTGAAACATCCCAGACTCAGGCAGCTGGGAGGCAAACTACCATCTGAGATTCTTTCCTGCCTGCACAAAATAGTCTGTCTGACCCCCTAACTATAGAGTTCCCAATCACTACTGTCTTCCTCTTCCTTTCCCTACCCTTTTGAGCCACAGGGCTGGACTCTGTGCCAGAGGCACAGCCACTGTCGCTTCCCGCAGGTAGGCTGCCCCCTCCGCCCAACAGTACTCAAACAGGAGTACTTATTGTCAAGGGGTACAGCCACTGGGGTACTCTCTAGTACCTGACTCTTCCCCTGCCCTCTCCTGACTGTTACCCACTTGTCTGTCTCTCATGGCCCCAGCGTGACCACCTGCCTATAACTCCTTTCTATCACCTCCTCGCTCTCCCTGACCAGACAAAGATCATCGAGCTGCATCTCCAGTTCCCTAAGGCGGTCCCTTAGGAGCTGCAACTCGACACACCGGGTGCAGATATGGCCGTCCGGGAGGCTGGGCGACTCCAGGACCTCCCACATCTGACACCGAGCACAAAAAAACAGGCTTCACACACATACTTCCTTTCCCCAATTAACACAGTTAAGCCTACCTCGCCTCGTTACCACCTAAGCCCGTTGAGCCAAAGCCCTTTCACTCTGCCAACTCTCACTCCACGGCCCGCTGGATATAGCGGTCTTCTTTTTAAACTTTTCCCTCTAGATTGGCTGACGTCTCACGTCTGCGCAGTCTTGCCTCTCTTTTACCCTGAGTAGTTAAATGCCTTCACTCTGGAAATCCTTAGCTGTTCCACTCACAGCCTTCTTGCTCCAAATCCATTCAATTGCGTATTGAGAAAAACTGAACATCTCAAATCCCTCAGCCTCCCGAGGAAGGAGTCACCAGTGAGTGTTCTTAGCTATGGTGTCTACACATCTGGACCAGGTCAGACTATCAGAGATATTTGCATGAATCTCTCAGCCCTCTCAACCTCACTCACTACAATTGATGTAAATAGCAGCATGGGTATCATGCACCTTCCTAAAGTCAATCACCAGCTCTCTTGTTCAGGGTCAATGATGAATGTTTTATGAAAAGTGGATCCTAGTGTGACATGTGCCATGGTTATTACAGCTCGGGGAGTCAGAGAGCAGAGTTTGGCCCTAGCGTCCTCTGTAAGGAGACCCTGTACACTCCTGTGGAATGCATATGTTTTCTCTGGGTCTTCCATTTCCTCCCACAGTCTAAAGAAATACTGGGTACCTTAGGTGCTTAGGCCATTTTCCAGTACTTAAGGGGAGGTAAATAGCAGAACTGCTGATGCTTTCGGTTGATTTAATTTAGTGACCATGTGAACCTGTGTAAAGTGTGTTACTTATGCAGCTCCTGTACATTGCAACATGGCGTAGATTTTTGTGTGAGGCAGTGATGTGCTTTATTATACTGATGTAGTAACTTTACCTAACATACTTTATTGCACTTTATTTGGTCTGATGATAACTTAGGAGCTGTATTTCATGTGAAAATCTGATGTGCCTCTCTATGTGCAATGATTTTAACAAAACTGCTGTTTGCTAATCATTTTTTTATAACCTTAAATTACCTTGATGGACCGCCTGTCTTAAAAGGCTACAGAACCTGCCTGTAATCCTGGCTCGGAGGTTATAGACTGGTGTGAACTTCATTGGAGAGAAGGAGTCGATATGTAGAGAGGCAGGGCACTCCACACAGTGCTTCAAGGTGTGGCACTGAAGCAATAGTGTGGCTAACGCAGTGTTAGCACATAAGTCAAGCGAGTGGGACTGCGTTGAATGAGAGTCACCATCATCATTTCAGCAGCAGTCTGCTTATTCAACAGTGTGGAGTGGGTTAATACGTTTGGTTTTAGTTATCTTGTTGATTTGCTTGTCTAATGCTAATATGGTGGCAAAGTTGTAAGCTCTTTGAGCTAGGGTACAGGAAGAGGAGGAAGCTATGATGCAATTGAGAGAAACAAATGAGGCGTCGTTGGCACAGTCATAGGAATAGCAACAGAGCAAGTAACCTCTTCCTTTCCTTTGCCTACTGGTGATGGGCCTACCGGCAGGCAGGATGAACCAGGTGAACCCCTCAAGTCAGGGAATGTGTTGTATGTTGGCCAAAGGAGTAAGTGTAAGATTTTCTTGGGGAAGCGGGCGGGGGGGGGGGGGGAGTGGGGGAGGTGTGTGTTCCAGTGCTGTGTTTTATGAGTGGCTAGAATACCCAATTTCAGAGTTAAGCCTTCACTCCTTGCTGAAAAGGCAGCCTAAATTTATGAATATTTAGGAGGGGAGGCAAAGCAAGAGATTAAATATCATCTGCAGTCTGAATGGTCAGACCCTTAACACATTTTGGAGACCCTTAGAGAGATATATGGATAGCCCTGTGCACTCACTAGGCTATAAAATCAGTTCTTTGAGAGAGCACAGCAGGAAGGAGAGTCCATGCATGAATACTGCCATACCTTGATGTTCATAATAGAAGAGATTAATGATTGCGAGGTGAACGCAGCATGGTGCAGCAATTGTGCTCTGTGCGACCAATTTGCAGAGAATGTTTGCGATATCAGCCTCCACGGGCAGCTCAAGAAGATTATTAGGCAAAACCCAACAATTTCTTAGCTCATCACAAAGAAGCCCTTGAGTGGTGGAAGGAGGCAGAGACTGGTGTGGAGCGAACTAGGCAGAGGGTCAGCCCCTGAGAGATGGAAGCCACTGAAGTGGAGACTAATATGGTTTCTTCACCTACTAAGTCAAACCTAACACAGTCCTGAACAAAATTATGGACATTTTACAGAAGCAACAAGTTTTTATCCACAACTTGTCACAAAAAGGCAGATGACTTGCAAGTCTGGGTTTCATCAGGTCAGATGACCCACTTTAAATGCTGAAGTGCAGGCCTTATTGCATGACGCTGCCAATCGTCCTGGTTAAACCATAGGCAAAGAGGCCATTCTGCACCTGTGGCACAAGAGGGTGGCAGGGCAGCACACACATCAGAGCAGCAGGGAAAATTGCTCCTCGTGCAATAAACATCCAATTCACATGTTGGGTACTGTCTGGCCGGGGGTAGCATGTTATGCTGGCAAAGACTCATTTGAATGTCTTCTGGGAGAAAGTCCACTTGTAGAGGTCTGTGAGGGGTGGGGGTGGGAGAGTACTGTCTCTTCTGAAGGTTTGGCCATGGACCACCTTTCTGAATCTTATAGTGCGCCCCTCGGCCCATTATCTGGTTGCAGTCAATGAAGAGCAAGTGACTACCCCAGGTTTAGACTTTGAGGCCAGCGGTAGCTTCCACACCTACAGCAAAGGATTCCTGGCCACTCTTCAATGGGCTGATCTGGTTATCTCAGGTACTGAACTGGGGAGAGCAACAGTGCTGGCAGGAGCAGCTGAAGGAGGAGCTGTGAATGCAGGGACCACTGCGGCAGTATAATCGGGTGGTGGGTTGTGAAGGAGTTTTTTTATCGTCAGCAACAGGCCCAAAGAGACGGCAGCTAGAGCCAACTCAACCATCCAGCCTCCCTGCTGGAGCAAATGATAACCCAAATTCATGGTGGGGGCCATGGATGCCAGCAGGTGGAGAGAATCTTCAGGTTGGGGAGTGGAATATGCTACTGGCCAAGCATGTATCACGATGTTAAGGAGTTCTGCAAGTTCAGTGAGAGAAGTATTGTGTCCAAGACCCACAACCCAAACTAGTAACATCTATGGCGAGATTGTTGGCATCCAGGCTACTGGAAGTGGTGGCAATGGACTTCAGTGTTGAGTCATTGTCAGATGGGCAGGATAATGTGCTGGTTTAGAAGGATGCATTCTCCAGGTTTACTGCTGTTGTGCAACGCGTGATCAGCCGGGTGCCACTATCACCAAATGCTTGGTGAGGCTCTGGATTCTGGATGGGGTGCCAACTCAGATACACTCCGACTAAGGGAGGTGTCGCAAAACTGAGGTGGTCCAGTAAACTCTATGACATAGGAAGTGCAGAGCAATTTAAGTATCACCCCCAGGGCAATGGGCAATGTGAACGCTTTAACCAGATGCTTCATGACCTCCTTCGTGCCCTTTCCCCATAGAAGAAGAAATGGGTGGAGTACGTCCCTGAGGCTGTCTTAGCAGCAAAGCACTGGGAGTTCTCCATACTTTCTCCTCTTTGGACAGACACACAACATATCCTTAGACATCATACTGAGGGCTGAAGAGGACAATTTTGGAGGAGGGGCAGACGAGCAGATCCAGCAGCACCAGGACCAACTGCAGGGGGCCGATGGCCGGGCTGTGCCACAGCTGGAAATGGCAGCTGAGTCAGCGCCCCGGGCACCGCACAATGGACCCAGGACAGTTAGTGTATGTGCAGAATTGGCAATATACGAGCCACCACATGATTCAGGATCTCTGGCTTTCCATCCCCCACAGCTGAACCCTGATAAACCAGAGTATACAGTAGTACCAGTGGATCCTTCACTGCCGCCTAGATATCTCCACTGCTCTGAACTTTGACCATGTGGCACTGGAGTTAAGGGCAAAGGGTCACCAGAGAGATGTGCACCTGAATGGGTCACTACTAAGCCAGAGAGCAATGAAGAGGAGACAGACTCAGAGTGTGGAGGGTCTCTGGGCTCCCTACAGGCCAGAAGAATGTATGTCAGGTAACAGCCCAGTGCTAGATAAATAGGACGAACATGAGAGGTCTGGGCAGGACCAGGACTCCTCTGGGTTGGCAGAGAAGGCTCCCTCCCTACTCTGGAGATCAACTCAGACCACTGCTGGAGTCTATTCCAACCTATTCAACTTTCTGACGTCTGTCATCCATCACCAAAGCGGAGAGAGTGTGGCTACATTAGGTAGTGCCTAGCGGTCTTTGTAGAACCTATAGGGAGGATTTCATAATACAATTTGCAATCAGTAATGTAAATGAGTATCAGTGGGACACGTATCAGTTTTTTGGAGGCAGGGTGAATGTAGTCAGATAGAACAGAAAATTGTCTGTTGTTTCCAGCAGGAGGGAAAATTGTGTGTAACCTTCCTCCCCATGTGGCCTTAAAAATGTGCCCACATGTGCTCAGGGCATTGTCTAGTGCATAGTGGAAGGTGAGTGGCAGTATTGCTGATCTTTTAGTTGTGGTTTTGTGACAATGTGTAAACATGTGATGTGTTATTTGTGCAGTTACTTTTGTACATTACAGGATAGTGTAGGTCTTTGTATGAGTCACTGTTTTAGCCTTTTATTTAATGTTTTTTGCTTAACTTGAGTTTGTGGTATTTGTATGGCAAGTCTTAATTTCCATGTAAATGTGAGGTACTGATGTACTTCATTATACCGGTGTAGTAATTTTACCTACACTCTTAATTGCACTCCATTCAATCTAATAATTCAGGAGCTGTATTTTATGTGAAGTCTGACTTGCCTCTACTGCTTGTTACGAAAACTTGCTATAACTTTAAACTACCTTGTCAGACTACCTGCCTTAAAGAGGTACAGAACCAGCCTGTAATTCTGGCCCATTGGTTACATTATCCTCACAGGAATACAGACATGTAGCAGAGGCAGAAATCCAGTGATTATTAACCTTAAAGTCCTGCATCTTCATTTCCTACTAGCTCCATAAATTAACATGGTGATGGGGGGAATGGCCATGTTGCAGTTAGTGCAAAGCTATTACAGATCGGGACTGTACTAGAACTGTGGTAACTTCTACACTACCATGAAATTTCTGTATATTTCCTGTGTGTGCGTGCGTTTTCTCTTGTTGCTCCAATCTCCTCCTGTAGTCCAAAGAGAGACAGATTGGTTAGTAGGTTAATTGGTCATTGTAAATTGTCCTGTGATTAGGTGAGGGTTATATTGTTAGTTTGCTGGGTGATGCAGCTCTGTGGGCCAGAAGGGATGTTCTGTGCTGTAGCTCTAAATAAACGAATAAAATTCTGAAAAAAATATCTAGTGCTTTCCTAGCATTTACGATGAATAAACTCTTCTCGGCCAGATCAGAGATTAAGGAAGCTAGGACTTTACTCTCTGGAGAGGAGAAGGATCAGAGGAGACATGTTAGAGGTATACAAGATATTAAGAGGAATAGATAGAGTGGACAGCCAGGTCCTCTTCCCCAGGGTGCCACTGCTCAATACAAGAGGACATGGCTTTAAGGTAAGGGGTAGGAAGTTCAAGGGGGATATTAGAGGAAGGTTTTTTACTCAGAGAGTGGTTGGTGCGTGGAATGCACTGCCTGAGTCAGTGGTGGAGGCAGAAACACTAGTGAAATTTAAGAGACTGCTAGACAGGTATATGGAGGAATTTAAGGTGGGGGGGTTATATGGGATGTAGGGTTTAAGGGTCGGCACAACACTGTGGGCCGAAGGGCTTGCACTGTGCTGTATTGTGCTATGTTCTTAAATCTGCCAAACCTTGGCTTTCCTTTTGCTCTCGGGACCTGGGCCCCACCATTTCAATCTGTCCCCATGTTGACTACAGCAATGGCCACCACAACTGTACCAGCATTCTTGAGAGCCCAGTTCCTTGATCCTTCAGGATACTACAAAAATCACCAGGTTGTAGATGGTTCAAAAGCACAACTGCCAAAGCAGGTCACGGAGCCTGGCTCTGTCAATGCCAATGACCCGCTGCTGAGGCTTTCCACTGATAAGTCAACCCAACAACGTCATCTAAAGTCATTTGATATTGAGGGGAACAACCACGGGGTATTCTGCACTGTCTGCCTAGTCCATTTCCCGCTCCTGACAGTCACTCATCTAATGGCCTCCTGCAACTTGGGTGTGACTATCTCCTAGCTACCACCACCTCACTCTTCCACATGAGCTGAAGGTCATCCAGCTGCTGCTCCAGTTCCTTCCCACGGTCTGTAAGGAGCTGCACCCCAATGTTCTTCTTGCAGATTTAAGTCAGAAAGACTGGAACTCTTCCAGATCTCCCACACTGTACATAAGGGGCAGACATTGAATCCAGTCCTGCTGAAGGATCTTGGCCTGAAGTATCAACTGTGCTCTTTTCCATAGATGCTGCCTGGCCTGCTGAATTCTTCCAGTATTTTGTGTGTGTTGATATTGGATCCATTCTTGCTACTCTAGGAAAGGAACCTCATTGTAGTCTCTGCCTCTCCTTGCCAAAGCACTTTGAGCAAAAACCTTAGTTCCCTACTCTAACCCTGTCCCACTGCCACAAATGGGTGCTTCACTTAAACCTAATTGGCCCTTGCCAAGTGCCTAATGATCACAGTAATCTTAAACTTGCTTAAGTCCCTGCAGGTTTTGTTCACTTTTAATAATAACATTATATTAGATGAAATTATGGACTGTGCACATATTACACTACACTTTCAGACATCAATCACTTTGTGTATTAATTACTTTGAGAAATAATAAGGACAATTGATTCCATTCTTAATCTTTCATACGAACATATTAGAGAAATCTGTTGGGTTTAATTCAATATTCTCTGTTTTCAATAACAGAGTAAACACCACAGATTTGTACTAATAATGGTGCCTAGCATAGTAACTGAGTTAATTTGGAAAATAATCCCTCTTATGCCTTTTTAAAATCTTAATTTTAAATTTCTTTTTGAAATTTAGCCCCTGATTTGTTCTGTTTTCTACAAAGTCAACAATCAAGACGGTACAATTGAATTTGATATGGAAATTAGTTGTCAATCAGATTTCCTTTGTGTTTGCCATCTAATGAATCCAGATGAAAATTGTCTCTGAGGAGTGCAAAGGAAGCAGCCAAACCGTGTTTACTATGTGCAGCTGAACAAAATAAGGGCACTCAAGGCTTAGGAAGCATAAATACACCGCCAAAAAGAACAAGGGAGAAAAAAGAGTACATTTGCAAGGAAATTACTGACAACTTCAAGAACAGTTGGATAGTTTTGGTGTGAAATGTCTATTGTCCTTAGATTAACTTAAATGCTATCAGTGCAAAAAGAACAGGCACACTGGAACACCTAAGTTCCTTTCAGGTCGAACTGCTTGGCTGTATATAACAAGGCAAACAAAGTGATGCAATTCCAAGGTTTAATTTTGGTGGATAAAATTTTAGTCAGATGGAAAGTGTGTCTTTTAGAGAACACTTGCAGAGGTGTCATTATAATTTATTGGGTTTATCATTGTGGATAAGAATAAAGATAAAGCAGGAATTGAGTTGAGAGTTAAGTGGCAAAAGAGAGGAAATTTCTTTACTCAGAGAGTGGTAGCTGTGTGGAACGAGCTTCCAGTAGAAGTGGTAGAGGCAGGTTTGATATTGTCATTTAAAAAAAAATGGATAGGTATATGGACAGGAAAGGAATGGAGGATAATGGGCTGAGTGCAGGTAGGTGGGACTAGGTGAGAGTAAGCACTCGGCACGGACTAGAAGGGCCGAGATGGCCTGTTTCCGTGCTGTAATTGTTATATGGTTATATAGGAATGAAGGGTAAGTTTACCAGAATGACTTGAAGCAAACTCTTGAATAAAACTTAGCCTTTAAGCAAGGGGAGCCATTAAGCAATGAGATATTCTAAAACTTCCAAATAATTATGCTCTCACAATAAACTAATGTGGGATTATCAAATCTTTTAGAAGACAAATGGCATGAAAAGTGAGATGAGGCAAAAAAATGGAAGCTGAGCTCTTCAAATAGCAGAAGTCTTGGAAGAGTTTGAAAGCTGAAAGAAGTTAGGAAATTAAAAAGAATAGGTCTGAAAAGATGTAGGCAAATAAATTTAAAATAATAACACTCAAGGAACTGTACGTAAAGAACAAGGAACAAGAAGATCAAGGCCACTTGCTAGAGGATGAAACACTAACCTGTATGTGAAAGCAAACATCACAGGCAAGGCTCTTAATGAACATTTTCCTCCAGTCTTCACAAAAGAGTGTGATTAAGACAAAACAGTCTGAAATATTGAAAATGGGAAGGAATAAGCTCTATTTATCTTTAGCAAGGAATAAAAGTTACACTTTGTCTGTGTCCTTGGTACTGAGTGGGAAAACCTCAGACTGTATGAAGATGCAGAAAATCTGATCAGTTGAGCAGAAAAGTAAGGAGGGGAATATCAATGGGAAGCAATGGCCTGGACAGGTGCAAAAAAGCATGGGAAATAGAATGAATAGTGGTGTCAAGGAACAAAGGACCTTGGAATGAACATCCACACAGCTTTAACACTCTGAGGACAGACAGGTCAGTGAAGAGGAATAGAGGCACAAGAATGCTTTACTTTGTTAGTTAAAGCACAGTTCAAAAAGTAGGTGGCAATGCTTGAGCAATGTACTTGGATCATAGATTAAGTACTTACAGTAAAAATGTTATTGCACTGGAAATGATGCAGAGGGGATTTCTTAGAATTGAAAAGATTAAATAACCCAGGAGGACTTCATTTAGAAAAGAAGTTTGTGGGAAGATGTAATAGAGTTGTGTAAACCTCTGAGATGTATAATGAAATGCAAAATTTTCCTTTGACAGAAAGTCTAAAAGTGTGGGGTAAGGATTTAAAGTAGTTAGTAGCTATTTCTATGATACCAAAAGATGTTAATTAAAAAAGAACATTGTGGGCAATTCTTGGCACACCCTTTTACATGCAGATACTATATTTTCAGGAATGCTTTGAAAGGATGAGAGTTTATTATTTAAAACAAAAAGTTTGGACAGGAGTGTAATTCACTATTACTGAAGGTACAAAACAGTGCCCACTACACCACTTTTTTTCTCATTCCTTTCCCGCCAGTTTATTTTCAAACTCTTAGCTAATTTAAGAAGCAATGAATCAAAAGCCACCTTTATAGTTATTTAAGCTTGCATGTTTTGCACCAAGTTCTGTAAAATTCCTATCACATGGTGTTCCAAATCAATGCTTATTGAAATCTAATGCAATAGGACCTAAACAATGAAATCTGGGCTGAGGAACTCCATCCAAACTAACATTTTTGGTTAAATCTTTTATAAAAATATTCAAACAATTCTTAAGTAAAACAATTTGCTTGAGCAAGCAACATCCTAATGATGAGTGTGAAAAGTCGACGTGGGGAAGGGTGTAAAGAATAACTTGATAATTCAAAGGGAACACTGACTATAAAACAGCAAAGATTTTACAAATATTTATTACTTACAGACAATATTGTTAAAGTATAATGCTAAGACAAAAGTGTACCGATGCTTGAAGCTTTCAGCATGCCTCGATTTAGCAGGAAGTTACAAATGTGTCAGTCAATCAACATCATCTCACTTGCAAGGATCCACAGTAGGCTTAGGGTAAAATAATAGCAGCATAAATTTCTTTGCTATGGGTTTGTTCCAGCCACTGAGATAAATTCTCTGTAGTCAAAAAACAAAATCCACCTATATTTAGCTGCTAACTAATACACATTCTTGAGTGTTTGCAGTTTCATGTGTTCTCTCACAAATCCTGACACGCTGTTTGTCTGATAGTAGAGGCTGTGTTCTTTTGCTGGGTTTCCCAGTTTCCTTGTGAATCTATATGGAAGTATGATTGCTATCAGTCACTGTGATGGAATGTATGAGCTGCATGGCTCACCATTCCTTTAATATACAGAAGGTTTATGATGGCAAGCAATCCTTCCTTCTGGTGGGTGTGAAATTCTTAAGCTCAGCATATAATTCATTCAATGTGAATTGGCCCTGTTTTAGTGCTGGCAAGTAAAGTGATGGGAAATATCACTGTGCAAAACATCACTTTAGAGAAATTACTCTTGTTGATGAAGTCTATTTTCCTCACAATTGCAGTTTTGTTATCTGTTGATCCGTTGTGAGATCAGGCCTTAAATTACACGTGCCAATCAAAGAGAAATCTAGAAACGCAGCTAAAGGGAATACCAGCCAAAATCAATATATCTACCAAATAGATGACCACTATGGTGAGACTGGAACATAATGGGTGACTAAGGATTTTAAAATCGGGTGAGAGAAGCAGAAGGCCAGTGGTGCTAATCCATGTGATAGGTAGATACTTTATTGATCCCAAAGGAAATTACAATGTCACAGTTGCATTACAAGTGCACAGATATACCAATATTAGAAGAGAAATAAGAAAGAATAAAAATAAGATGCCTCTGCAGGAGATGGGTGGGGGGGGGGGGTCATCACTTCACTGTCTATAGGTTGACTCATTATACAGACTAATGGCCAAGGGTAACAATGATCTCATATAGTGCTCTTTGGAGCAGCACAGTTGTCTTAGTCTATTACTAAAAGTGCTTCTCTGTTCAGCCAGGGTGGCATGCAGAGAGTGAGAAACATTGTCCAGGATTGCCAGGATTTTCCAGCGTTTTTTTTTCTACCACAGCCTCCAGTGTGTCCAGTTTGACTCCTATAACAGAGCCAGCCTTTCTAATCAGTTTATTGAGCCTGTTGGCATCATCCATGTTGATGCCATTGCCTCAGCACACCATCACATGGAAGATTGTGCTGGCGACAACAGACTGGTAGAACATGAGAAAGAGAGGTCTGCATAGTCCAAAGGACCTCAGTCTCCTCAGGGAGTAGAGGTGACTCTGCCCCTTCTTGTACACAGCCTCTGTGTTGGCTCCAGACTTCAGTCTATCATCCAGGTGCACTCCAGATACTTTTTTAGGCCCTCACTACATCCACATTCTCAGCATCAATAGTAACAGGCAGCAGTGCAAGCTTAGTCTTCCTAAAGATGTTTTCTTTAAGGAACATGGGAAAATGGGTGTACTATGATGACCCTGTCACATTACATCAAGGGCAGTTCATCATCTTAGTATTTGAATACACTTTAAAATGATTGGGAAATGCCTTAGTGCAAGATTGCAAGCCAATAGCACTTCTATTCTAAAGTATCATGTCAATAAAAACAAAATACTGTAAAACTGCAAGGATGCTATTTGCAGTCATATTTGGAGGCAAGTATTTCCATGTCAATGTGACTTAGACAAGTTAGATGACTGGGAAAAACGATAATTAACAAGGTTATTCCATTTGGGTCTATAAACAGAAAGGCAGATTATTGTTTGAATGATGTTGGATTACGAAAAGGACTGGGGTCATTGCACAACTGCTGCTTAAAACAACCATTCAGGTGCAGGAGCAGTTAGAAAAGAAAATCGTGTTTTGAACTTCATTGCGGAAGTGCAGATGTCTTGCTTTGGTGAAACCCTATCAGGAGTTTGTTGTGCTATTCCAGTCTGAAGATTTTTTGTCTTTTGCTTGGGGAAGTAGGGGAGGATGGACTGAAATAAAGATTTACTAGAATATTCTGCTGTCTCAGGAATCAGAGTGCAAAGAGAGAATATCATGGTGACGGCTTTACTTGTTACAATAAGAGGAGAATCTCAAAAAAATCTATGAAATTCTAACGACTTTTAATCTACTTCAAGATCGGTCTATCCCTTCTCTCCCACATAATGCAGTCCTTCATTTTCTATTGTCCATGTGCCTTACCTGACACTCTCTTAAATATCCTTGAAGTATCTGACTCTAACAATCGTCACTGGCAGTGTGTTCCACATGCTTGCCATTCTATGTGTTTACATATTTAAGAAGAAACTACCTCTGACATATCCCCCCATGCTTTCATCCAATCCCTTAAATATTATGACTCTTCAATTAGCCACTGCCACCCTGAGAAAAGGCATAGGCTGTCCACTCTATCTATGCCTCTTATCACATTGTACACATTACTGTCTTGTGCATTGTCCACTCCAAAGAAAAATCTCTAGTTTACTCATCCTATCCTCATAAGACATGCTCTCTAATCCTGGCAGCATCTCCTCTGTACCCTCTCTAAAGTTTCTATATCATTCCTATAATGAGGTGATCAGAACAAAGCACAATACACCAAGTATATCTAACCAGAGTTTTATAGAGGTTTCAAAGGTACATTTAATGTCAGAGAAATGTATACAATATACATCCTGAAATGCTTTTACTTCGCAACCATCCACAAAAACAGAGGAGTATCCCAAAGAATGAATGACAGTTAAATGTTAGAACCCCAAAATCCCCCCAGCTCCCCTCCTTCTCGCATGTAGGCAGCTGCAAGCACGATTCCCCCCTCCCACCAGTGGCCAAAAAAAAGCATTGACACCCGTCACCGAGCACTCAAGCGTGAGCAAAGCAACAGCAAAGACACAGCACAAGGAAATCTGCAGAGGGTGGAAATTCAAGCAACATGCACAAAATGTAGGTGGAACTCAGCAGGCTAGGCAGCCTCTGTAGGAGGAAGTACAGTTGGTGTTTCGGGCTGAGACCCTTAATCAGGACTAACTGAAAGAAGAGATAGTAAGAGATTTGAAAGTGGGAGGGGGAAGGTCTGAAATGATAGAAGATAGGAGGGGGAGGAATGAAGCTAAGAGTTGGAAAGTTGATTGGCAAAAGGGACACAGGGCTGGAGAAGGGAGAGGATCATGGGACGGGAGGCCTAGGGAAAAAGAAAGGGGGAAGGGGAGCACCAGAAGAAGATGGAGAGAAGGCAAAGTATGAATGTGAGAAGAACAGAGAGAGAGAGAGAGAGAGAGAGAAGAAAAGAGAAAATAAATAAATAAGGGTTGGGGTAGGAAGGGGAGGAGGTGCATTAACGGAAGTTAGAGAAATCAACGTTCATGCCATCAGGTTGGAGGCTACCCAGACAGAATATAAGGTGTTGTTCCTCCAACCTGAGTGTGACTTCATCTTGACAGTGGAGGAGGCATATTGACATATCAGAATGGGAATGGCAAAGACACAGACTTGCAGTACTCCAAAGACCACATGTTCACTTGGTATTCAACATACCACAGGTTCTCCCTGTCCCTAATAAGGGAGAAAAAGATGTCTCCATTTGCTGGGTTTTGCTTTGTAAAGCATCTGTAAATGTTTCTGTTTTGTGACTCCTTTTAGATGTAGTTCCTTCTGTCCAGCAGTATTTGGACTGGATTTTCTTGTTTATTTGAATATTTAAAGTTAATAGTTATATATTTGTTGCTGCTTATGTGTGATTCCCTGGCTTTGTTAGTATATGTTTAGTGCTTTGCTTCTGTTTTTTGTTTGTGTTCAATAAAAATGAAAAGTTTTTAAAAAGAGTTGTCTCCATTTCATAGTGAGAGGGGAGATATAACAAACAACTCGCTGGTTTACAATGTTAAGACTTTTTCTGAGCTCTGTGCCCAAAGATCTTCCGGCTCCCTCGACACACTTCGGAGTTGGGACATTGACCTTTGATCTGCCTGTTTCCAGAGCCCCAAGATCCTAGGCCTCCAAAGGCGAGCCGAGCCTTTGGCATGTTGGATAACAGCTAGTCATGAAATCCTAGGCCTCCAAAGGCGAGCCGAGCCTTTGGCATGTTGGATAACAGCTAGTCATGAAATCCCGAGAGCGGGTCCCATTCTCACAAAGAACCGAAGTCAGCATATAACTCGAGGTCAAGGTCTTCAAAAGAACCATGAAAGGGGAAAAATGGAGATAATAAAGATGGAAATAGGGTTGTTTCTGAAGATGCAAGCAAAGCAGTCACTGTTTAGTGCCATCTTGACTCTGCTCTGCCCTCCTGTATAAAGATGCCACATTTAACTTCTGGCTCTTAAACTCAATTATCTTATGAATAAAAGTCAACACACCATATACCACCTTAGCCATCCTATCAATTTGCATGGCAAATTTGAGGGATCTAAGGATGTGGACCCCAAAATCCATCTGTTCCTTCACACTGTTGTGAATCCTGCTCTTAAACTTGTACTCTTCCTTCAAGCTTGAATTTTCAAAATGTATCACTTCACCAGATTGAATTGCATCTCTCATTTCTCAGGCTAGCTCTGCATCCGATCAATGTCCTGTTGTAGCCTAGAGCAACCTTCTACACTATCCACACCATCTCCAATATTCATATAATCTGCAAGATTCCAGATTCTTTAACGTCATTTCCAGTACACAAATGTAAATGAGAACAAAATAATTGTTACTCTGGATCTGATGCAGCACAAAAAAACAGAATAAGATATAGAGTGTAATAATAGAATACACAAATATAAAGACATTTGATAGCTTATATGTTGATTATATGTATGTTCATAAAGTGACATTGGGCACACGAGTGTCTGTACATCAGATGACTCTAACAGGAAATGATAAAATAGTCGTTTTGGGGGGGAGGTGGATGGGTGGGTTAATAACCCACTAACTCATCCTTGCTAAACCATCCTTGGACTTCCTTAACTATTTGTATATTTTTAAAAAATCACAAAGAGCAGGGGTTCCAGAACAGATCACTGCAGAACATCTCTAGTCACAAACCTCCAGACAGAAGACGCTTTCTCTAATACCACCCTTTGCTTTCTGTGATCAAGATAGTTCTGAATGCCCACAGCAAAGTTTTTGGGGATCCCATACCTCCTGACTAAAATCCATATACAACACATTCACTGCTTTATCTTCATCAATTTGTTTTTTTTTATTTCTTCAAAGAATTCAATCAGACTTGTGAGGTTTGACTTGTCTCTCACAAAGCCGAGCTGACAATCTGTAAATGGACAATGCTTCTCCACATTCACAAAAATTCTATTTCTAAAAATCCTCTCTGGTAGTTTTCCACCACGAACCTAAGACTCGTCAGTCTATAATTCATAGGATTATTCCTATTACCATTCTTGAACAAAGGAATGACATTTGCCACTCTCTAAACTTTTGATACTACTTCTGTGGCCAGTGAGAATGCAAAGATGATCACAAAAGCTGCAGCAATCTCCTCCCTTGCTTCCCATACTAACTTATGGTATATCCAGCCACAGAAGAGACTTGTATATCCTAATATTTTTCATAAATTCCAGTGCTTCCTCTTTCTTAATGTTAATATGTTCCAGCATATTAGCATGTTGTGTTGACTTCACACTTGCCCTCTCACTGGTGAACAATGAAGTAAAGTATTCATTAAAAATCTCTCCAACCTCAGGACCTCCGACTACAGGAACATGTTTTTCCTTTAATTCCTGATTAGTCCTACTCTCACTCTGGTCTTCATCCTGTTCTTCACATATGTGTAGAAATCTTGGTGTTTTCCTTAATCCCATTGTCCAATGCCTTTTCATGACTTATTCTGGCTCTCCTAATTCCTCCTTAAACTCCTTTATAGCTACAAGAACCCTGTTTGATCCTTGCTTCCTAAACTTTAAGTATGCTTCTTTAATAATCCACATGGACCACACACTTCGCCGGGCCTCTTGAGAATTAGACCACAGATAATTTTGCAACACGTCACAGTATCCTATTTGTTTAATTTACTGCTATGTCAAAAGTTTTTAGACTGGGTGAGCAGCAAGTCAAAGTAGATCTCCAGATCCTTCAAATGCCAATCTTTCAACTTGATAATTCAGTGTAATCTGCTGCTAAAGTTGCTTGCCAGTTTGTGAAAATGATTAAAGAAAATTCACCATTGTTATATTTGCATGTTTAGCTGGTGATGTCTATACTTTGTAAATCATTTTATCATAACAGGGAGCCAAACCTTAAGCAGACCAACATGCTAGGATTTAAAAGTCCAATCACACTGGAAGGGGTGTGATTACAATTTAATCTTCCCTTGGTGGTCGTCATCACTGTACCTGATTTTTTTTTTTTTTGCCAACAGATTTGTTTGCTAACTGATTTTAATTCACCAGATCCCATGGAAAAATGTGAATTTGTGTCCCTGGATCATTCATTCAGGCTCCTGGGTTATTAGTCTAATAATTCAATCATTGTCATCAGAAGAAACCCATTATTACTTCATGATGTACACATGCTAGTCACTTCTCTTCTAATCAGATAGAATCCATCTGAGATTAGCTGAATCTCCATTGCAAAACATTTCATTTACACATCCTAGGTTACTGCTCCTTTATTTCCTTGCCATGCTTGGAGTATAAACACAAGAAATTCTGCTGATGATGGAAATCCAAAGCAACACACACAAACGCAGCAGGTCAGGCCACATCTATGGAAAAGGGTAAACAGTCAATGTTTTGGGTCAAGTCCCTTCCTCAGGACAGGGAAGGAAGGGGAAAGACCCCTGACTAAAAAGGTGAGGGAAGGGGAAAGAGGATAGCTAGAAGGAGATTGGTGAAGCCAGATAATAAATGGCTGGATAGAAAGGAATCTGATTGGAGAGTAGATTGGACCATAGGAGAAATGGATGGATGAGGAGACCTGGGCGGGGGGAATTGTCAGCAGGTGAGAAAAGGTAAGAGGGCAAAGTGTGGAATAGAAGAGGGGAGGTGAGGGAATTTTGTTTTATCGGAATGAGAAGTCTATAATTCATGCTATCAGGTTGGATGCTCCCCAAATGGAATACAATGTGGTGCTCCTCCACCTTGAGCATGACCACCTCATGACAAAAAAGGACCAACAGGTCAGAAATGAGAATTGGAATTGAAATGTTTGGCTACTGGGAAGTTCCACTTTCGGTGGATGTAGTGGCGGTGCTTGACGAAGCGAACCCAGTTCACTACGGGTATCACCAATGTAGAGGAGGTTGACCTCCAGCAGATTCACAAGTGAAGCGTTGCATCACCTGAAAGGGCTGTTTACTGCCCTAAATAAAGATGAGTGAGGTGAATGGACAAGTGTAGCACTTTGGCTGCATGCAGTGATTAAGTACTGAGAGGTTGTTTAGTAAGGAGGGACAAATAGACAAAGGAATCACAAAGGAAGCGGTCCCTGTGGGGAGAGGGTTGGGGGGGGGGTGTATATATATTTGTTGATAGGATGTCTTTGGAGATGGAGGAAGTTGTTGTGTTGGATGCAGAAGCTCATGATGTGGTAGGTAAGGACCAAAGGAACTCTCACTGTTAAGGCAACTGGAAGACAGGGTGGGCACAGATATTCAGGAAATGAAGGATATGCAGTTGGGGCCAGCATCAATGGTGGAGTGAGGGAAAGCATGTTCTTTGAAGATGGAGGACACCTCTGATGTCCTGGAAAGGACAGCTGCATATTGGGTACAGATGTGGTGTAGACGAAGGAACTGAAAAAAGGAAATAGCATTTTTACAGGAGACAGGCAGGAAGAAATATAGTCAAGATAACCATGGGAATCAATAGTTTTTTTAAAAATATATCAGTTGACAGTTTGTATCCAGAGGTGGAGACAGATTGGGAAAAGGGAGAGAGGTATCAGAAATGGAGTGAGTGAATTCAATAGGTACATTTAATGTCAGGGAAATGTATACAAAAAGCACCCTGGAATTCTTTTTCTTCACAAACATCCACAAAAACAGAGGAATGCCCCAAAGAATGAATGACAATTAAATGTTAGAACCCCAAAGCACACTAACTACCCCTCACATGCATATGCAGTGGCAAAGTAACAATTCCCCCCCAGACCAGCAAAAAACATCGGCCCTCCCCCATGATGCACCCAAACATGCAGCGAAACATCAATAAAGACACATGCTCCCAAAGGCTACTTGTTCATCCAGTTCTCCCCCTCTCCCCCTCTCCCCGAATAAAGAGGTGTCCCCATTTCACAGTGAGAGCATAACAAACAAATAATTTATGGTGCTAAGTCTGTTGTGTCACTTCCTCTGAGCTCTGTGCCCAAAGAACTCGGGTCTCTACGCACACAGCCAGCAGCCAGCTCATTGCATTTGATCTTCTGTCTCCCACAACACATCTGACAGCGGCACTGGCCTTGAATCTACCTGCCTCCAGAGCCATGACAATCTGGCACTGAAGATATATTAGTTTGCCAGGCCGCGTCCTTGGCATAGTGAAGAGTGGCCCAAAAGCTGGTCCCATTTCCGCAAAGAACCGAATTCAGTGTGTAACTCAGGTCAGGTTCTCCAAAGAACCTTGAAAGGGGAGATAAAAGAGACATCCAAGATAGAAATAGAGTTGCTTCCGAAGATGCAAGCAGAGGAGTGACCATTGGGCGCCATCGTCCTCCTAAGCTCCGCCTTTTTTTAAGGGCAACGTGGAAGTTGGAGGCAAAGTTGATGAGGTAGACTAGCTCAGCATGGGGCATGAAATGGCACCTGTACAATCATCAATGTAGTGGAAGAAATGTTGGGAAGTACTACCAGGGAAGGGTTAGAACATAGACTGCTCTACATAGCTAACGAAGAGGTAAATATAGACGGGGCCCATTTGGGTGCCCATGTTTTTCCCTCAAGTCTGGAGAAAGTGTTGAAAAATTGTTGAAGGTGAGGACCAATTCTGCCAGATGGTGGAGGGCACCTGGTTGTTTCTTTTGTTGAGGAAAGGAGCAGTGAGCTTCAAGGCTGTCTTGATGGGGGGTAGAAGAGTATTGAGTGTGGACATCCATGGTATAAATGAGGTGGTTAGTACCAGGAAATTGAAAATTAGTGAGGAGGTTGAGAACAGGAGAAGTGACATGGATGTAGGTGGGAAGGGACTGAACCAAGAGAGGTAGAATAGAGTTGAGGTATAAGGACATGAGTTCTGTAGGGCTGGAGCAGGCAGACAATGCCCTACCAGGACAGTCAGGTTTGTGGATCTTGGATACTAGATGCGAGCTCTGCAGGGTAAGGGAACTATAAGTTTAGTAGCAGTGGATAAGAGTTTTCCAGAGTTGAAGAGATCAGTGATGGGGCTGGAAGCAATTTTCTGATTATCTGGAGTGGTGTCCTCTTCAAGGGGTAGGTACAAGGTGTCTGAGAGAGTTGCTGCCTGGCCTCAGCAAAGCAAAGGTCAGTCTGCAGCACCACAGCAACACCCCCTTTGTCTGCAGAATTATTGGCAAATTGGGATTGGAGAAGAGATTAGAGGGCAGGGTGTTTCGAAAGGTTATGGTCTGAGGAGTGCTGAAGTCAAGATGGCTGATATCTCATTGACAATTCGACATGAAAAGATCCAGAGCATGCAGAGAATCAAAATAGGTATCTAGACAGAGGAGGTTGGGGATGGGAGAAGAGGACAGCAGTGCAGGAAGTGGAATTCTTGCCAAAGAAGTGAGCTTTGAGACAGAGGCAATGGAAGGTATCGCCATTGTGCCAGGGAAAAGCAGGACAAAGGTAAGGCCTTTGAGAACAGATTGTTCTGCCAAAGGGCAAAGTCAAAGTCAAAGTGAATGGTGACAACACACAGGGATTAGTGTTTGGTGCTTGGATTGCGGGGGGGGGGGGGTGCGGTGTGGAAAGGTTTTGTGGCACCAGTGGAGCAGAGAGTGTTGGTGTGTTCAGGTAGAGGCTCCAAGAACCCAAGACTAGAGTATACTTTCTCTTTTGATAGTTGCAGCTATTAAACCCAGAGAGGGTCAGTTTTTTATGAAACTAATAATCAACCCAGATAAGCATGAGGTGCATCATTTTGGTAGGAAAAATATGATGGTAGAATATAGTATTAATGGTAAGACTCTTGGTCACGTGGAGAATCAGAGGGACCTTGGGGTCTGAGTCCATTGGACACTCAAAGCTGCTGCGCAGCTTGACTGTGTGGTTAAGAAAGTGTGTGGTGTATTGGACTTCATCAATCATGGGATTGAGTTCAAGAGCAGAGAGGTAATGTTACAGCTATATAGGACCCTGGCTATAGAAAGGGTGCAGAGGAGATTTACAAGGATGGTGCCTGGTTTGGGGAGTATACCTGATGAGAATAGGTTGGAGCGATGGAGGATGAGAAGTGACCTGATAGAGGTGTGTAAGATGATGAGAGGCATTGATCGTGTAGATAGTCAGAGGCTTTTTACCAGGGGTGAAATGGCTAATGCAAGAGGGCATAGTTTTAAGGTGCTTGGAAGTAGGTACAGAGGAGATGTCAGGGGTAAGTCTTTTACGCAGAGAGTGGTGAGTGTGTGGAATGGGATGCCAGCGATGGAGGCGGATACGATAGGGTCTTTTAAGAGACTCTTGGATAGGTACATGGAGCTTAGAAAAATAGAGGGCTATGGGTAACCCTGGGTAATTTCTAAAGTAAGTGCATGTTTGGCACAGCATTGTGGGCTGAAGGACCTGTATTGTGCTGTAGGTTTTCTATGTTCCATTTATACAAATTAAGTTGCTATGCTTTCTCCAAATCTTCTCAGGATAAAGGCACCAAGTTGCCTGCTCTGCCAATCAAGTCTTAAAAAGAATTTCAATTCCAGAGAAGCATGCCGATCCAAGGAATACAGCAGGTCAGGCAGCATCAATGGAGTGGTATGAGCAGTCTACATTTCATGTGAAGACCCCTTCATTTGTACTGAAAAGTAAGGGGGAAGAAAGCACTGAGAAAGTAGAGGGAGGAAAAGAGTACAAGCTGGCAGGTGATAGGTGAAACAAGGTGAGGAGAAAGGTGGGTCATGGGGGGGCAGTTGAAGTGAGAAGCTGGGAGGTGAGAGGTGGAAGAGGCAAAGGTGTGAAGCAAAAGGAATAGGGTAGGAGAGTGGGATATCACTTCTAAAGTGGGTACGGTTGAACACTCGATACTAACTGGATGATGTGAAATCACAGCCAGGCCAAGTAAGGCTTAGTATTCAACTATCTCCGGAACACTAAGAGTGTCAATCCAAGAGCACATTTATAGGCATTAACAATGTTAATAACCATCTGATTGAATAGTGTTGCCCCAATATCATACAACGTAGAAACATACTAATTAGCCTGCTCCGTGGAAGACCCATCTAATTAAGACTGCCTTCCTTGTCATTCTTATAAATCATTGAACTGCATTGCACAAAAATATGCCCCTGAGCCAACCAATCAACACTAAGCATCAAGCACCAACTATTTGTCAAATTCATTTTTGTCAGTGTCAATTTATTTCAAAGTTGTGCATAAGACACCATATACTACCCTCAGATTCATTTTCTTGCAGACATTTACAGGAAAATAAAGGAAAACAATAGAATATATGAATTCTATCATAAAAAAACAATATGCAAAAGAAGATACATTGTACAAACAAAAAGAGATGTGTAAATAATACTAAGTGTATGATTTGTAGAGTCCTTGAAAGTGAGTCTGTATGTTATGGAATCTGTTCGGAGTTGAGATGAGTGAAGTTATCCATGCTGGTTCAGGAGCCTGATGGTATAGGGTAAAAACTGTTCCTGGACCTAGTTATGTGGAGCCTAAGGCTCCTGTACTTCCTGCCCAATGGTAGAAGCAAGAAGAGAGAATGGCATGGATCATGGGGATCCTTGATAATGAATGTTGTTTTCTCATGTTAGCACTCCATGTAAATGTGCTCATTTTTGCACATTACCTCAGAAACTCCTTCTCTGCTCCTTCAGGCCATGTATTATACGTTCTCATGAAATGCTGGGCTTGAAATGATACTATTCAGTTTCCTTTTTATCTGTTACAACTTCTTGCCTGGGGAAAATATTTGTTGGTGCTGTTTTTCTGTGTTTCCCAGCAGATATCTAGGCCATTGATTGTCTTGGTATTACTTTCTAATCGTTTATTTCTAATGCCTGAGCATTTTGCATGCATTTTTAATGGTATTTCCACCTTCAAAGACTTGCATACATGAACCAACAAAGCTGTCTCTCCTAATCTGTCTAGCCGGTTAGTTGGATGGTTTATTTACACAATCTGTAGCTGTGACCCTGCCATTAAGATTAGTTTTCCTTCTGTGACAGCTTCTCCTGCACTAAATTCAGCTATTTTCAAGTTTACCTGCAACTGCCATACTTCTAATGAAGAACTAGGACCTTAGTCGCTAATGCAGACTTGCAATGCTGGATATTTGCATATTAAATCCCATGTTCTCTCTTTGTTTACCTCATTGCTTTTGTCAATAATTGTTTAACTTTTTGATATATTTTGCAGAAATTCAGTTTTTATTATGTATTGTAATATACTGCTGCCACATAACAACAAATTTCATGGCATATGCCGATTAATATTAAATCTGATTCTGATTGATTTGGGAAGAAAGATGTATCCAGGAACTGTTTGTTTTGTCGTCTTAATTAAACACTAATTAAAATTTTTTCAAGGTACAATTAATTTATGTTTTTGTTGAAAGCTCAATTTTCTGATTAACACTTTTGAGTCTGTTTTTATCCACTTGTGGGACACATAACTTGTTTCCTGTTACTAAAGTGCAAAAGCTGTGATAACTATGGCTGTCTCATATTGCTGTATTCATGAAGGTAACACAATGTTGATAGTAAATTACTGCATTATTTGTTGGTGCTGTTTTTCTGTGTTTCCCAGCAGATATCTAAGATGCATTCACAACTTCATTTTGCTCATTTCACATACTATGCTCATTATTAAAATGCTTCTTGTCTTTAAAAAAAAAAGCTTTTTAATTTTATTCCAAACCAGCGCACAGAACAGCAATCCATGTGGAGACACTTGACTGTGGATGCTAGAGCCTGCAATGGCAGACAATCTGCTGGAGGTTATCAATGAGTCGAACTGTATCTGCGGAGGAAAATAACTGTTGATGTTTTGGTTTGAAACACTGCTGCAGGACTGAGTGGAGAAGCATGTTGGCCTGTGTATAAAGGAGAAAGGAAGTAGTAAGTCTGAAGTTACTGTTGGACTGAGGAGGAGTGTAAGATGAACAAATATTGCCAGACGGAGCTAGAAGAACATGGCAGGTAAATTTTAGATGGAGGCAGATGAAGAGAGAGAAAACAAAATTGAGATCCAGACATGTCAAGGTGGGGAAAAGGATTATGATGGCTGGAGACAGCTGCAGAAGGGAGATAAGCAGGATCACTAAGTACTACCAGTGTTGAACGTCCCTATTAAAGAAGGTGATAACAGGGTAGGTAGAACCAGAACCAGAAACAGGTGGAGGAAAATGGGTGCGCGGGGTTTAGCCTGTAAATGAACTGTGTGTGTGTAGTGAGTTGATAAAAAACAGAAGAAGATAGGAATGAAGACCAGCCAAGGGGGGGGGGGGGGGTTGGGAGACATTGAGGAAAATGGGAGGGCCCAAGGAGGATCAGTGGTGGAGGGATAAATAACCCACTGGAGAGCAGGTTAACTTAAAATTGGGAACACTCATATGTTCATGCTATTGGGTCTTCACTTAGCTGTGATAATCTCCCAGGTTGACAATGGATCCCCTCCCTTACGTGATGCCACTTGCTTTTCTCTTACTACCTTCCTATTCCATCAGTTGCCTCAGACTCCCCTGTTGCCACTTCGCTGCTCCCCTTTTATAGTGGCCTCCTCACCTCTCCACTCTCAATCCTGATGCACGGTTTTGACCTGAAACATCGCCAGTTGCTTCCTTCCCACAGATGTTGTTTAACACACTGAGCTGCTCCAGCAGACTGTTGCTCAATAATCTATTTAGACTTTAATATTACCATATCATGACCTGCTCTGACTTGTGTGTTTGTTCTGATGGAGTAGGCCTTAGTTGTAAAGCCTGCTGCTAAGGGTGTGCCTGGTACTATCCAAAGGCCATACATGTGTATTGTAAATGCATTTTGCAGGAGTGGCATTCATTCACTGCTTCATGCCACTGGACCAATCTAGATACCTGTGCTCATCCAGAAACAAATGTTGCATATGTTGACAAAGCAGAATAAGAATGGAAAATGTTGGACATGCACAGCAGGTCAGCCAGGGTATGTGGGTGAGAGGAAAAGTTATCATTTCAGGTTGATAACTTTACTTCAGACTATGCTGGTCACATTTGAAATTCATTTTTTCCCATGAAATTCTAGTGTGCAATGCAAATGAGCCTCATGGCATGTAATAGAATTTCCAGGCTAGAATATTTCAAGGCAGACAGGATAAAATTGTAATTGGTATGTAAAAAATTAATTAACTAGTTAGAATTCCGTAGCAGTTTCTATTACTAGGTTTACAATGGTTTGACATAACCTAGGATGACATGCTTCCAGAGCATCCAAGTTATCATGTGCAATGTATTGACAATCAACATTTGTGTTCCAGCATGTTCCTAGTTCCTAGCTCAGTTTTGCTAACTTGCAGAGATTTATCAGCCAGTGGATTTGTCCCTTATTGGGTTATTGCCCCATTTGAATTATTGGAAAAGTCCTGGTTTTAACAATAAAGTGCTTGAAAGTGCATTGGATTCAAACTCTGGCATTTGAAAGACAGCTGTTGAGCTTTTGTGTTATCGGCACCTTGTACTGTCTGTTCAATCATTCATGAAAAATTCTGAGCCCTTCACCATTCAGTATAAAGCTCCAAATTTGATTCTTGATTCAATTGAGGATGAATAATTAATTCTTATTTTTAATAGTTGATTAAAAATTTATGGAATTGGTTTAGAGATGTGTTACTCAATGGAAAGATGGAGGCTAAAGACTGAATCTTTCCTAAGTACAGTAATAAATTTGGGCTATTGTGTGTGTTATTATCATTGAGTAAAATATTGATTAGTTTAATAGAAACTTCTAAGTAAAGCCACAGTTTATTCATTAGCAGCTATGTGCTTAAAACCATAGTTGTGAAAGATACGGCTAATACGCCAAAGAATGATGTTATGCACGAAATGGGAGGTGAGATGGGAGTTGGCTCATCAATAAAGAGATAGTGATGAGCAAACTAGAGGGCTTGAAGGAAGATAAGACCCCTGGCTCTGATGGGATGCACCCCAGGGTGCTGAGGGAATTGGTGGAGGTTACAGTAGACACGTTAGTAATCCTCTAGATAAACCAAAATCCTCTAGACTCTGGGCAGGTCCTGATGGATTGGAAGACAGCAAATGTCATGTCACTTTTTAAAAAAAAGGATGTAGGCAAATGACAGGCAACTATAGTCCTGACAAAGGGTCTCGGCCCGAAACGTCGACAGCGCTTCTCCCTATAGATGCTGCCTGGCCTGCTGTGTTGCACCAGCATTTTGTGTGTGTTGCTGTTTCAACTATAGGCCAGTTAGCTTAACATCTGTAGTCAGGAAAATGCTCGAAGTTGTCATTAAGGAAGAAATAGTGAAACATTTAGAAAGGAGGGGTTCCATTAGACAGACACAGCATGAATTCAGAAAAGGCAGGTCCTGTTTGACAAGCTTACTGGAGTTCTTTGAGGACATAATGAGTGCAGTAAATAGAGGGGAACAGGTAGATGTCGTATACTTGGATTTACAGAAGGCATTCGATAAGGTACTGCACAAGAGACTTATAAATAAGATGTAGGTGCATGGAATCGGAGGAAGTGTATTGGCATGGATAGTGGATTGGTTAACCATAGAAGGCAGAGAGTTTGTATAAATGGGTATTTCTCTGGTTGACTGTCAGTGGTGAGTGGAGTGCTGCAGGTGTCAGTGCTGGGCCTGCAGCTGCTTACAATTTACATTGATGATTTGGAAGAGGGGACTGAGTGTAGCATAACATAATTTGCTGATAACACTAAACTGAGTGGAAAAGCAAATTGTACAGAGGATGTGGAGAGTCTGCAGAGGGATATAGATAAGTTAAGTGAGTGGGCCAAGGTCTGGCAGATGGAATACAAAGCTGGTAAATTTGAGATCATCCACTTTGGAAGGAATAACAGAAGAGCAGATTATTATTTAAATGGTGAAAATTTTCAACATGCTGTTGTGCAGAGGGACTTGGGAGTGTTTGTTCATGAATCACAAAAAGTTGGCTTGCAGGTACAACAGGTTATTAAGAAGACAAATGGACTGTTGGCCTTCATTGCTAAAGGGATTGAATTCAAGAGCAGGGAGGTCATGCTGCAACTATACAGGGTACAGGTGAGGCCACACCTGGAGTACTGTGTGCAGTTCTGGTCTCCATACTTGAGGAAGGATATACTGGTTTTGGAGGCAGTGCAGAGGAGGTTCACCAGTTTGATTCCAGGGATGAAAGAGCTTTCCTATGAGGCGAGATGGAGTTGCCTATACTCTCTGGAGTTCAAAAGAATGAGAGGGGATCTTATAGAAACATATGAAATTTTAAAAGCGATAGATAAGATAAAAGTAGGAAAGTTGTTTCCATTGGTAGTTGAGATGAAAACTAGGGGACATTGCCTCAAGTTTCAGGGGAGAAGATTTAGGATGGAGATGAGGAGAAACTGCTTTTCCCAGAGATTGGTGAATCTGTGGAATTCTCTGCCCAGGGAAGCAATTGAGGCTTCTTCACTAAATATATTTAAGATACAGTTCGATAGATTTTTACATAGGGGAATTAAGGGTTATAGAGAAAAGGCAGGTAGACGGAGCTGAGTTTACGGACAGATCAGCCATGATCTTATTGAATGTCAGGGCAGACTCGATGGGCCAGATGGCCTATTCCTGCTCCTATTTCTTATGTTCTTATACAATTGACTATTATCAAAATATTGCTAAATATTGTAGCATGCCCAAGATCTTATTTGTATCTGAAGTGAAATAAATAAGACCATAAGACATAGGAACAGGCTTGGGCCATTTGGCTCATCGATTCTGCTCTGCCATTCAATCATGGCTGATTATTTTTTTTATTCCTCCTCAGCTCCACTCCCCTGTCTACACATAATGTTTGATGCCATGTCCAATCAAGAACCTATCAACTCTGCCTTAAGTACACCCAATGACCTGGCCCCAACAGCTGCCTGTGGTAATAAATTCCACAAATTCACCATCGTGTGGCTAAAGAAATTCCTCCACTTCTGTTTTAAATGGATGCCCCTCTCTCTTGAGGCTGTGCCCTCTTGTCCTAGACTGCCCCACCATGTGGAAACATCATTTCCACATCTGCTCTACCTAGGTCTTTCAACATTCGAGAAGTTTCATTAAGACATTCCCTCCCCCCCACCAACCCATCCTTCTAAATTCCAGTGAGTACAGTCCAGTGAGCTATCAAACGTTCCTTGTATGATAGCCCTTTCATTCCTGGAATCATTCTTGTGCACCTCCTCTGAACCCTCTCTCCAATACCCAAAACTGTTCATAATACCCAAAGTGAGGCCTCGCCAGTGCCTTAAAAAGCCTCAGCTTCACATCCCTGCTTTTGTATTCTAGATCTCTTGAAATGAATGCTACCATTGCATTTACCTTCCTCACCACTGACTCTATCTGCAAGTTAACCTTTAAGGAGTTCTGCACAAGGACTCCCAAGTCCCTCTGCATCTCAGATTTTTGGATTTTCTCCCTGTTTAGAAAATATTCCGTACATTTATTTCTTCTACCAAAATAAATTGTAGCAGCAATTATTTAAGAAAGAATTCTAATACTTGACTAACCATTTTACGCTTTAATAGCCATAGAGCCAAATTGAATTTAACATTGCAGTGAAATATATTAATTCTCATTTCTGAAGGTTAGCTAAGCAATAAAATTACTAAAATTAGTAAGAAAACTGGTGTCTAGATTGACTGCATTTTAAATATTAAAGGTAAGTTGTTGGTTGTTTTTTGTTGACAATATTTCAGATAGTGATAGGATTTAAATTGCAGAGGATTAAAATTGGTTGTCTGGTTGAGTAGTGTCACAACAACCTGGCAATCAACATCAGCAAGACCAAGGAGATGATTGTGGACTTCAGGAAGTGGAAGTCAAAGGAACATTTTTTAATTCTCATAGAAAGGTCAGCAGTGGAAAAGGTAAATGGTTTCAACTTCCTGGGTGTCAACTTCTCAAAGGGTATATCCTGTGCCCAATACTTTGATGCAATCCTGAAGAAAGCCCATCAGCGGCTATGCTATATTAGCAGATGGAGGAGATTTTGTATGTCAACAACATTTGTCAATTTGTACAGTTGTATGTTAGAAAGTATGTTAACTGGTTGCATTTCTGAACGATCCATGAACTCCTCACCTTTTCCTCTTTACATCTAATTTATTTTAGTAACTTGTACTATTTTTTAGCCTTTGCACTGTACTGCTACCTCAAAACAAACTTCACAACATAGGTGAGCAATAATAAGCTTGATTCCGATATTTTTAACTCACTGAGAATCATTATTTTCTAGGCGTACTGCAATTGATCCTTTAAGAGCTGTGTTTTGTGGGGAATGCCCGTAGTTCTATTCAGTATTCTGTTTATAACTACCAGCAAGTTCAGGGTTTCTATGCATGAATGTTAAGCTAAGAAACCTGTTGGATATTGTTCAGCACTGATTTCTGATGCTGCAGTATTAGAATGTAAATTTCCAGGTATTTCGTACATTTACACAAGGGCAGCAGTTCAAAGAGCCTTCAACAGTTTATAGGAATTGGCTGTCTTTATCAGTGAAGGATAAGAATTAGTTGCAAGCAGATTAAGATAAATCCTAGTGATCTCATTTGAATGCATTTGTTTTTGTGATTTCATTATTTCAAACTTCCTAGTGCATTTCATTAATTTAATAATTTCATAAAATATTAATTATTTAGAAACTTAAGACATTTTTTGACAGTTGCTGTCTATATTTTCCCAGCAGTTTCTAGATGTGAGGCTTATATGGAACATAGAACAGTAGAGCACATGGAAAGCCCATTTGGTTCCATTGTGTCTGTGCTGACCTTGATGCTAATTTAAATTTATCAAATCTGTGTGTACATGATTCATAACCCTACATTCTTGGCCCATTCATGCATTTTTCCAAATACCTCACTTCGTCTCTCAACACCATCTCTTTGGTTAAGAAAGCAGAGCATCATTTCTCTTTCCTGAGGAGATCCAAGGTGAGTGAGGCTCCTCTTTCTCCTTCCACCTCCACCATTTCCAAAGGAGAATCAGCTGCATCGCCCTTTGGTATGAGAATTGCAAGGCACCAACCACAAGCCCCTACAAAGGATTTCAAGAACTGCTGAGAGGTTCATCAGGATCTCTCTTCCAACCATTAGAGATACTTATCAGAAGTGCTGCATATGCAGGGTCTTTGGCATTATCAATGATCCTTCCCAACAGTCCAACAATCTCTTTGACCACCTTATCATCAAGCAGGATGTACCTTAATACTAGGACAAAGGCTGGTTGGCTGGGAAACCGCTTCTTCCCCCAGACCATAAGACTACTGAACTCCCTGCCAACACCCAGGTCTCGTCACATATGAAGCATCAGTTGCATTTTAACTTGTATCATATATGCACCTTACTATTTGTTAAATTATTTGTTGTGCTATGACTATGTGCTGTGTGTAAGTTATATCTACTATGTTGTGCACCTTGGTCCAGAGGAACGTTGTCTCATTTGGCGGTATGCATGTATACGGCTGAATAACAATAAACTTGAATATTGCCATAACATCTGCTTCCAACATCTCCCTTGACTTACTCTACATTGATTTCTTCATCCATTCACCTCTGTACATGTACATGTGCATACTCTGATGGGAATTTTCAAGCTGAAGGCCATGTTTTACTCTCAATTCTCACCACTGAAGTTGGCAGCAATACTTCACAGCAGATTCTCAGTGGATGAGGCTGGGGGAAGAGATTTGCAGACGGCAAGTGCCTCCTTTTATAGTAATGAAGAAAAGTCCATTCTTTATAGAAATAAAAATAAATTGTGTTTATTAAATCATTTTCTTCAGGTTATGGGTGTAAGTGGTAAGATTAGTTTTGATTTCTGTGCTTAAACCACTAATGATATAATTGAATGGCTTATTAAGCCACTTCAAACAACAGTTTCATCTTTGTTCCAAAACTATAACTGTTGGACTGTTTCTTATTGTAAACTTGAATGTAACCTCCTTTAAATTAATCAAATTCCCCATGAATTCTTAAATGTAACATTACAATGCCATTTTTCTATTTATTTAATGTTCAAAGTAATTGTATTATTGATTCAGAATTGGGTTTAAAATCATTGGCGTATGTCGTGAAACTTGTTGTTTTGCAGCAGCAGTTCCATATGTAATAAACTATAAATTACAATATCTATATACAGCACATAAATATAATTTAAATTAAATAAGTAGTGCAAAAAGGAAAAAGAAACACAAAGTCACAAGCACAACAGAAATTGGTTTCTAACTTAATTATTGATCTAACTATTCAAAGTTATCCTCCTAATACATCAGGCAAAACTACCGAGGTAATGTTCATTGTCCATTCATGAATCTGGCGGCGGTGGAGAAGCTGATCCTGAAAGGTTGAAGTGTGTGCCTTCAGGCTCTTGTATTACCTCCTTGATGGAAGCAATGAGAAGGAGCATGTCCGGGTGATGGGGGTCCTTGATGATAGATGACACTCTTTCGAGGCATCACTTTTTTGACGGAGTCTTGGATGGTAGGGTGGCTAGTGCCCATGATGGATCTAGCTGAGTTTATAACTTTCTGGGGCTTTTCCAATTCTGTGCAGTGGCCCCGCCATACCAGACGGCAATGCAACCAGTTAGATAAACGTGTTCTACCGTTCATTTTCAACATGGCAGATCATCTGTTAACATAAGAATTTAAATCACATAAATGCATGCTATCCTATATGCTAATATTGTGTACAACTTCTACATTGGTTTTGTTGAGCCAATTATTTGCATCTCAAGAAACAGGAGCTAAATAATAAATATGGTCCTTTACCTGTAACATTTTCAATACTATTTTGAATAAGAAATCACATGCAATGAAAAGTTTCATAGCTTGTAATTTAGTATGACTTTGCCTGAGGTATTAGTAGGACAAATTTGATTAGTTGGATCAATAATTAAGTTAGAAACAAGGTTCTTTTGATATACAGTCTACTTGTGATTTTGGTTTGTAACTGCTTATACACAAATATAATAAGCTCAATATTAAGCATTAATTTAATTCACAGTTGGAACAACTTTTTCACTGGATATTGCCAGAATATGAACAGGACTTCCATCATGGATTACCTTACAAATAAATGTTGTGCTATAAATCTAAATTGCAATCTTCAAAAACACTCTTGAAGGTTTCCACTAAGAAGGCTAAATATTCTGTATTCTCAGCATCCTGCAATAAATCACTCATTTAAGCAGGATGGATTGCAGCTTTTCCACATCTATAATTAACAGTTAGCCCCTGAAAGTCTGATTGCTGATTCAGCTGAAGGTTTCAGCAGCGTCTGGCAGCTTAACCCTTTGCTTCCTCAATATAAGTGTTATAAATATCTTTGCATTGTTCATTGGTCTTATTATAATGTCATTGGAGATTTTGCCCTATTACTAACAGACAGTCAAAATTGTGTATTCTAGCTTCTACATCAAATGTACAAACAAAGCCGAGATGAGACACTTTCTCTGACCATAGTTAATATACTTACTCACCAAAAATTGTGATTTGATTAAACTTTAGCTGGATTCAAGCTATGACTAAAGGCTATGCACCAGTAGGAAGAGCTACAGTCACATAAGGGAAAACAAAATGCTCTCCCATCTAACCAACACCTGTGCCCACCTAATCATCTTTAGCATTTAATCACATTAATCCTGGTAGTCACCTGCCTTCCAGCAACCAAAGCTTTAGTTCCATGACCATTAAATGCTTGCCACACTGTTACTTAATGCCTCTTATAATCAGAGAAAACCAGTAACAATGGGAAATTGATCTAACAAACATGAAAATGTTAAATGGCCATAATAAATTAATTATATTAAAATTAATTACAACATTAAACCTATGTTAATGAATTAAAAACAAATTTTTATTGAAATTACTAATTTCTTCTTGATGTTTTATGTCAGCTTGTGGATGTCAGCGGCCCCATCGTCTTCAGTGTGGTCGTTTGAGATGTACCATGTACAGCTGATGTAAAACCAAAATGGATCCAAAATAGAACTGGTCTACATCTAGTTATAAAACAACTCTAGACTCAATGTGTAAGGGTGGAGTGAGTGGGCCAGGTGGCCAACTCCTAACCTGCTGTGTATTTTGTACTTCTTTTCTGCAATGAGCAGGTATGCAAATATGGAATGCATCATTGTGAACATGATAGCTAACCAGCAGTTTTCTGTGGAGTCTGGGCCATCCCTTTGAAGCTATGGTACTTTTTTATTGCTGTAAGTTATTTGGCTTATGGGTTTTGATATTTAAACATCTAGTGTGTATGTTCTTTTCTTTTGATTCTTATTTCCTCCTAGTTGGGTTTCTTTGTTCAGTTTGCATGTTAGAAACATAGATGTGAGCTGCGTAGATGCAAATAATTGATGTTGCAATGGAGATAGGAGTGCAATCATGTTGTATGCCCTTGTTCCTCTGTGTATAGGTTTGGTCTGCTTCTTGTAGTTCTGGAGCCGGGGCATCCTCCTCAGAATCACTGAAGTGCAGTGCTCCTTCTGTGTGGAAAAATGCAACAACAGGTTATCATAATTTTGAAAATGTACTCAAAATGTCCTTGTATCATTGTTAATAGTTTCCCATGGCTCTTTGTAATAATTCCCTGCTGCCATTTATGGCCTTCTTATTGTGATTTTGAGAGTGGGCTGTCATTTTGCCTTCTCCATGTGAGTCTAGTGACAAATCATTAGATTTGGATTATAAAGAAATAATGCATATATTCAATAGATCGTGCAGCACCCATAAAGAATGAAACAACATTAATATTTCAGTTTCTGGACTTTTCATTGGAGCAGGTCCTGATACTACACCTGCACAGCCTGCAAGGAATAGAAGAGTGTGAAGAGATGAATTTTCCAAAGCAGAGTGGTCTAGTGCCAGAGGAGTGATGCTCCAGTAATTCTGTTCCTTTATCCTGAAAGTGTGGAAGAACAAAACTTGAAACCTGTACACCAGTCATCTTAATATCTGCTAAAGATGTGCACAGGAAAATAATCTAAAGATACAGAAAAGTCTTGGATTTTGAAAATCTTAGACACATTAACTAATCTAGTGGAATTCTTCACTTGCAAAGTAAGATGTCGGCCTTGGCTAATCTGTAGAAGTCTTTTAAAAGACTTTTAATGGGATACCAGATTTTCTTTAGATGGTAAGCTACTTGTTAAAGAGCGACAGTGTGCAAGAATAGTGAGATCATCCTGCAATTTTACAAAGATTTCATGACACCGCACCTGAAATCCCATGTACACTGGAAATTTTGCAGATGTTGGAAATCCAGAAGCAGATCAGGCAGCGTCCATAGAAATGAGTTGGGCCAAGACACTTTTCAGAACTGGAAAGAGGAAGACAGCAGAATAAAAAAGATGGGAGTGGGGAAGGAGGACTAGCTAGAAGGTGATCAATAAATTCATTTGGGCAGCAAAGGTAAAGGGCAGGAGAAGAAGGAATTTCATTGGAGAGAAGAGTGTATCATGGGAGAAAAGGAGGAAAGAGGGCCACCAAAGGGTGGAGATAGGCTTGTGAGGAGGAGGGGTAAGAGGCCAGGGTGTGGAATAGAAGAGAGAACAGGAGGGTAAAATGACTGGAAGGAGAAATTAATGTTCATGCCATCAGGTTGGAGGCTATCAAGACAGAATATGAGGTGTTGCTCCTCCACCCTGAGAGTAACTTCATTGTGGCAAATGAGGAGGACATGTTGGAACAGGAATGAGGGTAAGAATTAAAATGGTTGGCCACTGTGGAATTCCACTTTGGTGGATGGAATGAAGATTCTTAACAAAGCAGTCCTGCAACTTACATTGGGTCTCACCACATACAGTTACACAAGTGAAGTGTTGACTCACCTGGAAGGATTATCTGTGGCCTTCAGTGGAGGTGAAAGAACAGGTGTAACATTTCTGTAGCTTGCCAGGAGCATGGGACAATTGAAGGGAGGGATGATTGGACAAGAGTATCTCAGAGGGAGTGATTCCTGTGGAAAGCTGAGAGTGGTGGGGGTTGGGGGGGGGGGTGGTAAAGATTTGGTTCATGGTAGGATCCTGTTGAAGATGACACAAGTTGTGGAGAAGGATGTGTTGGATACAGAGACTCATGGAGTGGTAGGTGTGGGCCAGAGGAACTCTATCCCGTAAAGATGGTGGGAAGATGGGGTCAGCATGAACTTCTGGGAAATGGAGGAAATGCAGGTGCTAGCAGCATCATGGAGGAAAGAAAAGCCAGTTATTTGAAGGAAGAAGGTATCTCTGATATCCTGGAAAGGAAAACCTTACCCTGGGAACAGATGCAGTGGAGACGATGGAACTGAGAAAATGGAATAGCATTTTTACAGCAGACAGGGTGGGAAGAGGTAGGTTTACAAAGATGTTGGTAGGCAGTTTGTCTCCAAAGTTGGAGACAGAGAGATCGAGAAGTGGGAGAGAGGTGTCAGAAATGGACCAAGCGAAAATGTTATGTGCAGGTTTGATCTCTGTAAAGAAGGATATACTTACCATACAAGCAGTGTAGCATATCAGTTTATAGTTTCAATAGTTTGATTAATGGGGCTAGGGAGTTTTCCTTCTGCAGTCATTGTATAGGTTAATGTGGTACTTTAAACTATTTGAAGTAAAAAAAGGTGGTTTTATTGAAACATAGTGGATTCTGTGAGGCGTTATGAAGGTAGAATATAAGAGCTGTTTCCTTTAGCCAGAAGGTCTAGAGCAGTGCAATACATCAGTATAAACAGTTGGCTATTTTAGAGAGAAGAAAATCTTAGCACAGTAGAGGTATGAATCTTTAGAATCTTTGCTCCCAGGGGATGACAATATTTGGACATTAGTCATGGCTGAGACTGATAGGCATTTGAATGCTAATGGAGTCAGTGAATACAAACATTGGGCAAGAACATTGAATTACATTGGTGAATTATTTATTGGTATTGTCTTCTATTTGTGCTTCAATTTCTTAACTTCTTGTGGCCAAAGCCTGTGGCCAATAGAATTGGCTGGTGAACAGCTTAATGGTTACTCAGGTAACTAAATACTCAAAAGCAGAATTTGGATAAAGTCTCAAAATTCCACTTGGCAGACATATCAGAAAGCAATGTTCTACAAAGATCAACGCTCGGACCACTAATTCTAATCATTTGGACATTGGAATTTGTGACTCAACATCAACATTTACAGCTAATATTAAATAGTTAATTAAACAAGGTGGAGGAAAGCAACACAACAAGACAGTGGAAAACTTGTTGAGCTGATAATTATGTGCAAAGTAAATTTTAATAACATTAAATGTTAGTTGATGCACATCTATGAAGAAAAAATATCAGATGTTGAGGGAAGGAGAAGAACCAAAGGGTGTCAGAAGAATATAAATTGCTCATACAAGCTTAACAAGTTGCCAAAACAATCAGATATGCTAATAACTCAGTGTCAATTTTTGGATATAGAAATCAAAATTAATGACATTATAGTAAACTTGAGAGTAAGAGCAAGGAGCTTTGAGTACCATGCATACTGTACAATGCAAGGAGACACTAATTTATTGGAGAAACTAAGGCAAGTATTTATAAGAGTGACATCAGAACTAATTTTTTTTAAAAATCCATTGTTTATATTCTTAAATAAAAAGATGATAAGATTTTTGTAGAAGTGCTTAGAATTTAAAATGGTTCAAAGGATTATATTTGGTCAAAGGAGACTTCAAAGTTGGGGATAAAGAATATTAGTTAGTAAATACAGTGAAACAAGAATTGTGGTGGATCTGCACAATTCATTACCACCGATATCTGTGCGGGCCAAGACATTGGGTATATTTAAAACAGAATTTGAGAGGCTCTTGATTAGTCAGGGCATCAAAGGTCAGGGAGAGTAGGCCGCAGAATGGGATTGAGAGGGATAATAATTCAGCCATGATGGAGCAGTGGGTCAAATACCCTAACTCTGCCCCTATGTCTTATAGTCTTTTGGTCTTGTGGAGTAACTTCATTTATTTGTCCTCAAAATTATTGCAATGGGAAATGGTTAAGTCAAAAGTCAATAAAACTACAGATACTAGAAATCTGAAATAAAGAGAAGGTTCTGGAAATACTGGAACATGACCTTACAATTATACTTCAGAATATTGTTTACCAGGTAGCCATGGACCTCATTTCCTTAGATCTTCCCCCATAGCCATTGCCTTGTTGTCTCCTAGACTTTTTTTAACCTTAGTTTACCTATTCCCCACCCACCCCCTCCCAAGATTCACAAGCAGATCTGAAGAGGAAGATCACTTTTTTCAGCACGCTCTTACCCAAAAGAATTTGCATCTTGCTACCTAGATCTCATCCTTTCTTCCTGTTCGAATTCTTTCCCAATTATGTGATGTTAATGACATTGTGTACCTCCTCTGAAGTTTTTACTTTCCTGATCCCAACCAGCTCAGCTATATCATTACACTGTACCTACATTCCATACCAGGACTTGCAAAGCTGTGCAGCACTGTTCTAACAGTATAGAAGGCATTGGCAGAATGGAGAAGCAAAATGGCAGGCATCAGGAGATCCTGGGTCAGTCATCCTTTCTGAATGAATGCAGGTACTCCACAAAGCATTCAGAAGAAGGCTGACAAAAAGCTTGAGGAACAGCACCTCCATCTTTCTTCTGTGCATTGAGCTGCCTTAGTTTTCAGTGTCAAATTCTACAACTTCAGGTAACTCATTTTCTTGACGGGATCAGAACTGACCATTCATGCCATCAATCAACTATCTCTGACATATCTCACTCCATATGAGTGAGATGTATCACAGATACTCCAGTATTTTCACTCTTCAGCTATTGTCAAAATCAAAGCTGTTGCTTTGTTCTATTTACTTTTTTTCTCTCTGTAGCCATTCCCATTAACCCATTGATTAGATTACCTCTGTTACGTACTCCATAACTGGGTCACTTACCAGCAAAGATAGAGAGGTCCGTTGAAGTCTGATGGTACTATTTTTAACAGTATTTATTGATAAAAATACACAAGAATAATATCAATGCAAACATACAGATAATATATGTCATCAATACTAAATCTAAAAGCACGTATATAATAATAATCAATAAGAAATAGCTCTATCGTTGTCTAGGGGATAATGTATTGTCCGATGGAAGTATTAAAGTCACTTTAGTTCATTCAAGCTGCAGCTTTCTGGTTTGGGAGAAAGATGGGTTAAAACTTGCCCAGTCCTTTTATGATGTCAATGCTTCGAGAGTCGTTGGGAGTTGATTTCCCCGTTATTAGCTAAAAACTGTTCTTCTGTGGTCAAGGCACACTGATTCCGGGGCAAATGGAAACGGACGCATGTGACCTTTCCACTGGCTTTTGCTATTACGGGATCGCTAGTGTTTCTTCTGGTGGGTCTGAGGGGCTATTCCCACAGACCCTCTTTTATCCTGACTCACAGGGTCTCAGATGTCGATCAGGTTGGGATGATGCAATCCCTCCACCAACCAGCCCACTTTGCCTGAGGGCTTCCACGAAGCACAGTATTTTAATACACAATTCCGTCTCCAAGAGACAATGGCCGTTTCCCGTAGCTTTATATCGCCGGGGGGTCAAGACATTCCAAACGTCTCTCTCTCTCATTTCCTGGGTCTCCTGACCCAAATCAATAGCGATCCTGCGATTCTTAAAAAGGAGGGGGCTGCAGGCGTAACACCTCATTTACAACATATCTTTCCAGCATCTTGATCTCACTCTATCAGAGATAATCTGTGTATCTCTGCAATGATAACTAAATTGATTTCCCTCCTTCCCAATTCTAAGGATCGGCAACTTGAAATACCAACATTATTTCTCTTTCCATAGCATAACCCGGTCTCTCGTTGTAACTGAAATACTTCATCTTAGGCAATATTGTTTCACCTCCAATGCATTCCATCCTTGCTATAATGATGATAAAAGCAGTAATCAGTTTTTCAACTGTGGCCTACCAATATATAATCTCCCTTCATTGGTACTCTGTCCACTGGCTAAGGAAATCAAGTGTATACCTTAATCAGCTCCTTATCTACTTGTTCTGAAAGCATCAGCAATCTTTGGACTTGTACATTAAGTACCCAGACTCTCCAGTGTCCTGCTATTCATTGTGTATACCTTTCTCTTACTACTCCTCACAACACACAGCACCCTATACTTCTCAGGATCAATTACCACTTGACATTGCTCTGTCCATCTTACTAAATGATCTCTATCATCCTGCAGCCTATGACTACCCTTCTCACTATCAACAATACCACAAATGTTTGCAAAATGTTCAGACATGATAATCATAAATTTTATACAGTCATATTCAAGTTGCTAATGTATAACAAATAGTAAGGGTCCCTTCACTGACCAGTGCTACACTACTAGTCACAGACCTCCAATCACAAAACAGCCTTCTGCATTATTTTGAAGTATTTCCAGCATTTTCTGTTTTCACTTAAATTTTCCAATCCATTTTACTCCTACATATTCATCTGATGCCCTCAGCTGTAATACCAAATCAAACATAAGTTTAAGGAATGGTACTCACCATCTTCTACATTTTAGCACAAGACCATAAGATATGAGCAGATTTAGGCTACTTGACCCATCAAGTCTGCTCCGCCATTTCATCATGTCATCCTCTCAGCCCTAGTCTCTTGCCTTCTTCCCATATCCCTTCATGCCCTGACTAATCAAGAACCTATCAAACTCTGCCTTAAACATTTGCTAAGACTTGGCCTGCACAGCTGCCTGTGGCAAAGAATTCCACATATTCACCACTCCCTGGCTAAAGACATTCCTCCTTATTTCTATTCTAAATGGATGTCCCTCTTCTGAGGCAGTTTCCTCTGGTCTTGAGTCTCCCACCGTTGGAAACATACTCTGCACATTCATTCTATCAAGGCCTTTCACTTTACGATAGGTTTCAATGAGTTCATGTCTCACTCTTCTGAATTTTAGTGAATATAGCCCAAGAGTCATCTAATGCTCTTCATAGCCATTCAATCCTGGAAACACATTTTGAACCTTCTCCAGTTACTACTGAGCATACCAGACTCTGTATTAAATTCAGGTAATTTTCTTTCTCTTTTGTATTAACTACATCTGCTGCAGGATATCTGACAATTACTACAACTTATTTTTTTTCTCTCTCTCAATTAACACTCTTTCTTCTGTTTGGTATTTACTATAGCACTGACAAACACTTCAGTTTTTACATGTCCTTTTCATTATGTTTCCTCTCTTTTACTGGATTTATTAACTGAGAAATCTAATGGCTGCAAAAGCAGCTTATCACTGCAGAAAAATCTGTTCTTGCCCTCTCGGTGATATTTCCTTTATTCCACCCAACACTCCACCACTTCTCTCCAATATAAAGTGAATTTGTTTTCTTTGTTTCCCAGTTCAATTAAAAGATCAAAGTCCAAATTCAAAATAAATATATTATTGAAGTACATGTATGTCACCACATATACCCTTGAAATTCATTTTTTTGTGTTAATACACAGTAAATCCAAGAAACACAATAGTCAATGTAATACTATACCCAACATTACAAACAATTAATGTCCAAAAGACAACAAACTGTGCAGATACAAAAGAATAAAATATAATAAGAACAAATAAATGAGCAATAAATATAAAGAATGTGCGATGAAGACTCTTGTAAGTCCGTAGTTTGAGGGAACACTGATGAAGTTGAGTGGTTCTCCCCTTTGGCTCAAGAGAATGATGGTTGAGAGGTAATAGCCTCCCTTGGCTGATTTTTCTCTTTGGAGGGAGGGAAATGGGTTCTTCCAGAAAGCTGATTGGATGTTTTTACAGTTTTATTTATTCACTATCTACATGTCTGTGATTACCTTTTATACATTACTAAAGGATACTTGATGGATTCTTTTATTAATATACTTAGTTTTAATGTGAAAGGTCTAAATAACCCTGTTAAACGAAATAAGATTTTCTCTACAAACATGAGGAAATCTGCAGATGCTGGAAATTCAAACAACACACACAAGATGCTGGTGGAACACAGCAGGCCAGGCAGCATCTATAGGGAGAAGCGCTCTCCACGTTTCGGGCCGAGATCCTTCATCAGGACTAACCGAAAGGAAAGATAGTAAGAGATTTGAAAGTAGTGGGGGGGAGGGGGAAATGCAAAATGATAGGAGAAGACTGGAGGGGGTGGGATGAAGCTAAGAACTGGAAAGGTGATTGGAGAAAGTGATACAGAGCTGGAGAAGGGAAAGGATCATGAGACAGGAGGCCTCAGGAGAAAGAAAGGAGGGGGGATGGGAACACCAGAGGGAGATGGGGAACAGGCAAACAACTAAGTATGTCAGGGATGGGGTAAGAAGGGGAGGTGGGGCATTAACGGAAGTTAGAGAAGTCAATGTTCATGCCATCAGGTTGGAGGCTACCCAGCCGGTATATAAGGTGTTGTTCCTCCAACCTGAGTGTGGATTCATTTTAACAATAGAGGCCATGGATAGACATATCAGAATGGGAATGGGACGTGGAATTAAAATGTGTGGCCACTGGGAGATCCTGCTTTTTCTGGCGGACCGAGCATAGGTGTTCAGCGAAACGGTCTCCCAGTCTGTGTCAGGTCTCACCAATATATAAAAGGCCACACCAGGAGCACCGGACACAGTATACCACACCAGCCAACTCACAGGTGAAGTGTCGCCTCACCTGGAAGGACTGTCTGGGGCCCTGAATGGTGGTGAGGGAGGAAGTGTAAGGGCAGGTGAATTTTTTCAATGATTTTAAGTTCCCTGGCCCCCACCATCTTAGTTTCACCATGTTGTCCAGTCCCTAAATACCTCCATCCCTCACCGAGATGGTCTCGAAGCTCTTCGCTTTTTTTTGGGTTCCAGACCTAACCAATTCCCCTCTATCACTACTCTGCTCCGTCTTGCGGAATTAGTTCCTACTGTCAATAATTTCTCCTTTGGCTCCTTCCACTTCCTCCAAACCAAGGGTGTAGCCACGGGCACCCGCATGGGTCCCAGTTATGCCCGCCTTTCTGTTGGCTTTGTGGAACAGTCCATGTTCCAAGTCTATATGGGTATCCATCCCCCTCTTTTCCTTCGCTACATCGACGACTGCATTGGCGCTACCTCCTGCCTGCATGCTGAGCTCGTTGACTTCATTAACTGCCTCCAACTTTCACCCTGCCCTCAAATTTACCTGGTCCATTTCCGACACCTCCTTCCCCTTTCTTGATCTTTCTGTCTCTATCTCTGGAGATGACCTATCTACTGATATCTACTATAAGCCTATGGACTCTTACAGCTACCTGGACTATTCCTCTTCCCACCCTGTCTCTTGCAAAAATGCTATCCCCTTCTCACAATTCCTCCATCTCTGCTGCATCTGCTGTCAGGATGAGGCTTTTCATTCCAGGATGAAGGAGAAAGGAGTTTCCCTTCGTCCACCATCAACTCTGCTCTTAAACGCATCTCTCCCATTTCCCGCACATCTGCCCTCACCCTATCCACCCACCGCCCCACTGGGGATAGGATTCCCCTTGTCCTTACCTACCACCCCACCAGCCTCCAGGTCCAACGTATAATTCTCCGTAACTTCCGCCACCTCCTACGGGATCCCACTACCCAGCACATTTTTCCTCCCCCCCTCCCTTTCTGCTTATGGTAGGGATCGCTCCCCACGTGACTCCCTTGTCCACTCGTCCCCCCCATCCCTTCCCACCAATCTCCCTCCTGGCACTTATCCTTGTAAACGGAACAAGTGCTACACCTGCCCTTACACTTCCTCCCTCACCACCATTCAGGGCCCCACTATCTTGCCGGCAAAAGGTTCACCTTGCTGACTGACCAGCGCTCAGTTGCATTCATGTTTAGCAACCAACAGCAGAGCAAAATCAAAAATGATAAAATTTTGAGGTGGAGAATAGAACTCTCCACCTACAACTATGACATCCTGTACCGGCCTGGAAGGCTCAATGAGCCCCCTGATACCCTATCCCGGGGAACATGTGCCAGCGCACAGCTCGATCAGCTATATGCCCTCCATGCAGATCTTTGCCACCCAGGAGTCACCCGGCTTTACCAATTCATCAAAGCCCGGAACCTGCCTTACTCCCTTGAGGAAATCAGGACGATGACCAGGGACTGCCAAGTCTGCGCTAAGTGCAAACCACACTTCTACTGTCCTGAAAAGGCACAACTTATCAAGGCCACCCGCCCCTTTGAGCGACTGAGTGTCGACTTTAAGAGCCCCCTTCCCTCCATCGACCGCAATGTGTACTTTCTCAACATAATCGACGAGTACTCGCAGTTCCCCTTTGCCATCCCCTGCCCCGATACCACTGCCATGTCCGTCATAAAAGCCCTGCGCCAGCTCTTCACTCTGTTTTGATATCCCTGCTATATCCACAGTGATAGAGGATCCTCCTTTATGAGTGAGGAGCTGCGCCTATAACTGCTGGCTAGGTGTATTGCTACTAGTCAGACCATGAGCTATAATCCCCAGGGGAATGGACAGGTGGAGAGGGAGAATGCCACTGTGTGGAAGGCCACACTCTTAGCCCTTAGGTCAAAGGGACTGCCGGTCTCTCGCTGGCAGGAGGTCCTCCCCGAGGCACTCCACTCTATCCACTCCCTGTTATGCACGTCCACCAATGCCACCCCTCATGAGCGACTCTGTTCTTTTCCCAGGAAGTCTGCCACTGGGACCACCCTACCAGCTTGGCTGACGTCCCCAAGGCCAGTGCTGCTCCGGAAACATGCGAGGAGCAATAAATACTCCCCGCTGGTAGAGAGGATTCACCTGCTTCATGCGAACCCCCAGTATGCCTACGTGGTCTTACCTGATGGGCGGGAGGACACGGTCTCCATCCGCAACCTGGCACCCGCAGGAGCACCAGACCCTTACCCCGAACACTCCACGGTGACTATGAACCCCGTACCCACCGATGTATATACCCACGAGACACCACACACACCAAGCCCTACACAGACTCCTCACGACACTCCCATACCGGGCGCCTCGCACATGCATGAGGGGTTACTGACGCCTAATGGGCTGACACCTCAAGTCAGGCCAGAGCCAGCACAACCACCGTCACCGGTGCAATCACTACCGGCACTGGTGCAAACACCACCGGTGCTATGTAGATTGCAGCAACAGACTCGACCGCTTGATAGACTTGACCTGTAAGTATACTTGTAAGAAACTTCGCCCCATGGGGACTCTCTTTTAAAACAAAGGGGGGGGGTGAATGTGGTAAACTACATATACCTGTCTGGACATGCCCCTCTGCAGACTGCTCCTGTGGCTTCTCCCACAGACCCCTGTATAAAGGCAATTGGGGCACTGCTCCTCCTTCAGTCTCCGAGATGCCGTGCTCCATTTTTGCTGCTAATAAAAGCCTATTGTTCACTTCCAGTCTCCGAGAGTTATTGATGGCGCATCAGCACTGTATACCTTCTTAACCACACAGTCAACCTGCGCAACAGCTTTGAGTGTCCTATGGACTCAGACCCCAAGATCCCTCTGATCCTCCACACTGTCCAGAGTCTTACAATTAATACTATATTCTTTCATCATATTTGATCTACCGAAATGAACCACATCACACTTATCTAGGCTGAACACCATCTGCCACTTCTCAGCACATTTTTGCTTCCTAGCAATGTCCCGCTATAATTTCTGACAGCCCTCCACACTATGAAGAGTAAGGGTCCCAGAACAGATCTCTGAGGCACACCACTGGTCACTAACCTCCATGCAGAATATGACCCGACTACAACCACTCTTTGCCTTCTGTGAGCAAGCCAATTTTGGATTCACAAAGCAAGGTCCCCTTGGATCCCATGCCTCCTTACTTTCTCAATAAGCCTTGCATGGGGTACCTTATCAAATGCCTCACTGAAATCCATATACACTACATCTACTGCTCTTCCTTCATTAATGTGTTTAGTCACATCCTTAAAAATTCAGTCAGGCTCGTAAGACGACCTGCCTTTGACAAAGCCATGCTGACTATTCCTAATCATATTATGCCTCTCCAAATGTTCATAAATACTGCCTCTCAGGATCTTCTCCATCAACTTAGAAACCACTGAGGTAAGACTCACTGGTCTATAATTCCCTGGGCTATCTCTGCTCCCTTTCTTGAATAAGGGAACAACATTCACAACCCTCCAATCCTCCAGAACCTTTCCTGTCCCTCATTGATAATGCTAAGATCATTGCCATAGGATCAGTAATCTCTTTCGCCTCCCACAGTAGCCTGGGGTATATTTCATCCGGTCCCAGTGACACATCCAACTTGATGCTTTCCAAAAGCTCCAGTGCATCCTCTTTCCGAATATCTTTATGTTCAAGCTTTTTAGTCCAATGTAAGTCATCCCTACAATTACCAAGGTCCTTTTCTGTAGTAAATACTGGAGCAAAGTATTCACTTAAGTATCTCTGCTAACTCAGAAATATATTTTTTCAGATACAAAAAGTAGAGGTGAGAGTGGATATCAGAAAACTGGAAAATAACATTAGAGAAGTAGTAATGATGGACAAAGAAATAGCAGATGAATTTATTAAGTATTTGTATCAGTCTTCATTGTGGAACTCACTAGCAGTCACTATAAGTTTGTACGCATCAGGGAATAGAAGTGAGTCGAGTTATTATTATTAAGGAAAAGGTGCTTGGGAAATTTAAAGGTCTGAAAGTAAAAAAAAAACTGAACCCAATGGACTAAACACCATCGTTTGGAAAGAAGTAGCTGAAGAAATTGTGGAGGCATTAGAAATGATTTTTTTAGAATCACTAGATTCTGAAATGGTTAAAGGAGGATTGGGAAACTGCAAACCTCACTTCACTCTTTCAGAAGGGAGGAAGGCAGAATAAAGGAAATTATAGGCCAGTTAACCTGACTTCAGTGGTTTGGAAGATGTTAGTGTTCATTAGTAAGGATAAGGTTTTGAGACACTTTGAGGCATGTGATATAATAGGCCAAAATCAGCATGATTTCCTTAAGGGGAAATCTGGCCTGACTGATCTGTTGGAATTCTTTGAGGAAATAATAAGCAGTATAGACAGAGTAGAGACCATGAATGTTGTTTACTTGGATTTTCAGAAAGACTTTCACAAGATCCCATACATGACACTGCTTAACTAGTTAAGAGTCTAACGATATTACAGGGAATATACTAGCGTGAATAGAAGGATGGATGACTGGCAGGAGGCAAAGAGTGGGAATAAAGGGGGCCTTTCATGGTTGGCTGCAGGTGACTAGTAGTGTTCTGCAGGGGTCAGTGCAAGGAGCCACGTATTTTCACGTGATATGTCAATGATTTGGATGACAGTATTGATGGTTTTCTGGTGAGGTTTGCAGCTAATGTGATGGATGGAGAGACAGGTAGTGTTAAGGAAGCAGGGAGCCTGTCGAAGGATGTAGACAGATTGGGAGAATAGGCCGATAGGACTTGGCAGATGGAATATAATGTACTGAAGTGCGTGGTCGTGCACTTTGATAGAAGGAATAAAGACATACTATTTTCAAAATGGGGAGAAAATTTTAAAAATCTGAGGTGCAAAGGGACTTGGATGTTCTCGTGCGGGATTCCCTAAAAGTTAGATTGTAGATTGTGGCGGTGGAGAGGAAGGTAAATGCAGTTCTAACATTCATTTCGAGAAGTCTAGAATATAAATGCAAATATGTAATGCTAAGGTTTATTAAAACATTCGTCAGATTGCATTTGGAGTACTGTGAGAAGTTTTGGAATGCTTATCTGAGAAAAGATATGTTGGCATTGAAGGAGGTAGGGGACATTCACAAGAATAATACTAGGAATGAAAAGGTTAATGCATGAGAAGCGTTTGATGGCTCTGGGCCTGTACTCATGAGAGATTAGAAGAATGGATGGTGATTTCACTGAAATCTTCCAGATATTGAATGGCCTAGATAATGTAGATGTGGAGAGGATGTTTCCAATACTGAGACAGTCTAGGACAAGAGGACATAGTCACAAAATAGTGGGGTCCGTTTAGGACTGAGATGAGGAATTTATTTAGTCAGAGGGTAGTGAGTCAGGAATTTGTTGGCACAGATGGTTGTGGAAGCATTGGTTATATCTAAAGTGGAAGTTCTTGATTAGTCGGGGTGTCAAGGGTTACGTGGGGAAGGCAGGAGAATGCGGTTGAGAGGGTAATAAATCAGCCATGGTGAAGCAGACTTGATGGTCTGAATAACCTAATTTGCTCCTGTATCTTATTGTCTTATAAGAACAGAATTAAGTTCATTAAGTCTGCTCCACGATTTAATCATGGCTGATTTATCTTCCCTCTCAATCCTGTTCTCCTGCCTTCTGATTACCTTTGGCACCTTTACTTATTGACTTATAAAGTAGACGAAGAACCTTGTTCCTCCTTGTCCAAGTTATGGTTCAGGTTTTACTGGTGGAAAGACCAGGGTTTATATTGACTTTTTGTCAAATGGTCACCTGCTCAACAAGGTGACACGCTGATCATCAAACAAGCCGCTTTTTGGCTGCCTGCTCATGAAAGACACCATTTGGTTTCTGGGAGGTAGAATCTCTCAATCTTTTCGGTGGCTTACACTCCCCACATCATTCAGTGATGTACATAGCTTTGGTGTAATTTGCTGGTGCAGTCAGACAGCTAAGTGGGTAGCGGGCTGAACTCCTGGCTTGTCACAAGGTCGCTGGCTCAAACTGGAACTCCTGGGGTGACGGGGAGAGAGACATGAGGGGGAAGAGAATCAGTAAATTGTTCCTTTTGAACTTGCTTGCCAAAATACTTCAATTTTTGGGCAAGAAATTAAATGTCAAAATAGACCCTGATTTTGTTTTTAAAATATTTTTTGTTTGCAAACTCCTGTTTTTCCCTTGACAATTGACATGGGAATTCTGTTAACTTTTCTTAGCTGTGTCCTTTTCTGTAGAGAAGGGTTCAAGATTGCTCCTCTCACCCAGAAATAAGACAAGGCAAGGCAGTGTAATTTTGATCTTAAGATACCAATGAAGAATAAATTGCCAACAATGCTTTTGAACTCCTAACAATCCAAATACGATGACAGCTGTTGGATCAGGATTTTAAAGCAGGATTTCAAGCATCTGAACCAGTCACCCTCTTACTCAGTTTAAAAGCCATCCATTGTGTTCTGTACAGAGTAGAGGCGAATTTTTTTGCAGGAGTTTGAAGATGTCCCTTAGCAATACTGGAAGAAGTGTATGAAGGGTAAGTGGCCAGGCCAACTCATCTGCCTGGATGATTCTGATCGGCACTCTACATAAATGCAAAATAGTCGTCCCTCTGTGAAAAGTGTGCTATAGAGTATATAAGCACTCAAACCCCTACTGCCTGAATTTCCTCATTTCACTACTGCGTTATTCAGAATATTCCTCTGCACAAGAAACAATGAACAAATAATCCAGTAAAGTCCATTTCTCTGCTCTGAATGTGTCTTTGTTTGCTTCTGCTTGGTGAAGGAATGGGCCATTTGCCTGCTCAGTCCTAGTCTTGTTTCTCTCTTCAGGTACCACTTTGCAAATGCAATATACAGATTCCCATAGATAGCGTTATGACTTGACTGTGCAAGTTACCTTGTTTCTGTTGGTACTCTGGTGGTATTGCCAACATCTCAGTGCAACGTGCCACTTGGCCAAACGTTCTTTGCCTCTTTATTGATTCACAGTGAGTACTAATGATCTGCCTGAAGATGTGGCAGAGGTAAATTCAATCTTGGTCATTAGAAAGGAATTAGACAAGTGCTTGGAGGAGAAATAAATCTCAGGATTAAAAGGATAAAGGAAAGGGGATAATTGGATGGCTCTTGAATGTGGATTGGGTACTTTCTGTGTTGTATTGACTTTATGGGTCTGAGGTCCCCATTCTCATTGAGATCATGTGGAACCTGATGTGAAAGGAATAAAAAAGAGGAGACAGGTAATCTGTGAATGCACAAACATGCAATAGGCAAATGAATCAAAGACAAATCTTGCCTTCGATAAAATCAAGTCATTGGAAAGGAGATGAGGGAATTTAGATGCAAGTGGTCAGTGTTTTGCAGCAACATTGTTATAAGCCAGAACATTGCAGGCTAAATACTTAGCAGCTATATTGTAAAAATGAAGCTTTTCTTACAGCGAGAATTATATCTATTATAGAAGGCCTTTACCAGGATCCCTCTGAGAATATTTGGCACATTTGTTTCCATAGACTATAAATAAACATTTTGCTACCCTCAGCAGTTTCTGCTGCTTGGAAACTCTTCTGCCAAAGATTTCTTTCCCTCTCCAACCCCTATCTCACAAAAAATGAGCTTAATTTCTCTAACACAACCAACAGTATGACCCCCAGGCATGAAGGTATCAGTTTCTGGTGGCTTTACATTGACGGCAGCTTCAATATATCCTTTAAGTTCACTGCAGAATATTTGTCTCCTGTAATAGTAATTCTGTATCTTGCTCATGTACTTCTACAATCTCATTATCACCTTTCACTGTAAAAACAGAGCGATGATATTTATTGTAGGATTTTAGTCATAATCTTTGTACTCTTCATTATCAAATATGTATTAAGCCCTGGACACCATAACCAAAATAAAAGTTGACTAAAAACCAGAGTCTAGTTCAAAGCCAAAGGTTAATCTCATAAACCATGATCAGCATAATTTAACCATTATAACCAAACTAGGTTCTACAAGCTCAAACCCATATGTAATTAAAGCAAACATTTTCAAACAAGCTTTATTGGGAGAGGTTCTGCTATATTGCAGAGGTTTTGTATTGCTGGATCAGAGTGCATATCTATCCACTGGGGCTTAAGCTTTTGTCAAAGTATTTCTTACTAGAACATCAATGTATCTGCTTTCTTCATAGACACCAACCGATACTGAATACTTGCAGAAACTTCTTGCTTCCTGTATGGTATTATTTTAGGTTTTCCCATGAGAACAATTGACACAGAAATGGAGATGGGAAAAATGAGCAAAATAATTACAATGTGAACCAAAATGATTTAAAATTGCTTAAAAATATTCTAGCTTATTTTCCCAGAAACAATCTAAGAAAAAAACCCCAAAATTCTGGAAATACTCACCACACCAGAATGAAGAATTAATCAATGTTTAACATTTTGGGTAACTGACTTGATCAGAGCCATGAATGTGCCGACTCTGTCAATTGAATTTTTACCTTCCTTAAAGTTGTCCCCTTTGGTAGTAACTTCTGCTCACTGATCAAACCCTTGCAGTGATTAACATTGTCATAATTGCAGAAGAAGAATGGGTCTTTACACAAAGGAACTAATCAGATACACACTTATATTATACAGGTGCTTTTCTTGGCCAGCAGTGCTGTACTTTCATCCAGTTTGAACTGGTTGGCCCCTTCTGGCAACAGCAGTAACGAATTGTAAATGCATAACAATGGCGTCACAAACCACAGTTCTGATTTTCATTTAAATTACAGCTGAAAATGTTCCATATTATATGAGAAAATCCACATGTCGTCAACTTTAACTTCATTGTTGCTAACTAAAAAGTGATGTCCTTCCTGTCCGACACTGCATCTTCACCAATCTAATGTCCAGGGAACAAAACCTCCGAAAAGGTACTCCTGCTGTCAGACAGAGATGCAAACCCCTTTTCACTTACATGTTGCTCTCTCGTGGGACCTGTCTCCCGAATGTTACTTCAAACAAACTGGCTCAGGACCAGTGAAATGAACTTTGTTTCTCTCACATTTAGTTGCCCTTGGGGTGCCTCTTTAGTTCTTGTTCCAAAGGCCTTGGTATGTAATCTCTGGCTTTACAGTTTTTAAATTTCAAATCTGTAATGTGGACCCCATGAAGAATTGAAGTGAAGTTTAACTCAGACTTCCAGAACATTCTAGCTACCTTTAGTTAAAATTCTTATCCAATGTGCTCTATGAACACATCTCTTATGTTCTCTATCTCACTGGCTCATATTCCTTTTCATTACCTCTCTGTTTCCCTCTCTCGATCTCTCACTCTCTCTTTCGATATTGCTCTCTCTCTCTCTCCCTAGCTCTCACACTTTCTCTCTCTTTCGATATCTCTCTCTCTCTGGTCATTTGAATGAAGTTTTTATTTGTTCATAAGATGACTGCCACTGGCAGAAACTTAATAGAAACTAAATCTCTTGAACTGAATAGTTTGTTGAGTTGTTTCTGGAAAGCGTTTACAACAACTTAATGGTTATGTGGCCAGCAGATCAGTCATTTTTTATTCAGCATTCAATTAATTAAAGGTAATTAATTGAAACCAAATTCCCCAAGTGCCAGGGTAGGACTTAAGTTCATTCCTCTGGACCATTAACCCAGGAATCTAGATTACCTTTCTCTGAGTATGGTCATGTATAAAATGGGCATGGATGGCAGATTGTTTTCCCTGAAAATGCATTATTAAATCTGTTGGGTTCCTAGCACATTTGGGTGGTTTTGTAGTCTTCAGATTGGTATTTTATTTCCAGGTTTAATTATTTAAAAGCTATTTAACTGAATTGTAATTCTGCAAGAAGTAGAGTGAGATTTGAATTCATCTTCTTGGATCTTTAGCCCAGACGTTTAAATTACTAATCCAGTAACACATACATTTGTACAACCAAATCTTGCATACAGTGCATGGTGCCTCCAGTTATTTGTGTATGCTTACAATGGCAACATCACATGTTAAATCTGTCTGCAATGTGTTTTCTGACAGTATGAAAATGTAGGTAAAGGATAGCTGGTACAGGCCAGTACAGTACACTGGTGAGAAAGTGGCTACACAACCAGCTCAAATGGGTTAAAATAATAACGTTAATGTGACCATATTAGCAAGCAGTATGTTACCTTTACTTTTGAATGTAATTATATTCCACTCCTGAATCCCACATACATTTGAAAATAATATAATAGGCGATAACTAGCATTTCTTGAAATTCAATCAGAAACCTGCTCTACAATTTGCTAAGCAACACATTCCATCTAAAAGTGGCCTCATTCCATTCCCACAAGTATAGAATTCAACACCTCAGTGAACATGGAGTTAATGAGGTGCTGTGAAGCTCAAAACTCAGCAAACACCAGGGCCAGAAGAATAGGTCCCTAATTGCCTTTTTGGTCGCAAACATGATTCCACATTTTCCCCACCAACACATTCTCAATTTGCTATTTAACAGAAGCAAACCAAAACACTACGAATGCTTTAAAAAAAAAACTGAAACAGAAACAGAACATCAGCAAGTCAAGCAAAGCATAGGGAGAGAGAAATAATTAGGTGAAAGATAAGTCATTAGAGCCGGAAAAAAAATCAGAAGCAAGTGCATAGATAGAGGGAGGAGCATAAAGATTTTGAATCTGTTGATTACATTTCACATACCTCTGTTTTTCCATCCAGAGTGCTTCCTTTACCCTCTTTGCAATCTTTGTTTAGGTTGCAAACTTGACATTAATTGCTATTTACTTGTCACTTTAAATGTCCATCCTAGCTGCACTTTGACTTCTCAGACTTTGCTTTTCTCTGTCAAGCCAGATGACCTAACATTTTCGTCTGAATTGGGTTGTGATCGACAACAAAGGTGAGTTTTTTTTTGTTTTAAATGATGAAGGACTGAAAGACACCTGGCTGATGTTCAAATAGACATGATTGCACATAGATCACTGAAAATTAGCGTGCAGGTGCAAGAAGTAATTAAGAAGACAAGCATATGTGGTCTTTATTATGTGAGAATTTGAGTGCAAAACAAAGGATGTTTTTCCGGAGTGTCCTGGTGAAATCATATTTGAAATGTGGTTGATTTATGGTGGATGTGGTTAGAAAAATGGATGACTTTACATGCTCAAGCATCCTTGGACAAGGAACATTGCAACCTTCTAGATTTAACAAGGAGTTCAATGCATTCTGATAATGCACATTTTCTACCTTTTTATTTAAGGCATTCAGCAACCAAATCTTATTTTTCCCGATATTTTTGTGTTTCATTTATTCTGCCTCAACAATGACCTTTATTCACCTTTACATCTGCCATTGCCACTTTCCTTGTGTTGCATAGTAACATTTTGTGTGCTTGCTTTTAATCTTTCCTGCCTCCCAAACCGTTAAAAGCTGGCATGGAAATGGTTTACGATGATGCTTTAGCATTGATTTAATGCTGTGGGTCATTCAAGCAATATTTGTATAAGCTGCATAAAGAATGAGAACTCTCTTTGTTAGATCCATAGGACAAGGTTTCCAACATTTCCTTCCATTTTCCTGCTCAGTAAGGTCATGGCTGATCTTTTCCTCAGCAACATTTCCCTGCACTAACCTCATATCTCTGGGTTACCTTAATATCCCGAAGTCTATCACTTTTTGTCTTAAATGTACTCATTTCTCTTGGGCAGATTCCAATGACTCGTTATCTTCAGGTTGAAGAATTTCTTCACATTCCACCCCTCAATGATAGATCCCTTACGTTGAGCCTATGGCCCTGATTCTATAACACCCCAGATTGGGGAAACATCATTCCTGTATCTACCCCTGACAATTTTTCAATGCTTCAATAGAATCAATCTACTGAATCTTCATTGCACTCCCTCTGTTGCGCAGAGATCCTTATTCAGAGAAATGGGTTCACTTAGAACATCTCAAATCTGGTTTCACCAGGAAGCTACATTGTTCCTGTAAAACATCCTTAGAGTGGCATTTAAATTCCCATATGATAAACACCACATACACTTGTCGTCCCAGTCACCTGCTGTGCCTGGATGTTGATATTCAGTAATTTATGTGCAGAGACAACCATGTCTCTTTGAATATCAATCAATTTCCTTTCAACTCTTCCCTATTTAAAACAATAACACTCAGCTTTGTTTTTAATTTTCTATTAAACTGAAGGCCCTTAATCTTCCATGTCTAAGGGCATTCACTTAGAATATTCACATCTCCCGGAAGCCTCTTTGCATCTTCCTTATGACTTAAATGCCTTTGAAGATTCCTCCACATCCCTCTTGCTCCAATAGAAATTTGTATCAGCTGTTTCATTTCTGTGGAATTAAAGCATTGTTTCAGATATATTGTTTATAATCCATGCTGCAAAAAAAACTGAAATGAGCAGTTCCTCATTACAACTTATTATGAAACAGAAGGGGGCCTTTCAGGCGTTTGCTGGTTCAGAGCTGTTCAATGCTGTTGATTCCATGACTCTCTTTTTCTTCATCACGTAGGATACTTCAACTGTACGACCAAACAGGGGTACCTAGAGCTAAGAAGTTTTAAGCTCAATATTCAGGTCAACTTTTTTCCTTAATGTTATATTTCAAGGCCAAATAGATGGAAATAATCTGTGGGAAAATGTAATACCATGAGGGAATCAGAATCAGTTTTATTATCATTGGCATGTGATGTGAAATTTGTTAATTTAGCAGCAGCAGTTCAATGCAAAATGTAATATAGAACAGAGAAAAAAAGTAAAATAAAAATATTAATAAATCAATCAATTATGGTATACATATATTGAATAGATTTAAAAATGTGTGAAAAACAAATACTGCATATTAAAAGAAAAATGAAGTCTTGTCCGAGGGTTCAATGACATTTAGGATTTGGATGGCAGAGGGGAAGAAACTGTTCCTGAATCACTGAGTGTGTCCCTTCAACCTTCTGTACCTCCTACCTGATGGTAACAGTGAGAAAAGGGCATGTCCTGGGTGCTGGAGGTCCTTAATAATGGGTTCTGCCTTTCTGAGACACCGCTCCCTAAAGATATCCTGCGTGCTTTGTAGGCTAGTGCCCAAGATGGAGCTAACTAGATTTACAACCTTCTGCAGCTTCTTTTGGTCCTGTGCAGGAGCCCACCCTCCCCCCACCCCATACCAGACAGTGATGCACCCTGTCAGACTGCTTTCCATGGTACAACTATGGAAGTTTTTGAGTGTCTTTGTTGACATGCCAAACCTCTTCAAACTCCTAATGAAGTATAGCCGCTGTCTTGCCTTCTTTATAACTGCATCAATATGTCAGGGCCAGGTTAGATCCTCAGAGATCTTGACCTCCAGGAACTTGAAACTGCTCACTCTCTCCACATCTGATCCCTCTGCGTGGATTGGTATGTGTTCCTCTGTCTTATCCTTCCTGAAGTCCACAATCAGCTCTTTTGTCTTATTGATGTTAAGTACAAGATTGTTTTTGCAGCGCCATTCCACTAGTTGGCATATCTCACTCCTGTACACCCTCTCATCACCACCTGAGATTCTACAAACAAAGGCTGTATCATCAGCAAATTTATAGATGGTATTTGAGCTATGCCTACCCACACAGTCATGTGTATATAGAGAGTAGAGCAGTGGGCTAAGCACACACCCCTGAGGTGCACCAGTGTTGATTGTCAGTGAGGAGGAGATGTTATCATCAATCTGCACAGATTGTAGTCTTCTGGTTAGGAAACTGAGGATCCAATTGCAGAGTGAGCGACTGAGTCCAAGGTTCTGCAACTTCTCAATCAAAATTGTGGGAATGATCTTATTGACTAGCTTTATTTATCACAAGTATGTTGAAGCATCAAAACTTATAGAGAAATATGTAATTTTTTTCATCAAATAATATCAGCAAGGATCGAGCTGGCAGCCCTGAGGTGTTGCCATACTTCCAGCATCAACATAACACGCCCACAGCTCACTAATCCTGACCATCCATGTTTTGGAATCTGGGAGGAGACTGGAACACCAGGAGGAAGCCTACGTGGTCACAGGGAGAATGTATAAATGTCTTGCAGACAGCCGCAGGAATTGAATCCTGATCGATGATTGCAGGCAGTGTGAGATAATAGCCACTCTGCTACTCTGCCACCCACACTATTGGGTCGTTTACAAACTGGATAACTAGTAATAAAGGCAGAAGCTTTAGTTATCTAGTAAAACGAATGTTCCTGTACAGTTAAAAATTCCAATTGGCATGAGGACTCTAAACCTACTTCCCAGACACTGGATTTCATCCTCAGCTGGAGCACAAAATTGGTGTTGCAGAAAGCTATTTGAATAGTTCCTAATGGTGGACATGTTCAACATGATGAAAACTGCGTACTTGGATCTCAGCTGTCATGCCATTCCCCCTGGGAAATATTGGAAGCTGATGTGTAGTCTTCAGGATGCCCTGCAATATCGGCAACAGAACTACAGCGTAAAAGGCTGCCATAGAGTTGGTGACAGTCAACATGTCTGCAGTATGCGTGGCTACCAACACAGCTCTCCCCTGCAATCAACCCCACGGCTGGATTCTCATATTGTGAGAATTTGCAAGCCACTATGAGTCTTGCTATCAGACAGAGGTTACAGCATATCTGTGCTGTGCAATATATTGAAAGCCTGCAGTAAATGACTACAAGAACCAATGGTGTAACAAATGCCTGTGCCATTGAAACCAAGGCAGGTATAAGCAAAATATTCTCCCAGTCAGGCATTTAAATTCACTTGCAGAGGGATTTGCTCATTGTTTTACTGCATCAGTTTCTGTTGGTAAAGCAGAGGTAAATATTGTGCAAAATAAGGATATTGTCATGTGCATGAGTGACATTAGGAAAACATCTGCTCTGCTTGAAAGTATCCAATCCAATTTCTCATTAGATAGATCTTACACCTAAAACAAGGGCAACATAATTAGAAATAGGCGCTATGTGTTGCAAATAGACACGTACGTTCCTTCAAACTTAAGTTTAATATCACCAAATAATTTCTTCATCATTTTATTCCACATAGGCCCATCTATGTTAGATGGAAAACTACTTAGTTAATTGCACAGGAAATCTCATTAGGTTACCTCACCAGGGCTTTTCTTCTGCTGGTATTAAGTAAACAATGCCAGTGTAGTTTCCAGGGTTCACATTAAAAAGAATTAGAGGATTAATACTAAAAATCCATTAAAATCACCATAAGTATCATTCTGGGTCATTAGACATGCCTGCTCAATTTTACACAGAACGTGTGTTATTCATGCAGATCGGTGTGATTGGTTTATCTACAAACCTTAACATTGGGGGAAATATTACTAGTCATGATTGAAATGTGCAATTTTGAAATGCTTGTTTGTGGGGAGAGCACTAAACTATGAACAGTAACAGTTTTGTCAAACCCAATCCTCATTTTCTCATCTCAATTCCCCATAAACAGATGGTTGTAAATGGGGATCTATTTGCATCCATGCGACCTATACATCCATTTTAATTTCAGGTGGATAGGATATGCAATCAATCTACACAGTCCATGAAAAGCAAGAAGGTAGGGATGAAGACACACAATTTCTCAATGTCATTCCCTCAGTCAAAGGCTGGAAATGGTCCCACACCAATGAAAGTGGCTGTCACTGATTCGGAGTGAGAAGCTGGGAGGTTATAGCTGGAAAAGGTAGAGGACTGAATAATAAGGAATCTGGTAGGAGAGGAGAGTGGAACATGGGGGAAAGGGAAGGGTTATCAGAGGAAGCTGAAAGGCTGGAAAAGAGAAGAAAAGGGGTGTGATGGAAGTTAGAGTGGGGGATAGATAAGGAGAGAAGGTGGAGGGGGCGACAAATTACAGGAAGTTGGAGAGATCAATGCACATGCTGTGAGGTTGGAGGTTACCCAAACATGTTGTCAGGGTAGAGGCTATCTTTGCCTTCATGGCGAGTTCAAGAATTGACAGACCACTGCAGCCTGGAGTTCCATGTTGCTGGGCGCTGCAGGACTCCTATAGTGCTGTTTCGATGGTGGAGGTAATATTTCTTCAAATCAATGATCTGATCTGGTAGATGAAAAGCAATTGTACTTATGTTGCTTGGTATCAACAGATGCCCTGATCACCCATTAACTATCATTTTGATGTACCATTATAGCTCAAATACATTGACACATTGAAAATGGTAGTAGATGCTATAAAAAACAAATTTGCTTTATCTCTTGAAACATTAAATATTAAGTTTCCCAAAGATGCTGTTTCCAGCATTTTCTCCTTACTTTCAGATTTCTAGCATCTTCGTTTTTTTTAAATTTCTAACCCTGATATGCACCATCCAAGAACTCATATTCAGTCAATGATACCCTGCACAAAGAAAGCCAGTGATATTTCCATAGTTGTGTGCTCCTTCCATCTGCTTAGTGAGTTAAATGAGGTCAACTTTCATTGGTTAGAGAGTATCAATAACTTTCTTAATATTTCAGTCACTGACCAACTGAAATATTTAAAAAAAAACTTTACCTCCAATGTGAAAGGATACTGATGCATAAAAGTCCATTGTATAAGTCATTTTAGCAAACATAAGCAAAAGACAGAATTTCCCTTTCCTGAGGTAACAGTTTGCTGCTTCAACAGTTAGGACGACAGTGCAGTGAACCGTATGGGAAACAGATCTCCTATACATTATTCCTTATTGAGGATCATGGAAAAGCAATGTCCCCTGGAAACAATGATGGTTATGGCCTTCTCCCTCCCATTCCTCCCTGAGAGCTGATGGATGATGCCAAGAGAGGTTTGTTCATTAGCACTCATTGAAAACTTCAATATGAACTAAATTTAATAAGCAACGAACCCCTGCTGAATTGCAAGAAAAAAAAAGAGAGAAAAACAAACAAGAAATCTGAAAGAATTGATGATCCCTTTAACTAGCTTTGCTGTAAGAACCCTATTGTCACAGTGAACTGTGAGGCTAATGGACCATTCAGCTGAAAACTGACAGCAATAATGGAACATTATGGTTGCACTCTGGTTGTTATCATGATCCACCTGCTCTTCATATTTTCAACAAACTGATGGTGCAAGTGCTACCAATCCTTATCAATACGATCTCAGAAATAATTTCTGCCACATATGTATGTGCAAACTACAGATATTATTCTGGGCTTTTAAGGCAGTGGTTCCCTCTTCTGGTTTTCTGACTGATTATGCAATTTAAGGGGCTCAAATCTAAAAAGGAATGGAATTGGCAAGTATAATTATCTACTGCATGTTATGATACATTGCCTAAATGTTAACTGTATCATTTTGGATGACAAAAAAAGAAATCAGTGTTCAGGTGGGGTCATGCTGAGGAAAAGCATGATGCTAAGTTCTCCCAGAGAATCTTCAACTCTCAGTACTTGGACCAATTTTGCTTTCATTGCTTTGTATTTCGAGTTCTGCTTTTGTACCATTTACTACCCAATGTGAATAGTATGGATAGGTTTAAAGGTTGCTTTCAAGCTCTGTATAACAATTAGTTTTCAGCTTCTGTCTGAATATTTTAAAATTCTTAATGTTAAGTTATTCTGCTATGTTCAGGTACATTTCAAAATCAATATTTGCATACACATTGTCAATCCAGACACGTTGCTCTGCACCTGATCTGAAAACTAAAGCATTACCTCACCAATATTCCAAACAGCACTCCACGTTTATGATTATCCATGCGTCATAACTTCTGTACCAAAGGATATATTAAATCATCTTCATCTTATATTCCTCCCTAGGTTTAGAATATTGATCTAATCCTCTGACCAAGATGTGTGTTTACAATTCAAACTAGATTTTTTTCAACTTTTGTGGTTTTACATAAATGTTCATGTTGCAGTATCTCAAAAGATTTCCCTGTTCTAACATCAAATTTGCAATTTGGTTTCGACTGCAAGAGAGTTTCCTTGAGTACTAATTTTAAATAGAATGAGAATTAGAATCAAGTTCAATTTTAATATCACGGGAATATGTCATGAAAATTAATCTTTTTGCAGCAACAGTAAATTGCAATACATATGTTAAAAAGAACTATAAATTTCAATAAGAAATATATATATATATATATATATTTCTTCACCATCAGATTGCTGAATGGCCAATGAACCCATGTACATGACCTCAGATTTTTTTTTCTTTTTTTTTCTTTTCTTTTTGCACTATTTATTTAATTTTATATATGCAGTTTATATAATTTTAAACACTGGTGTAGTGTACATGGGTTCATTGTCCTTATAGAAATCTGATAGTGGAGGGGTTCTACATTATCAATAGTCTACCTTATTTGGTGTTATCAATTCTTTAGGTTATCTTTGAATGCGAGCGACTTCGTCCCACAGCTCATTATACTCCGTGCTGCTATTGTGCTGCATCATGCCTCAACACATAAGCCCTCACTAATTTATCTTTGCTTTGAATGAAATAGAGTATGAAAATCAAGAATTACTTTTGTCCTTCAAAAAACTACTTTCCATAAATGTGTTTTAATCCTATTGATCCACTTTCCCATATAATCTGGTTGCTACTCAGCAACGGGAAGTGGCTTATGAATTTAATATAAGTGATTTATTGAGAGACCTGAGAAAAACTCTTCTGCTGTTCCTGGCCCACAAGGAGTGCAGAAATATTTGCTTTGGGGAGCTAGCAGCTCTGTCTTTATTTAACTGATGAATCTCTTGTTGGTTGGGAAGCCCAAGCAGCAGTTGATCGGAGTCCCAACTGCAGTGGAACTGCTAGAGACTGAGTTGTCTTTGTCTCCTTGGCAAAATGCTTAGATTTTTTTATCCACTTCTTCAGTGGTGATGCACCATCTATAACTCTCTGAGAGGGGAGGTGAATGATAGGTTTTTATTAGCTGCAAGAGACCACGATTAGCAGCAAGAGACCACCACACAACATCCTGGAGACTGAGGGAGGAGCAGTGCCTCCAATCACCTTTATACAGGGGTCTGTGGGAGGAGCCACAGGAGCAGTCAGCAGAGGGGCATGTCCAGACAGGTATATGTAGTTCACCACAAGTGGTAATGTGCATGACAACTTAAGTTTATTTTTTGTTTGCTTCCTATCTAACAACAGTTACAAATTAATCAATTGAATCTTATGGATGTGACCCCATTTCTGTGAAAAGATTAAACTGAAGAATAAACGGATACTCATAGGAGTCTTTCTGGCATTGCTTCACTGTTCAAAATCAGAATCAGGTTTATTATCACAGACATTAGTCGCAAATGAGAAGAGAGCATGTACTGGTGATGGGGAGGGGGGTTTCTTAACGATGGATGCCACCTTTTTAAGGCATCACCTTTTGAAGCTGTATTTGATGCTGGGGAAAGTAATGCCCATGATGGACCAGGCTGGGTTTATAACTTTCTGATAGCTGTTCACAGCCCTGCACAGTGGCTCCTCCATACCAGATAGTGTTGCAAACAATTAGAATGCTCTCCACAGTACATGTGCAGAAATTTGCTAGAGTAATTGGTGACACACCAAATTTCCTCAAACTCCTAATGAAATATAGCTACTGTTGTGCCTTTTCTGGAATTGCATCATATGTTGGGCCCAAAATAGATCTTCAGAGATGTTGACACCCAGGAACTTGAAACTGCTCACCCTTTCCACTGGTGTGTGCCCCCTTGCCTTCCCCTTCCTGAAGTCTGCAATCATTTCCTTGGTCTCACTGAAGTTGAATGCAAGGTTGTTACTGTGACACCACTCAACCAGCTGATCTATCTCAGTCCTGTACGTCTCCTTGTCATCATTTGAAATTCTGCCAGCAAAAGCTGTGGACAACAGAATGGGCTGTGTTCGATGTTTCTACCGCATGTCATTTCCATGATGTAGCTTGGCTTCAAATGTTGATCAGGCACGAGGCTGGTAGAATCTGAGGACCAGCTACCAGCTTCCTTCATTGAAAGGCAACTTTCGCTGCTTTAAGTGTGTCTGATATTCAGACACATTTTTTGTAAAAAAAATCTAGACTGGATTAGATCAATAAAAATGGGTTTCAATAGGTATATTTAATAACAGAGAAATGTATACAATATACATCCTGAAATTCTTTTTCTTTGCAAACATCCATGAAAACACAGGAATGAATGACAGTTAAATGATAGAACTCCAAAGCTCCCCTCTCCCACACACAAGCAGCATCAAGGCAACAACCTTCCCCACCCCCCCCAGCCCATACCAGCAAAAAAGCATCATCACCCCCCAGCAAGCACTCAATCATGTAGCAAAGCATCAATATTGACACAGTCTTGCAGTATCCCACAACTACTCGTTCACCTGGTAATTTAATATACCACAGGCTTTCTCTCTCTCTAAAGAGGGAAAAAAAGAGATGTCCCTGTTTCACAGTGAGGTGGAAGACATCAAAGTTAAAGTTACCCTAAAAGTAGTTGAAAATGAAAATCTATTGAAGCTTATAGCATTCAATAAGTCCTTAGCTTTTTGGTTGTGGGGGACAGTGAAATGCCCTTTAATATTAAATGTTGTTCCTCTCTGAGCCTTGTGGTGCATCAGGTGGCAACCTTGCTGTTTCTGATGAGGTGAAGTTGCTAGCTTGACACTCAACCCAGCATGGATGGAAAGCATACAAGAAGCCAGCCAGATTCGAACCCAGGACCATTTGCCTCGAAGTTCGCTGCTGATGCCATTACACCATCTGACGGCTTTTTAAAGTGAATGGTTTAAGAACTTTCAGAAAAGGTTCTTTCATCATAGTGTGAAATTAATTGGTGAGGCTGGATCTATGGATGATGAAGAATCACACACATATCCCACTAAACTTCTAAAATTACTTGCGGAAAGAGGATGCTTAGTGCAAGTTTTCAATGCAAAAGAGAATGCTTTAGGGTGGAAAAGGATGTCAAAAAATGTACCTCTCTCAGGAAGAATAAAGACACCTGTGTTCAAAAATGTTCTGTGTTCAATGTTCCATGAAATCGTTCCATGTTCAATTTGTACAAAATTGTGGATGGGCTATCTGTTTCCAAGAGTGCTGTGGAAATGGTTGCAAATCCTGAAAACCACTAATATCATTATTGGCCAGAACTGCAAGTAAATAACAATAATCCAAGGTTGTTAATAAACTTACTTTAATATACCAGATGATAGTGATACATTTGAGTTACTACTCTTCAGCAAAATCATCTGGATAAACCCAAAAGGTGTGTAAGATAAGTGGCAGGGATAACTCCTGAATGGTAGTGAGACAGGAGATGGAAGATAAGATGGGGAAGGATACAAATTGTGTTGCAGAACATGGTTAAAGGCAACATTTTTCTCTTCCTTTGAAGATCTTTGAATATTTCCCAGTACAAGAACAACACTTGAGCAATTTCTCTTTTAATTCAAAGACTTTGTTTTACGTTTGGGTCAGATCTGAGATCCTTTGCATACTTCAAAGTTTTGCTGAGTATGTATAGACCCAACTTGCTTTCTGCAGAGCCTATAACTCTCTGTAGCTTTGTGTGATGTTGAGCATTGGAAGTCCCATACCAGACCATGATGCAGCCAATGCAACCAGTTAAAGTGCTCTCCACTGTACATCTACAGAAATTTGTAAAACTTGAAATAGAGCTGCACATTGCATCAATGTGTTGAGTGCAGGATAGATCCTCTGAGATATTAATCCCCAGGAACTTAAAACTTTATCTGTTGACTCCTTGATAAGAACAGATGTGTGTTTTGCTGACTAGCCCTTCCTAAAGACCACAGTCACTTCCTTGGTCTTGCTGACACTGAAAGTGAGTTTGTTCTTTTGACACCACTAAACCAGGTGAATTATCTCACTCCTGTAAGCCTCCTCAATGCCATTTGAGATTCTACCAATAACATTGGTGAATATGTAGACAGCATATGAGCTGTGCTTAACCATACTGCCAAGTATGTATAGAGTGTGGAGAGAGCGGTCCAGCTAATGAGAAGCATTATCACTGGCCCGCATTGAATGTTGTCACTCAATAAGGAATTGAGGATCCAGTTACAGAGGGTGGTGTGGAGGCCTAGATTTTGAAACTTGATTATTAGAACTAAGGGAATGATGATATTGAAGTGTTGAATGCCAAGCTGAAATTGATAAACAGTAGTCTGATGTATGTCTTGTGGTTGCCTAGATGCTCTATAGCTGAGCGGAGAGCCAGTGAGATTGCATCTGCTGTAGACCCATTGTATCAGTAGGTGAACCGCAGCAGTTCCAGCTCCTTGCTCAGGCAGAAGTTACTTCAAGCCATCACCAATCTCTCAAAGCAATTGAGAGCAACTTAGTGACGGTCATTGAACAGTTCACCCTGCTCTTCTTGGGCATTGGAATGATTACTATCCTCTCACATCAGGTGGAAACTTTAGACCACAGCAGTGAGGGTTAAAAGATGTCCTTAAATACTCAACCAGTTGTTCAGCACAGATTCTTAATACCTGACTGGGTATACTACTGGAGCTTGATGCCTTGTGAATGTTTACTCTCTTGAAGGATATATAAACATTCACTGGGACAGAGGTCACAGGGTTGTAAGATACTATGAGGATTCACACAGGAAGAATATATACAAAGTTAACAAAACAATTAACTATCTTTCCCATTTGAATAAAGGTTGATAGCCCCATTTAGATCAGTGGAGTTGTTGCTTTTGTCACCTTGCAGGTAATGCTGGTGAATGAAATACAACATGTGTTTGATTTTTCATCTTGGTTAGTTTGTGAGCTGTAGTTGCACTCAATGTTGAGTCCAGTGAGGAAGGAGAAAGGCAGATACAGAGGTGCTGGAATATCTAGCGACACTTGCAGTCTCACCTGTACATCCCTAGGTTGTGTTGGTTCTTACTGCAAATGACATTTACTGCTGGATGCAATATATATTTGATAAATAATTCTGAATCTAAATCAGAATCGGAATCTGACCGACCTCCACTGCGCCTCCAGCTTTTATGCTGCATTGAGTTGATGTGAACATCAAAGGTATGCTGATCTGCACCCATAGCAACGCAAGGTACAGATCACAGTGGACAGTCTGAGCTATGCACTTTAGAAAGTGTGTCATAGCCTTGAAAACAATGGATGCTCGCATTTTTCAAAAGGCATGGAGAGAGGAATTCGGTTAATGTAGAAATGGAGAAGGAGGTGTTCACGAGCCAAGAAACTGGAGCAAGTGACATTCAGAACAAAGTGCAATGGTGACCAAAAATCATGGAAGTAAAATAATTGGTCAAAAACTAAGATGTGAAATGAGTACTTTTTAACACAGTAGAATGTTAAGGTCTGGAATGTATGAACAGAAAGGATGGCAAGATTATAATGCAACATTCAAAATGCTCTCAGACATGTTCCTTTCACCTTTTCCTTTCTTCTATTGCCTTCTGCATCTTTCACCATTAACTTCCCAGCTCTTTACTTCATCCATCCCCCTCCAGGTATCACTTATTGTCTGGTGTTTCTCTCTCCCCTCCCCCCACCTTCAAATAGATAATAGACAATAGACAATAGATGCAGAAGTAGACCATTCGGCCCTTCGAGCCTGCACTGCCATTCTGAGATCATGGCTGATCATCTACTATCAATACCGGGTTCCTGCCTTGTCCCCATATCCCTTGATTCCCCTATCCATAAGATCTAGCTCCTCCTTGAAAGCAACCAGAGAATTGGCCTCCACTGCCTTCTGAGGCAGTGCATTCCACACCCCCACAACTCTCTGGGAGAAGAAGTTTTTCTTTAACTCTGTCCTAAATGACTTACCCCTTATTCTCAAACCATGCCCTCTGGTATTGGACTCTCCCAGCATCTGGAACATATTTTCTGCCTCTATCTTGTCCAATCCCTTAATAATCTTATATGTTGCAATCAGATCCCCTCTCAATCTCCTTAATTCAAGCGTGTACAAGCCCAGTCTCTCTAACCTCTCTGCGTAAGACAGTCCGGACATCCCAGGAATTAACCTTGTTAATCTACACTGCACTTCCTCTACAGCCAGGATGTCCTTCCTTAACCCTGGAGACCAAAACTGTACACAATACTCCAGGTGTGGTCTCACCAGGGCCCTGTGCAAATGCAAAAGGATTTCCTTGCTCTTGTACTCAATTCCCTACTTAATAAAGGTCAACATTCCATTAGCCTTCTTCACTGCCTGCTGCACTTGCTCATTCACCTTCAGTGACTGATGAACAAGGACTCCTAGATCTCTTTGTATTTCCCCCTTACCTAACTCTACACCATTCAGATAATAATTTACCTTCCTGTTCTTTCTCCCAAAGTGGATATTCACATTAAACGTCATCTGCCAAATATCTGCCCACTCATCCAGCCTATCCAAGTCACCCTGAATTCTCCTAACATCCTTATCACATGTCACACTGCCATCCAGCTTAGTATCATCAGCAAACTTGCTGATGTTATTCTCAATGCCTTCACGTAAATCGTTGATGTAAATAGTAAACATCAGTGGTCCCAATATCGAACCCTATGGCACCCCACTAGTCACCACCTGCCATTCCGAGAAACACCCATTCACCGCTACCCTTTGCTTTCTATCTGCCAACCAGTTTTCTATCCATGTGAATGTCTTCCCCCTGATGCCATGAGCTTTGATTTTACCCACCAATCTCCTATGTGGGACCTTATCAAATGCCTTCTGAAAATCGAGGTACACTACATCCACTGGATCTCCCTTGTCTAACTTCCCGGTTACATCCTCGAAAAACTCCAATAGATTAGTCAAGCATGATTTGCCCTTGGTAAATCCATGCTGGCTTGGCCCAATCCTATCACTGCTATCTAGATATGCCACGATTTCATCTTTAATAATGGACTCTAGCATCTTCCCCACTACTGATGTTAGGCTGACAGGATGATAGTTCTCTGTTTTCTCCCTCCCTCCTTTCTTAAAAAGTGGGATAACATTAGCCATTCTTCAATCCTCAGGAACTGATCCTGAATCTAAGGAACATTGGAAAATGATTACCAATGCATCTGCAATTTCCAGGGCCACCTCTTTTAGTACCCTGGGATGCAGACCATCTGGACCTGGGGATTTGTCAGCCTTCAGTCCCATCAGTCTACTCATCACTGTTGCCTTCCTAATGTCAATCTGTTTCATTTCCTCTGTTACCCTATGTCCTTGGCCCATCCATACATCTGGAAGATTGCTTGTGTCTTCCCTAGTAAAGACAGATCTAAAGTACTTATTAAATTCTTCTGCCATTTCTCTGTTTCCCATAACAATTTCACCCAATTCATTCTTCAAGAGCCCAACATTGTTCTTAACTATCTTCTTTCTCTTCACATACCTAAAAAAGCTTGTGCTATCCTCCTTTATATTCCTGGCTAGCTTGCATTCATACTAATTTTCTCTCCCCGTATTGCCTTTTTAGTTAAGTTCTGTTGTTCCTTAAAAATTTCCCAATCATCTGTCCTCCCACTCACCTTAGCTCTGTCATACTTCCTTTTTTTTAATGCTATGCAATCTCTGACTTCCTCTGTCAACCACTGTGGCCCTTCCCCCCCCCCCTTTGAATCCTTCCTTCTCTGGGGGATGAACTGATTTTGCACCTTGTGCATTATTCCCAAGAATACCTGCCATTGCTGTTCCACTGTCTTTTCTGCTAGGATATCCATCCATTTAACTTTGGTCAGTTCCTCCCTTATGGCTCCATAGTCTCCTTTGTTCAACTGCAACACTGACACCTCCAAGCTGCCCTTATCCTTCTCAAATTGCAGATAAAGACTTAACATATTATGATCACTACCTCCTAATGGCTCCTTTACTGCAAGATTGCTTATCAAATCCTGTTCATTACACAAGACTAAATCCAGAATAGCCTTGTCCCTGGTCGGCTCTCGTACAAGCTGTTCCAAGAATGCATCCTGTAGGCACTCTACAAACTCCCTATCCTGGGGTCCAGCACCAACCTGATTCTCCCAGTCAAGCTGCATGTTGAAATCCCCCATAACTACTGCAACATTACCTTTGCCACATGCCAATGTTAACTTCCTATTCAACTTGCACCCAATATCCATGGTACTGTTTGGGGGCCTGTAGACAACACCCATTAGGGTCTTTTTCCCTTACTGTTCCTCAGTTCTATCTACACAGACTCTACTTCTCCTGATCCTGTGGCCCCCCTTGCAAAGGACTGAATCTCATTCCTCACCAACAGGGCCACCCCACCCCCTCTGCCCACATTTCTGTCCCTACGATAGCACGTATACCCTTGTACTTTCATTTCCCAGGTCTGATCCCCCTGCAGCCATGTCTCCTTTATCCCAACAACATCATTGTTACCCATTCGCACCTGAGCTTCAAGCTCATCCGCCTTATTTCTGACACTTTGTGCATTCAGATATAGAATTTTTAGCCCATTTCTCCTCTCTCTGTTTAAATCACTGCCTATTGTGCTTAACCCAGCTCCCCGAACTCCCATTGGGCTATATGCCCCTTGAATTTTGTTGTCCTTCCTAAATTTACTTATTCTTTCTGCACATTTAACTCCACATTCTGTCAGACCATCCCTCTGTACAATCTACTCCTCAGCTTTTTTTCTCCAGACCTGCTGAAGGGTTCGGCCCCAAACATCATCTGTACTTCTTTCCAGAGATGCTGCCTGACCTGCTGAGTTCCTTCAGCATTTTGTATGAGTTGCTCATATTTCCAGTATCTACAGATGTTCTCATTTGGTCTTTTTGTTGCCCTGTTCCATGAAAAATATTTGTATCTTCATCTAAAAACAATGCAGCTGAAGTGGCTGCTTGCTTTGAAAAGCAACATAAACCTATTGGGGTGAAAATTCTATGTTAGTTTACCTACTGATATATTATTCTTTTCCCATATTTGTGAGTTGTCTGCACTTGCCCTTGCATCAAGGTGTAGATATCTCTTGATTGGTGATCTTTCCACAGGACTTGCTCTTCTTAGCACCATGTACTTGCCTTCAACTGACAATCTGAATGCGACCCTGACCCTCGTACTTAATGTCATCCACTCTCTGGAGTACTATTGTATATTGTTTGGAGAAGATATTTCTCAATTGACATTGGACACACTTTTTATCCCAAATGCAAGGCAGTTCTTTTTCAGTAATAATTGTAAATTCTGAGCCATTTGTCTGTGTCACCCTGTGGCTCACTGGCATTCACCATCCAATATTACTTGTTTGACTTGGGTTAGTTTCACACATTTGTATATGTGTAAATTTCTGAAATTAACTCTGTTGTAAGGTAGCCATGCCTTTAGCTTTGACTCCTAATTCCACAAATCATCAAATTTATGATAAGTGAGTGATGGAATTATCTGCTAACATTCTAACTTTCATTATGAAAGCATCAAAAGAGTCTCTTGAAAGAGCTTGGGAATTCATAGCATCATCCTGGAAATCGGGGGACAATATCCTCGATGCACTTCTGGATTAAACTTGTCACCCCATCCATAAACACAAAGACATCCTCATCATGGAAAACTTTCCAGCTGATGTCGTCAAATCAGTCCTGTAGCATAGAGGCTAATTCGTCAGACCAACAATGGACAGTTTTAACTATGGCCACTTCATGTTCCAGCTTCTGCCTGTACTTTGGCAGCAGCAAAATGGGAAAGTGATCTGATTTTCCAAATGGGGTGGGGGGGGCATGAAGGAGCACTTTGTAAGCATTGCAGAAGGGCAAGTAGTAACCGCTCCCTCAATGTCACAAAAACAAAGGAGCTGGTTGTGGACTACAGGAGGAATGGAGATGGGCTCACCCCTATTGACATTAATGGATTTGGGGTTGAGAGGCTGAACAGATTTAAGTTCCTTGGCATAAACATCACTGAGGATCTCACGTGATCTGTACATACTGGCTGTGTAGTGAAAAAGGCACAACAACATCTCCTCCTTCATCTCAGACGGTTGAAGAAGTTTGGTGTGGGCCTCCAAATCCTAAGAACTTTCTATAGTGGCACAATTGAGAGCATCCTGACTGGCTGCATCACTGCCTGGCATGGGAACTGTACTTCCCTCAAATGCAGAGCTCTGCAGAGAGTGGTGCGGACAGCCCAGCGCATCTGTTATTGTGCACTTCCCACAGTTCAAGACATTTACAAAGGCAGGTGTGAAAAAAGGGCCTGAAGGATCACTGGGGACCTGAGTCACCCCAACGACAAACTGTTCCAGCTGCTACTATCCGGGAAACAGTACAATAGTATAAAAGCCAGGACCAACAGGCTCCAGGACAGCTTCTTCCATCAGGCCATCAGACTGGTTAACTCATGCTGCCACAACTGTATTTCTATCTTATATTGACTATCCTATTGTAGATACTATTTATTATAAATTACTATACATTGCACATTTAGACAGAAACAATAGACAATGGATGCAGAAGTAGACCATTCGGCCCTTCGAGCCTGCACTGCCATTCTGAGATCATGGCTGATCATCTACTATCAATACCGGGTTCCTGCCTTGTCCCCATATCCCTTGATTCCACTATCCATAAGATCTAGCTCCTCCTTGAAAGCAACCAAAGAATTAGCCTCCACTGCCTTCCGAGGCAGTGCATTCCAGACCCCCACAACTCTCTGGGAGAAGAGGTTTTTCCTTAACTCTTTCCTAAATGACCTACCCCTTATTCTCAAACCATGCCCTCTGGTACTGGACTCTCCCAGCATCTGGAACATATTTCCTGCCTCTATCTTGTCCAATCCTTTAATAATCTTGTATGTTGCAATCAGATCCCTTCTCAATCTCAATCTCCTTAATTCCAGCGTGTACAAGCCCAGTCTCTCTAACCTCTCTGCATAAGACAGTCCTGACATCCCACAAATTAACCTTGTGAATGTACGCTGCACTTCCTCTACAGCCAGGATGTCCTTCCTTAACCCTGGAGACCAAAACTGTACACAATACTCCAGGTGTGGTCTCAGCAGGACATAACGTAAAAATTTTTATTCCTCATGTATATGATGGATGGCATCCGTTAGTCTCGTGAGACCATAGATCTGTGCCTGGAAAGTCTTGCTTCAGTCTCTCCAGGGCGCAGGCCTGGGCAAGGTTGTATGGAAGACCAGCAGTTGCCCAAGCAGCAAGTCTTCCCTCTCCACGCCACCGATGTTGTCCAAGGGGAGGGCAAGGGCTGATACAGCTGGGCACCAGTGACGTCGCAGTTGCCAGAGTCAGGTTGAAAGTAACGTCGGACTGCCTTAGGAACTCCAGCTCCAGATTTGTCCTCAGGGTTTACTCCCGAAGCCTTTCCCATAAGTGGGAATGGCCGCAGGGCAGCGGAGGTTTGAAATCAGAGTTTTCCTCTGTATATGAAGTCAATTCAATTCAATATTTCTGTTATCAAGTTACTGAGTAGCCTAAGTACAGCAACAGGTAGCATGGCTTTTTAGAGATGAAAGGGTTTCTCTCATCAAGCAAGTGTACCAAGTGATGTATGGTTTAACTTTGTATATTTTCCCACTTGGGACGTAGAACTTGCAAAATTGTTCTTATGGAGCAAACTTATCTTCTCCCTAATGATAAGTAGCCTTTTTAAAAATATTGATGTCTCCAAAGCCAACAAACCAAACAGCTCAGCAGGCCAAGCGACATCTATGGAAAAGAGCAGAGCTGACATTTTGGGCCAAGACCCTTCATCAGGATGTCAGTTCCTCCAACATGTGTGTGTTGCTTAAGTTTCCAGCAACTGCTGATTTCCTTTTGTCTGTGATGAAACCGAACAGCATAGCATTAGAGCATCCTGAAATCCAAGTCGTCGATTTGTTATTAAAACTGCAGATATCTACATTTTTCTAAGTGAAGACAGAAACTAATCAAGAGTGTCTGGATGTTATAAGAATTTTTAATCTCACCCCACATTGATTGATGTGTGTAATACACAGTCTTGGTACTAATGTTTCTGCTCTCTGCTGTTTCTGCAGAAGTTTATTCAATTCTCATGAAAATAATTGTATTTATAAATAATTACACACATTGATTTGCTTACATTTTACCTGTATATTGAAAACATCAAATTGTGGCATAGAAGCATTCATATAATCAAATAGTAAACAGACTGTGGATTCCCACACAGAAGTTTTATCTTTAGAAATTTATTAATATTGGGGGACGTGAGTACAGCTAGTAAGACCAGCACTTATCCCCCATCCTTAATTTCCCTTGTGTCATTGATGATGAGATAAATTCTTGAGCTCTGGCTATTCTCTAGTAAAGGTACTCCACAATATTGTTTAATTAGAAGTTTCAGGATTTCCAGGAGCTCACACTCAATTTTTCAGATTGCTCATCATATCTCTATCATAAATAGTGAATGTTTTATTTTAATAAAAAGCAACTGATTTTGAATCCAGGGTTTCTTCTGCATTAGGATCTCACTAAAATGCAGAATAAAAGATAGCCAGTGAGCCAGAGTGCTACTTCAGATGTCAAGAGGCTACTGGCCAAGATTGAAGGAATAGCATCTAAAACTCAGATAGTGTGGAAGTGGACTTGTGGTCAAGTCTCATATTGCGGAAGAAGTTAAACCAAGAAAGAAGCCTTGAAATTCACTGCTGAGGTTAGAGAACATTTCTGCCTTCTCTGGCCCTTGGGAAAAGTTTAAAACGGAAGTCCTTGAGAAGTATCTGATCACGTTTCCCTTACTTCAGCTATTGGGAAAGCCACAAAGTTGAGTCACCAGTTCAAACTGAAATTAAATCTTCCTCTGCATACTTGAAGGAAAATCCTGCTGACTTTAAACAAATACTTGCCAATTGGGAGAGGTTAAGCTGAAGGAAGGCAGGAATGGAACAGGAGCAGTGGCAAATAATTTTAACCATTTGCTACCACGCCTACACAGGCAGGGTAGAGTTAAAGCTGACCCTTGTTTTATTTTTCTGTCTCTTCTGTGGAAGAAAGCAGAAGCCAAAAATCATTGAAACCATAGAAAGGGTGCCAAGGAGATTTACAAGGATGTTGATTGGATTGGGGAGCATGCCTTATGAGAATAGGTTGAGTGAACTCGGCCTTTTCTCCTTGGAGTGGAGGAGGATGAGAGGTGACCTGATAGAGGTGTATAGGATGATGAGAGACATTGAACTTGGTGATAGTCAGAGGCTTTTCCCCAGGGCTGAAATGGCTAGCACGAGAGGGCATAATTTTAAGGTGCTGGGGAGTAGGTACTGAGGAGATGTCAGGGGTAAGTTTGTTTTTTTACGCAGAGAGTGGTGAGTGGTGGAGGCAGAAAAGATAGGGTCTTTTAAGAGACTCCTGTATGGCTACATGGAGCTTAGAGCAATAGAGGACTATGGGTAAAGCCTAGGTAATTCTAAGGTAGAGGCATGTCCGGCACAGCTTTGTGGGCTGAAGGGCCTGTATTGTTCTGTAGGCTTTCTATGTTTCTAGTTACTATTAATTTATTACTTCGCTAAGGTTGTCAGTAATAGCATTTCTCAATACGTTACATTTGTTCTCATATATGAAGACAAAGATCTACACTCTCCAGTTTACATTATCATTAAATTTTACAGCAATTGTAGAGAAAGTGACAAAAGACCTTATAGACCATGATAGTGCGGCTTGTGAACATTCAATAGTTAACCTCAGCTTTAAATGCTTCCCATCTAATCTGGTGAACATTGTGCTAAAAGAGCATAGCCATTTTGGAGCTTTCAGCCACGTATTTGAAAAATAAGACTGTCAATTGGTCAGCTTTCACAGCCCATGCAGAATGCCCATGTAGTCAAATTAATTATTATGGCTCAGCATCAGCTATTGTGGAGATGGCCAGAAGCTGTGGAAATGCAGTGGCACAAGGCAAATCATTAATTCTACAGATGGACTTATCATTGGTGATATCTGGCTGCTTGTAATTGGAATTACTAGGTAATGGCTCTAGGCCTTTTACTAACTTGTAATCCATTACTTATTTTTGTTTAGCCTGTTCTTGCTTTCAGAAATTAGTGATTTAGTCAGGTCAGAAGAGTGCAGAAGCTAAGAATCAGAGAAACTTACGAATGGGAGGAGGTTATTCAGTCCACTATGACACTGCTTGGCAAAAAAAAACTAATATTCTGACCTATTCCCAATTTCCAACTTCTGGTTTGTGCATTTGTAGATATTAGAATTTCAAGTACCTATCCCTACACTTTCAAAATATGAGAAAGGTTACTGCTTTCTGCCCCACTGTCATCTGTTCCTCCTCCATCTCAAATCTACATGGAACCATTTCTTCTTCATTTCCAATCCTTCATCCTTTAACTTTAAGTTAATAGGCCCCAGTAATTGATGTCACTGTAAAAAAAAAATGGACCCTTTCAAGCCCTTTATGAACCTCAGTTGAAAGATTTCTCAGTCTCCTCTGTTCCAAAGAAAACAATGTAGCCAATTTAACAGTTCTTCATTCCTATTTTTCCTGATCAGGAAATATCCTCACTAATCAACTCTGTACAATCTCAACTGCAATTGTGTCCTTCCTCTAATGCATTCACCAGAACTCGTGCTCACATATTTTCTACTTTAGCCAGTAAAGGCACAATGTTCATTTCTTTATTTATTGAGATACAGTGTGGAATAGTCCCTTCCAGACCTTCAAGCTGTACAGCCCAACAATCCCCAGATTTAACCCCAGCCTAGTCATGGGACAATTTTCAATAATCAATTAACCTACCAACCAATATATATTTGGACTGTGTGAGGAACCCAGAGCACCTGGAGGAAATCCATGTGGTCACACTGAGAAATACAAACTCCTTAAAGACAGTGGTAGGTCATTGATATTATAAACATTGTACTAACCACTATGCTATTGTGCCAGCCCATATTCATTTGACATGAATATCTTCAAAGTTCAAAGTATATTTATTATCAAAGTAGATATAAATTACAGAACCTTGAGTTCTTCTCATTACAGTTAGCTACAAAACAAGAAACCAAAAGTACCCATTAAAAAAAAACTAACAAACATCCAATGCACAAAGAGAGGGAGGAAAAAAAAAACACAAATCATGCAAACTATGAAAGCAAGTAACGGCATTCAGAATGAAAGTGAGCCGATATACATAAGGCCTGGAGCAGGTCCACAGCCTGAGCCTCAGTTCATCACACAGTGGAGCAAATCATCATGGAGCTTGCAGACATGAAGCCTGGAGCAGGTCACCTCCTTAGCCTCATGCCACTGAGAGCAGAATAAATGTCACAGAGCATCGAGCTGAACCAGCCTGATCTGCCTCTGGTCCCAACACCTTGCCTTTTCAATCCATCCAGCTTGGCATTAAAATCATCAAAACATCAGGTCATCCCTTACTCTAAGACCCGGGCCTAGTTGCATCGATACTCTCTGGACCTGGACCCTGCCCCCATAATCTGTTCGGTACCCAATCTTTCCATTTTGGCCCGGCACTTAGTTCGATCTAACCTCATGACTTTTCTCCATTTTGCATGCCCCAAATCCCTCTTGACCATGTCTTGACATTGCTCTGACTACTTCACCTGGAACATGCCTCAACCTTGTTCCAACTTTGCGTCGCACCTTTACACCTCAACACTCAAGTAAGCCTCACTTTCACTTACCTCTTCATTGCTTGCAGTGAGCATTTACCACAATGGTCCAGGGCAAAACCGTCAATAATAATTGTATTTCTTGCTTTATGAACCACCAGTAAGAGCAAGTCAGTGCACACTGAGGTAATAAAATGCACAGATTTTTGTTCTACTTATCCTGTATTCATGTTTTTGTTTTCCTTTAAAACTATTCTGGAACAAACTATACATAACCTACATTTCTTTAGCAAAGTTACTTGCCAGAAAAACTTCAAGAACTTGTCATTATTAAGTTTTTTTTTACACTCATAAATGGGGAATAAGTTAATTAAATAAACCTGGAATTTAAAAGAAAACATACAAATAACAGTAATAGTAACCGTAAAACTACTAGTTTATTTTAAAAGTTCATCTGGTTTACCAACACTGTTCAAGGATGGAAGTCTGTCATCATTAGTTTGTTCGATCTATTCATGATGACAGACTTGAGATTGCTCTCTGAAATGCACTAGTGAGCAACTCAGTTCAAGGACAATTTGGGTTTGGCAATGAATGCTAGCTTTGCCCACAACACTGATATCTCATTAAAGAATAAGAAGCCAGATGATATGTTTTCTTCCAAGTTTAAATATTATACTCTTGTTACTATGGATTCATTCACTTGCCTGCAATTCTGCAGAAATACTCAGATAATGTAACTTACATGGGAATAGTGTTTTCATATATAATGTCATCAAAGTGACATTAACATTGATTTCAATCTTCTCCTCTTCTACTTTAGTTATCCTTCTTTGAAAGTTCTAGTGCTCAGTTTGGATAGGTTTCATCTTCCTGGCATCTTTCTGAAGAATCTTGATACTCATAATGAATATGCAAGTTTTGTCTACTGTCATCTACTGCCAAGATGAAGCCACACTCAAATTGGAGGAATAAGACCTTAAATTCCGTCTGGGTAGCGTCCAACCTGATGGCATGAACATTGATTTCTCTAACTTCCGTTAATGCCCCTCCTCCCCTTCTTACCCCATCTCTGTTTTATTTATTTCCCCCTCCTTTTTTTTCTCTCTGCCTATCACTCTTTGCCTGGTTTCCATCTCCCTCTGGTGCTCCCCTCCCCCTTTCTTTCTCGCTAGGCCTCCCATCCCATGATCCTTTCCCTTCTCTGGCTCTGTATCCCTTTTGCCAATCACCTTTCCAGCTCTTAGTTTCACCCTTCCCCATCCTACTTTCAAATATCTTACTATCTTTTCTTTCAGTTAGTCCTGATGAGGGGTCTCGGCCCAAAACGTCAAGAGTGCTTCTTCCTATAGATGCTGCCTCGCCTGCTGCGTTCCACCAGCATTTTGTGTGCAATGCAAGTCTTGTTCTGTTTTGTTCAATTCCACCCAGTAATTTTTAGTAAGAGGGCTATTAATTTGGATGGACTCTATGGTGCTTCTGTTGCTGCTTGTATGGCGGGCCATGTGGGTGGGTCCAGGGCTTCTGCTGGCGCAGGTGGGTGTGAAGTGGAGGGGGGGGGGTCAGTGCTTTTGCTGCTGCTTGTGCAAAGGGAGGGGTCCGTCGGCGCTTTGATGTTTTTATTGTATTACGGGGTTTCTTTGTTTAGTGAATGAATTTCAGTTTGTATCCTGTAGACGTACTCTGTCATTAAATGTACTTTGAGACCTTTGCAACATTTTTCCAGTTCAGAATGCTTAACCCTGTATATTGGTTCCAGGATATTAAATCCTGCAATTTATAAATCTTGGTTAATTATCTTCAAATTGGATCTATTTTCCATGTGGCTAAAAAAGTTGACCCTCGGTGTTCATCGAGAGCTATAAGTACTGAATGTAAAGTGCCTGAATGAAATTCTATACTTCACTGACTAGTGTGTCCAACTCTTTCTTATCTTTGACAGCTTCAGATGTAATAAAACACTAAGGTATGTATTTTGAAGACCCAGGGTAAGCAAAAAATTAACATAATTCCCCAGAATATATATTTGTTTCTGATTTGAAAGGTATAAACTGCAGTTGAGAAAGGATATTGTTCTTGGGAGGAAATCAGTCAATATTATTTTGTTAATTAAGCTCCATGCCTCAAATTTTGGTAACTGATTGGATTTAACAGACAAAGCCTTGAATTTCAAGAGGTTTTGGAAACCTGCAAGTGATTACTGTACTTGGATCTGGTGCCTTTCCAAAACTTTTAATTAATGCAACGAGCATGTATATTTTGCCAAGAGTGCCGGTTACCAGCTAGCTGCTGCAAGTCTCATACTCTGTGATAACCAGTGCAGAATACCCCTGTGGCTGCTCCCCCCAGAGATAAGGGGCGAAATATAATGCAAGGAGTTAGCTTCCTACTTCTGCTGTGCCATTTGAGAGATGCAACAGTTCTTTCCCATCGGTTGGCCTGTGTGCCGCAGCACAAGAGTCTGGTTCTGGGTGCCTGAAGGATATAAGTGTAGCACTACTGAGAAACTCACTGGCTTTGCGTTGTGTCCAGGAGTTCCTCTTCATACTGACCATTGCTGAAGAGCCATTGAGAAAGCATGCTGCAGGTATAGGAAAGCCCACGTGCACCTGTAGCTCAGTATCTGTTTGTAGGATGTTTAGTTTTGAAGGTATGTAACTTGGGGAGACTTGATAAAGCACCCATTGAGTTTGAAAATGTTACTGAATGTTTCGTGTTGTGTGTACAAGAAAGAGACACACAGCTGGTATGCTGCCACTCGCCCCACCATTTCCAGGGTCAGGGACATTCCAGATTGGGTCCATGGCATTCTAAAGGGGGAGGGTGAGCAGGCAGAAGTTTTGGTAGCTATTGTCACAATGACATAAGTATGAAAAGGGAGGAGGTCCTGAAGAGAGAATTTAGGGAGTTAGATAGAAACCTAAAAAGCAGGACCTCCAGGGGAGTGATGTCTGGTTTGCTGGCTGTGCCATGCTCCATTGAGGGTAAAAATAGGATGATTTGGCTGATGAATGTGTGGCTGAGGAACTGATGCAGATGGTGGGGGCTTCAGAGTTCTAGATTATTGGTAACTCATCTGGGGAGCATATGACCCATACAGAAGGGACAGGTGCATTGCATACAGCGCTAGTCAGGGAGTTAAACACCTTCTCAAAAATCACCCAAACTGGAAGTTATTTTCAGGGATTCTAATCAGAAAACTTCATGAAACTGCAGAAGATCAAGTAAAGCATTATAACATTCAGTGCAGAATCGTTGCAGGCCTGAATATGCTAATATTGTTGAATATTCTCACCATCAACTTAATGCACATATACAATAGTCTATAGCTATGCCATGGGCAGGAATGATCTTATGACACAACAATGGCTTAATAGCGATGAACAATTAACATAACACTTGCTTCAAACACACGTACTAAATGTTTACCGGTATCAAGAATCTCAAGACTCACAGGCATTGCTGTTTCAAAGTCCAAATAACGAGTGGATAGAAATTGATGTCTTTCTACTGTGAGTACTTCAAGTCAAAATCTGAATTAACACACCTTGGAAATGATGTAAAAATAGTTCATGAACAGGATGTGCTATTTATACGAAACAAACTGCATACACAAGGAACAGTGCCTCTAGAGGCAGAACAAAGATGCAACTGTGGTTGACAAGAGAAGTCAAAAACACCATAAAAGTAAAAGAGAGGGCATATAATGGAGGAAAAGTTAGTAGGAAGTTAAAGAATTGGGAAGATTTTAAAAACCAGCAGGAAGCAACTAAATAAGCCATAAGGAGATAAACGACAAAGTGTGAAGATGAGCTTGCCAATAATATCACAAAGGATACCAAAGCTTTTTCAGATATTTAAAGAGTAAAAGGGAGGCAAGAGTAGATATTGGACACTGGAAAATGATGCTGAAGAGAGCAATGGGGACCAAGAAATGGTTTTGCATCTTTCTTCACTGTGGAAGACATTGGCAGTATGTCGAAAATTTGAGAAAGTCAGAGACAGAAATCAGTGCAAATGCTATTGCTTGGTTAATGGTACATCAGAAACTGAAAGGTCTGAAGGTAGATAAATCACCTAGGTCTGATGGAATACACCCCGGGTACTAAAAGAGATTGTGGGAGCATTAGTAATGAACTTTCAAGAATCTATTGTTTCTGGCATGGTTTTGGAGGACTGGAAAATTGCAAATATCACTCCACTTCAAGAAGGGAGAGATGCAGAAGAAAGGGAATTATAGGCCAGTTAGCCTGAACTCTGGATGGGAAGATTCTAGGGCCATTTTTAAGGATGAAGTTTGGGGTACTTGGAGGCACGTGATGAAATAGGCTAAAGTCAACATGGTTTCCTTAAGGAGAAATCTTGCCTGACAAATCTGTTGGAATTCTTTGAGGAGATAACAAGCAGGGCAGATGAAAGAGAGGCAATGGATGTTGTGTACTTGGATTTTCAGAAGATCTTTGACAAGGTCTTGACAATCTTTGACAAGATTGGTAAGAGGCAGAGAGTGGGAATAAGAGGAGAATTAGGGTGACCAGTGGCATTTTGCAGTGGTCAGTGTCGGGACCTTTCCATTTCATGTGGAAATGGGGAGAACATGCACCAATTTTCATTGATGAATCAGCAATGGAAGGGATGGGCAGTTTCAAGTTCCTTAACATCAACATCTCAGAGGATGTATCCTGAGTCCATCATATTGATGCAATCATACCAGGCACATCAGCAGTCATACTTCATTAAGAATCTGAGGAGTTTCGGTATGTCACTAAAGACTCCAGCAAATTTCTTCCTGTGAAAAACATTCTGACTGGCTACAACACTGTGTGGTTTGGAGGCACAATTATGTTTAGACTCAGCTAGCTCTGTTAAGCATAACCCCCTCAAAGACATTTGCCGAAGGAGGTGTCTCAAAATGATCATGATAAATCACAAAGGCCCCCGCTATCCAGGACATATCCTCTTCTCATTACTACCACAAGGGGAGGTACTGTATGTGAGCCTAAAGACGCACACTCACATTTTAGGAACAGTTTCACCCCCACACCCTCAGACTGCTGAACTGTCCAGAAACATGAACAATACCTTCCTGGGAGATTTTGGCCCATAAGTACGCAAAGTAAAAAGGAGCATTCAGAATGCTATTAAGAACTATTAAAACCATGCAGAAGTCCTGTCTAAGTTGTCAAAATAGCAAAAAGCTGATAAAGTACCCACATGCCTTCCACAGTCTGGACAGCACCCAACAAGAGAGAAACAGAGGCAAAGCTTAACCTTTCATTAGCACCCATTTTTAAAATTGCTTAAATGTTGAGATCTTTGTGATTTAATTTTCCATTCATGTTTTGTTTTCTTTTGCTTAAGATTCTATTTAAGAGAAATTAATTTTACAAAGCAATGAGATGCCATGCTGAAAAGAGATGGACCAATACATAGTCCGAAGCTCCAGAATCAGCCATTGCAACATGGAGAGAGATTCCAATCCACTGATACAAGATACTCCGGTACTCTTTGAAAAGCCAGGTGGCAACCCAGGTTTGAAGATGGTTCTGTAGCCAGTTTCTCAATAGATTCTCTTTATGGGAGTGAACGGAAAGCATGCTGCAGGCACAGTGATGCTTCAAGCAGAGCTGCTGTCCCACAGTCTCAGTGGCACATGCCTGATCCTGATCTCCAGTACTGATAATGTGGTATTTGCCTGTTTTCATTGTAGGCTTTCTCCAGATGCTCCAGCTTCCTCTACTGTACATTTCAAAGATGTGGGTTGGTCATTTAACTGGCTGCTCTAGGTTGTTCTTGCTGTGTACTTATAGCCATGTAACAATTACTGCACAGAAACAGGCCATCTAGGCCCTTCTAGTCCATGCGGAACACTTACTCTCACCTAGTCCCACTGACCCGCACTCAGCCCATAACCCTCCATTCCTTTCCTGTCAATATACCTATCCAATTTTACTTTAAATGACAATACCGAACCTGCCTCTACCACTTCTACTGGAAGCTCATTCCACACAGCTACCACTCTCTGAGTAAAGAAATTCCCCCTCATGTTACCCTTAAACTTTTGCCCCCTAACTCCCAAATCATGTCCTCTTGTTTGAATCTCCCCTACTCTCAGAGGAAAAAGCCTATCCATGTCAACTCGATCTATGCCCCTCATAATTTTAAATACCTCTATCAAGTGCCCCCTTAACCTTCTACGCTCCAAAGAATAAAGACCTAACGGGCAACATTTCCCTGTAACTTAGGTGCTGAAACCCAGGTAGCATTCTAGTAAATCTTCTCTGTACTCTCTCTATTTTGTTGACATCTTTCCTATAATTCGGTGACTAGAACTGTACACAATACTCCAAATTCAGCCTTACCAATGCCTTGCACAACTTTAACATTACATCCCAACGCCTATACTCAATGCTCTGATTTATAAAGGCCAACATACCAAAAGTGCTTTTGCTGGAATTTGGGAGGAGGAACTTTTAGGAATATAAGGAATATCAAATGGGTTAGAATAGGATTAGAGTAAGGTACTTCGTTTTTTTGTGCAGACTTAGTGGACCAAAGTGTTGCTTCCAAGTTGTTTTTCCCTATGAGTCAAAGTACAAGTCGACATTCACTGACTTTGACTGATGGCTTCAACTCCATTACAGAGGCATATCCTATAAAGGACTCTGTGCCAGCAAAAGAGGTCTAACTCATGCATTTTCCCATCTCACAGGATCATTTTTTTTTATTGCTAGCGTCACGTGCTGTAATTTAAATGTGAATACTTTTGAAAGCGCACATAAAACTTATATTATACATAAAGGCACGTAAACATAGATTGAAATTAGCGAGTCTGGACTGTGTTATGTCCCTGTTGCCAACTCTACTTTTCCTATCTCCACTGTATGAAGCCCTGCTTATTGTTTTAAATGTGCTAAGGCATGATTAGCCTTTGCAAGTTATGAAAATTAAAAAAAAAACAACTTCTGTGACCTGGCCTCCACTTGTCAGTCAGTGTGCACATTTCTTTGAATAACTCTTGCCATCACAGTTTATTGCTCCTTTTCTTTCTTTCAAAGACAACTTAAAGCCTCATCCCTTTCATTGTGGTTTTGTCCTCTCTACCATAATTAGCTGTTTCTTGCTTGTCTCCCTGTCTATGAACCATTCTCAGACATAAATACTTCAAACCTACTAGCTGCGATCAGTTAAAAGCATCTGAATGTGGTTGGCCCCGGGAGAAAGCATCTTACTAGAGTCAGCGGGATAAAGGTAGCATTAACAAGTATTTCAGAACAATAAAGACAAATTAATATCCAGAAAATAATTATACGGCCAGACTACAGCTGGCAGAAATCAATTGTACAGGTTAGCATGGTATGTAGAAAATAACCAAAGCTTTGTGAAAATGCCTCTGCGTCAAAGTTCATTGCTGAAACTAACCAATGTTATTATGACTTACCGAAGAGCTTGTGAGATGAGAATACTTCTGAGCTTGAGCTTTCCTGCCACTGAATGCAGCCTTAATTATTGGTTCAGTAATTAAAGTTAAATTTGGAGACTATGATAGGAAATCTTTTAAACATATATCCTTCAAACGGAAATTAAAAGTGGACAGTCTTTGTAATTGGAGGCCAAACTAATCCATCAGATTTACAACCAGCTGGAAATTTCAAATTCTATTGCAATTATCATGGCCTCTTAGTTTTCTGCTTTTCATTTAATCAACACCAGTCTTTACATGATTAAATTCCTCCTGAAATATATCACTTCCTGGCAGATTAAACTAACCACCCGACTTCTTGAGCACTTCCACACAGCATTTAGAGAATGGGGTTAAAAGATCTGTTTACACTAAAATCTATTTCTCTATTAAGCTTGGTTCACATTCCATAATTAAAAGTTGAGTTGAATTGTGAAGTAACATTTTTAGAAACCAAAATTAATTTCTGAGAATCTGTTTAAGGTGTCTATTAGATCGTGTACAGTTTTAAAGTTCAGCAATTCTCACTCTACCTAATTAATTCTCAAATCTCCATTAACTCGAATGGAATATAATATACACTTAAAACAGAACATACATGTTAAAATATGGTATGTTTTTCACAGCATCTATTTATGTTATTAATTATTACTGTGTGTTTTTTCCCAGACTCCATTATAAGAATTTCAAGAGAAGATTGATTGCTGACACAGTTTTAATGAAATGTATTACCTGCACATTAAAAGGTTTCAATTTATTTCCCTACATCCATTTACCTCTTAGATTTCCCACCTCACACATCAGCCTATCATTTTGTTTTCTATTACAGAACAATGGTTATTAAAAAGAGAACTGAAAAAGATATGTCTGTAATACTGATAAACAGTAGTTTTTTTATATGCTTTCTTTTTCTTAAAAACAGGTTTTGGCACTTGTAAAATATATCCATACAATTTTAAAATAGCCAGTATAATGGATAGATTTTGAACTTCCAGTTTGGTCTAAAGCTTGTGGATCAGATTATCTTCTTATTACAAATGCAATTTGAACTTCATAATCCCAAAGCTAATTTCTGATTTTACACTCGTTCAAAAAAAACATTTATTTGGCAGAGCAGAAAAAAAATGGTACGCTTAAATGAGAAATATCAAGATTAGTCAACAGAAAATAAGAAAGAGGAACAAAAATAAGGCATGATTCTTTTGTTCCTCTAGGACAGAGGTTTACAACCATTTTTATGCTATGGGCCCCTAACATTAACTGAGGGGCCCATGAGCCCCTGGCAGGGAAGCCCTGCTCTGGGATATCATGCTTGCTTTCAGAGACTAGAACAAGTTATCCACCAAAATCTGAATGCCATGTCTGTGAAATGATGAAAAGATGGGAATGTTCTATATGAATAGGCCTGTAAAGTAAGACTGAAATAAATAATTCATATGGAGCTTCATGCAGGTTGAAAATGTGACTTTCATAATAGTTCACAGAGAATGTGCTTGACCTTTCTATCACCTTAAACTGGATCATCTAGTTCATTTTTTTTGACAACACGCAATCCACTTTAAAGTTTACCAAAAGATTTCTAAACAAATGCATGGTACAGCTATTTCCCTACATAATCTATGTTAGTGTCACTGATATTTTCCCAATATCAGGCATGTACCAGATGATCTTTTGTCACATAATGTCACTACTTTTTCTATGTTCTAACCTTGCCAACTGAAAGTAGTAGCTGCTGGCAGCAAAAGGTCAGGGAGGCTCTGAAAATGAGGAGGTGAATCCTGGAGACACCAGAAACAAGAGAGAGGAGAAAGAAGAGAGCTAATGGGGTATAGCACTGTTCATCATTCCTTCATCTTCCTGATGACCAAAAGGTATAAGCACTGGTCAAAAAGTTTTCACAAGCAGCCTGCAACGTAACATTTCCCAAACTAAATCAAGTGACCCTCTCCACACTATAAGGTAGTACACCAATGATGAGCCAGGAGAGCCCAGACAATGAGCAAGTCTTTCCAAATCCTGCACTGCTGATCTGCCTGCACCGGATACACAACATAAATCAATGAACAACTATTCTGATTGCGTTAGTGGTTTGCTGTAATATTTTTATATTTCCTAGTGATTGGCACTTCATTACAAGAACTCAAACAACTGTTTTGAAGATATTTCACTATTTAAACTCTATGATGTAAGTTATAGAGTGAAGATAATCTCAAATGTATAACATTTTTTTTAAGTGTTACTTCAGTTTGTGCAGATGTTGATCCCTAATGGAGAAAACCGCAGCTATCGCCTGCCTGGTGCTTCTTATATAGGATCTAATATGTCTCCTGGCTCTCTGGGTCACAGGTACTTCCTTACTGAAGGCGGGGTATGTCTTGCTCTCTGCTGCTTCATGGTAGCCAAAGTTTGTGTTGCAACTGCATAGTTGTCATGGGGATGTAACTTCAGAAGACTGCATTGTGAAACGTAAGGGTACAGGCAAATCTGTTTGAGGTCCAGTTAGGAACTGTCCAAGTCTCATACCAGACTAGCTGGGCGTAAACCATCTAAAAATCATATCAATTGCTTTTAACTAATTTTTGCAATTCTGATTCTTGTAAGGAATCTCATTGGTTATTTATGCTAAACTTTAATTTAGTGCAGCAAAAATTGGTGTGATCTAACTTCAAGGCATATGTTTTTTTTTTCCTACCCCAGCTGCCACCAAAACCACTTCAATCATGTTGGAGTTTGGTTGTCCCCTTAATGCAGACTTCTCACAACATCAAATGAAGTATTTTGGCCACAGAATCTATGTCAATTCTCAGAGTTGTGCTATTCTTCTAATTAACCCATATATTATTTATTAAACTTTAAAAATCTTCTCAAGGTGATTTCCATGACATTACAGAATTCACAAATGTGAATGCTTTGTTGTAATTTAATATTATATGAAAGTACTTGTCTCTTCCAAAAAAAATTAGTTAAACATTTAGTAACAGAAAATTAGGTGTTCTGTCCAAGTACAAGGATTTGTGGTATGTTGATATACTATTTTCTTGTTTAATAGAGCTATTAATCTATTAAGAAATGACTGCCTCCATTACAGAAACAGATGTTGCTGAAGAAATAGGCTAATAATAAGCTAATACTGTATGTCTTTAGGTAATTTAGAATAAAACAAACCTGGTATAGAATAAGCAAAAAATATTCAACCATTCTAAGCTCAAGTTCACCGTTCAGTCAAACCACTTCATCTCATTGTTTCTAACCCTATCCATATTTCTTTCAATCTTAGTTCACCCTCACTTACTTATCTAGCCTCCTCTTAAATCCTTCCATATTGTTTTATTAACCACTCTTTATAGTGGTGTGTTTCAAGTATACTCAGCAAAGGACTATTTTACTAAAAATCCCTAATTGATTTTGTGATAATTGCCTCTCATTGATGACCTTTGGATTTGAATGTTTCACAGGGTAAATTCTCATGCTGAAACATCATGTATATATATTTCTTGATTAAGCATTCTTGTTCATTTAAATAATTAATAATGGGTTATATGTAAAATATGTAATTGCATATATTATCATGCACCCACATGATACTTGCCTGACTCACTTAAAGTGAAGACAAAGTTACACCCATATTTTGGACTTCCCAAGGTTCCCTTTGAATTAATTTAATGTTTTGAAATTACAAAACATAACTTTGGTGATGAAGTACGTTGAAAACAAATCCAGTATGGCTACCAACCTACCAAAAGGAGACACTGCGCAGAACGGCAAAATAGAGTAGCACATGCAGAGATATCGAGTAAAGAGGCCATAGATGGAAGAATTCAGCATTCATAAAGTGTGAGTACCAGATGATAACAATTATTAAAAAAAGTGCAGAAATGCCTGACTGCATCAGAAGAATTGACGAGAATGATTACACAATGAGTTATTAGTTCATGTATACTGAACTATTGGAACACCGTTTTGAAGCAAATGAAATAGCCGGTGAAAAGCAAGTGCCAATTTTGCTAAATGCATGAGGTCTAAAGGCGTACGGTTTGCTTCAAAGTTTGACTGCTCCAACCAAAGCATCAGATATTAGCTTTACTTCTATTGTAAAAGTGATGCAGGAGTATTTGAAACCAAAGCCATTGTTAAGTTCAGAATGCTTTAGGTTTCAAAAGCAGAATCAAAAGGAGGGAGAATCCATTTCAGCATATGTGGCTGAATTGAAGAGATTGAGCATTGCCAGTTCATTGATGGTCTTAATGATGCACAAAGAGATCATTTAGTTTGTGGGATCTTAAAGAAAGCATTCAAAAATAGCTCCTAACTGAAGCACAGCTTACATTCAAATGAGCAGTGGAAATCACTGTTTTGACAAAAACTGCAGAAAGACACAACTGAGTTGCAGTCAGGAACAAAAGTGAACGTGAACAAAATTGCATTGTTTAAGCAGAAAGCAGCCTAGCTGAGCAAAATGTATTACCGCTACGGCAGGGGTTGTAATGCACCAAAACAAATGCAGATTAAAAAGTAAAACTTGCAGAAGATTCAGCAAAGTACATCACACACAAAGAGCATGTTGGGCAGACAAAAAATAAATGGACTGCACAGAGAAGAGAAAAAGCAAAAAAAGTCAAGTTACAGTTTCAAAAAGAGCATTAATTTGCCTGCTGTCAATGAGAAATCTAATCATGAGTGACACAGAACTATACAGCCTTGAAATTTACAGTGTGAAAATCAGCAATAGACAAGCACTGTGGCTTGTACCAGAAGTGAACGCCAAATTAATTAAAATGCAATTGAACACTAGTTCCGCTGGTTCAGTCATTCCACAAAATGAGCTTGAATGGCATTTCAAAGATATTAAACTGAAACCTGGAAATACTCAACTAAGAGCTACCGGAGAAGAGATAACTCTTGTGGGATTGACATTCATAACACTGAAATACAACATTCAACATGCAGCATTATGTTTGTACAGAGTAAAAACAGGAAGATCATCATCATCAGGGCATGATTAGCTGAGACAGCTACAACTTGATTGGAGATCCATCCACCATTTGCATGCCATAACACCCACAATGAAGACAACTGAAAGTAAATTAAGAAAGGTACTTGAAGATGCCACAACTATCTTCATGCCGAACACAATGAACCAGTACCACACAGAGGATGAACATATGTTGGTGCCAACGTCTGTGTCTTTGATTGGGAAGCATATTGAACCAAGGAAGGACAGTGCAGCTCAGAAGTTTGAAAGTAATAAAAGCAGTGGTCCAACTACAACATTTTGTGTAGGCAACATATTTGACAAAGCTTCTGATATGTTATCAGGCAGTTACTTGCAAAATGCAGCTCGATTTTAAGCTGGAAGAGAGTTCAACAAGCTTCAGAAAGTTTGCAAGCATTCAGCATTTGTGGGTATAAAGAACCAGAATCCACTCTGCGTGCATTAGGGTTATTGCATGAACTTCAATTGGGAGACATAAAGCTGCTTGTAAAAGTAGACATAATAGACAAAGCCCAGCTGGATGAGAGGAATCAATGGAGATACGAAAACAGAGGATTCATTCGGATGATGGAAGAAGAAACCATGAGGAAATATCAGATTGTGAAGAAAGCGATAGAGAGATCAATAAGAGAATACTACAGTGAACTAAACGTACCTTTCCAAGGTTAAGGTGCACAAGCTAGAAGAAGAAAAAGGAGGAAGAAGAAAGATGGCTACTGCAGTCTCAGTGTCAACTTCTACAACGTGTACATCGAGGCCCCAGACCTGAGATTACTTCACAGCCAGAAGTCTCACCTGCCAAGCAGAGTGATCCCACTTGTGAGGAAAGTCATTATCCCACAAGATTGAGAAGTCGTACACAGTAATTAAAAGCTTAGGCCTGAATGGGACAATTTAAAATTTACTATGCTGTGGATATCTGTATATAGTAGTTGTACCAAGCTGTGTAAATAGTTGAGATCAAGTTGATGCACCATCAATAACTCACACTGAGACGTAAGGCGAGATATCGGCTTTTATTGACTGGAAGAAGGAACCAGGAGTGAGTGTCTATCATACAATGTCCTGGAGACTGAGGCCGAGCGTCAGGCCTCAGATCTCCTTTATACAGGGGCCTGTGGGAGGAGCCACAGGAGCAGTCAGCAGGGGGCGTGTCCCGACAGGCACATAGTTCACCACACAAGTCAAGTCACTTTTATTGTCATTTTGACCATAACTGCTATGTACTGTACATAGTAAAAATGAGAGAGTGTTTTTCAGGACCATGGTGCTACATGACACAGTACAAAAACTAGACTGAACTACATAAAAAACAACACAGAGAGAAAAAAACAACAACTTCACTAGACTACAGACCTACCCAGGACTGCATAAAGTGCACAAAACAGTGCAGATATTACAATAAATAATAAACAGGACAATAGGGCAGTAAGGTGTCAGTCCAGCCTGTGGGTATTGAGGAGTCTGATAGCTTAGGGAAAGAAACTCTTACATAGTCCGGTCGTGAGTGCCCAGATGCTTTTCCCAGACAGCAGGAGGGAGAAGAGTTTGTATGAGGGGTGCGTGGGGTCCTTCATAATGCTGTTTGCTTTGCAGATGCAGCGTGTAGTGTAAATGTCTGTGATGGCAGGAAGAGAGACCCTGATGATCTTCTCAGCTGATCTCACTATCTGCTGCAGGGTCTTGCGATCTGAAACGGTGTAATTTCCGAACCAGGCAGTGATGCAGCTGCTCAGGATGCTCTCAATACAACCCCTGTAGAATGTGGTGAGGATGAGGGGTGGGAGATGGACTTTCCTCAGCCTCCGCAGAAAGTAGAGACGCTACTGGGCTTTCTTTGCTATGGAGCTGGAGCTGAGGGACCAGGTGAGATTCTCTGTCAGGTGAAAACCAAGAAATTTGGTGCTCTTAACGATCTCTACCGAGGGGCCGTCGATGTTCAGCAGGGAGTGGTCCCTCTGTGCCCTCCTGAAGTAAAAAACCATCTCTTTTGTTTTGTTCACATTCAGAGACAGGTTGTTGGCTCTGCACCAGTCCGTTAGCCGCTGCACCTCCTCTCTGTAAGCTGACTTGTCATTCTTGCTGATGAGACCCACTGATGTGTCATCATCAAACTTGATGATGTGGTTCAAGCTGTGTATTGCAGCACAGTCGTGGGTCAGCAGAGTGAACAGCAGTGGACTGAGCACACAACCCTAGGGGGCCCCGTGCTCAGTGTGATGGTGTTGAAGATGCTGCTCCTAATCCAGACTGACTGAGGTCTCCCAGTCAGGAAGTCTAGGATCCAGTTGCAGAGGGAGATGTTCAGGCCCAGTAGGCTCAGCTTTCCAGTCAGTTTCTGAGGGATGATTGTGTTGAATGCTGAACTGAAGTCTATGAACAGAATCCAAACGTATGTGTCTTTTTTATCTAGGTGGGTTAAGGCCAGGTGGAGGTGATGGCAATGGCATCGTCTGTTGAGCAGTTGTGATGGAATGCAAACTGCAGGGGATCCAGTCATGGGGGCAGCAGGGTCTTGATCTGCCTCATGACGAGCCTCTCGAAACACTCCATGATGATGGATGTGAGTCATTTAGGCAGGACACTGAAGATGCATTCTCTATTGATTTTAAGTTTATAGCTAACCAAAGAGAAGTGTTGTGTACTTAATATTTCAATAATATTTGAGTAATCTTGCATATATACTTTTGTTGATCAAGCATTCTTGTTCCTTTAAATCATTAATTAATGGTTATATGTGTAATGTGCTGTAACGTTTCATGCTAATATTATAGTTTCCCTGCAGCAGCAGTGTTTGGGTTATGACTAGAGATGATGGGGATTTTGGAATATCCGCTGGCCAATGAGGGATGTTTTCTTTCTTGTGTGCCCAAGTGAAGGTTTTGCGGTCTTTTGTTTGGTGGAAAATGGAGAGAGAAGATACCAGAATGGGGAAGTCGTAGTCTACAGGACAGAGTAGACTTGGAATGGGATTGAGAATCAACAGCTGGGGAGAAAATCAAGGGAAAATGAACTGACAGAAAAATCGTTAGCTCCAACATTGCGAAATAGACTGTTTCATGAGAATGGCCCCTTTTTTTTTTCTTGTTTCTTTACTAACCCTATAGTTAAATTAAGAACTATAAAGGTCAATCATTTAATTGCATATTGTGTACTGTTTGTTATTTGGTGGTACTGATTTGTAACGGGATACATCACGCAACATCCACCCAAACAAGGTTTCTTAAGTTTGGTCAGGCCAGAGGCTGTCTTTCTCCAGAGTAATCTGCCAGCCAAACCTACGGGTTACATATATAAAACACATTAACTGCGTGTGTTATCACACTACGTCATGATTCTTGTACACCATGCTTAAAGTAAAGATTAACTTACACCTGTATTTCAGACTTCCCGTGACTTCCTTTGAATTAATTTAATATTTTGAAGTTAAAAAAATATAATACCATCCCCTTCTCATTTCCCTGAAAGGTGAAGTTTCTTTTTTTTTGTTTAGGGATCTGAATATTAGTGGCAATGCAAGTGCCTATCATTAAACTGTAATTAACCTTGAGGTAGAATAATAAGCCATCATTTTGATTTGCTGCTGATTTTGTGCTGAAGATACTCCCACATGATGTTAACAAGGGGGTTGGAGGATTTAGATTCGGCAATGATGAAGGCTGAACAATATATTTAAATGTCAGAATTGTGTGCATCTTAGAGAAGAATCTGCTTGAGGCTTTGTTTTAAGGTGTTGCTGTCCCCTACCCTTCTACAGGTTACAAAATAATGAGACACTGTTAGATTGGCAAGTACTTTTTGTAAATGGTAAATACTGCAGTCATCGTGGACCAGTGGTGGAGAGCACAAAAGTTTAGCTGCCAATCATGGGACTATCCTTCTTGTGAGTGCTGTTGTGAAGCCTGGGCTTTGCTGGAATTGCATTCATCCAGGGAAGTGGAGAGGATTTAATCATCCTTTAATGTGCATGTTATTAAGGAGGTGGGAATCGATTCAGGTATCAGGTGTAATCCCTGGGACCTTGATGGACTCAGTGAAGGTAATTTCATTGCTTGCCAAGGATAAAAAAGTGGATTCTCCTTATCCAGAGATGGTCATTGCCTCACATTTATGGAATAAGTATTGTTTGCCAAAATTTTGTTTCAAGTTTTAGACTCGGGTCATCTCATTTTCAGAGTAGTTGCAAGTGGAATTGAGCATCATACAACCCACAGTGGCTCTTGGATGGAAGGAAGATTATTGATGAAGAGGTAAAGATAGCTGGGTCTAAGGCACTCCTGCAGTGTTTATTCACTTTATGATTGCACTGTATCTTTATAAAATAGTAATCAGAGTATACTGTCTAGTCCATATCATAAAGGTATACAGCATGGAAGCAGCCTCTTCAACTGATCTGTACAATGCTGACCAAGCCGTCCTGTTTAAGTTTGTCACATTTGCCAGTATTTGATCCATAGCCTCTGAACCTCTCCAATCCGTTAACCTGTCCGATTGTCTTTTAGAAGTTGTTGGCGTACCTGACTCAACCACTTCCTCTGGCAGTTGAGATACAGTTAGATACTACCCTTTGTGTAATACAATTGCCCCCTGAAATGCCTCTTGAAGCATTCCACTCTCACCGTATTGTGGCAAGCATTTAGTCCATAATGACAGATGAGGAAGCTTGTTAACTCAACAACCATTTTATTGTGATAAACACAAAACAGACCAGGTACCATGACCCAGAGAGTGAACACAAACAGTCTCACACAGACGGGGGAGGTGACCATCACACACCCTGGTTACATTTAGGGTGACCCACAAATACACAAGTAAATAACTGTATAACCCAAGCTGTGTCAGAGAAGGGTGTCAGACACCCTGAGCCAATAGACTGGTCCTGGACTTATTACCACTTGGCATAATTTACTTATTATTATTTAGTTATTTATGGTTTTATATTGCTATATTTCTACACTATGGTTGGTGCGACTGTAATGAAACGCAATTTCCCTCGGGATCAATAAAGTACGTCTGTCTGTATAAAATGTAACAATAAATGAACTGGAACTTCCAACATAATCACTCAAAAGCATTTTAATACAAGAACAATAAATAGTACTAGTCATTAAAAATGTAGAGGCGGGCTGTTGACCACCCACCCCCAGAGGATCACACTGCCCCCACCTGAGGGGTCAGCCATCCTTGGCATCCCCAGAGTCCATAGCAAAGTCCAAATGTCCTGGTGGGTGTCGACACTGCTACCTGTTTGTATGAGACAAGTGACAGGGCACTGGGAGTGTCACTTCCTTCCTTCAGCTTCACTGGGTTAGTGGTGGCCAAGAGCTGACACAGAGCCAGCCGGTTCCAGTGCAGCACGACTGCCTTTCGCTACTCAGGCAACCACATCCGGTACGCCACATTGTAGATGCGATCGAGTACCTCTCCCTGCCCCTTCCAGTGACTCCCAGGCCTAGGGGATAGTCCCTTCTTCCAGGAGGGGCAGTAGACCAATACTTTGGCCCCCACCATGTACTGCTGCATTGGCTCCCTGGACTGGCAGCCTGGCCCCTTCTTGGTCATGCAAATGTCGCAGCCGTGCATGAATAGCTCCACATCCTGCCTGTACCCAGCCCAGTAGAAACATTCACGCAGACTGCCCAAAGTCTTGGCAACTCTGAAGTGGCTGGCCCCCACCAGCCTGTGCAGGGACCACAGCACCATGGTGCGGACCCCCTAGGAGACCGCAAGATGCAAGAGATGTCTGTCACCATCAGTCAACTGCCCCCACCAGAACAGCGACCCTTCATGGACCACCAGCGTTCCCTGGGAACAGGACAGAGACCTCTGTCACTCTGGCCATCGTCCCACACTTGCTCCTGGTTCAGCTGTGTTGGGTTGGACAGCTGTGGAAGGTGCTGCACTACCCTGGGATGCTGTGTAATGGGTGGTGATTACTGCCCCTGTTGGTACCACTTCCTGCAGCAACCCCACTGGAGAGCCAGAGTCAGCACTGAGGTAGAGTGTTGCCCCTGAAAAATCCACATGGGACCTCTGGAGGGACAGCAGCTCCAGCCCAATGATGCAGGGCTCCCAGATGTCGGGTTGCCATACCTCCTGCTCCACTGTGCTTTTCCCCACTCTGATGCGCAGCCTCCTCTTCCCTTGCATTGCCACACAGTCGCCGGTGGCTGTAGACAGCCGGACTGCTGTCGTCGTGCACCTAGGCTGGGATGGCTGGTCCATTTTGGGGAGAACACAGGGATGGATGATAGTGATAGCTGACCATGCGTCCACCAACTACTGGCAGCCTGAAAGCGAGAAACATGAATAATCCAATTTTTAAAAAAGACCAAAACCCACTGCACAGATGAAGAGAGAAAAGAAATCTCAAAACATATAATCAATAGAAGCAAGTCAACAGCTCTCCAAACCAGACTGAGTACGCAGATCACACCCGGAGCAGCTAGCGTAGGCCCAAGCCTTGGTCCTAGTTCATCATACTAATGGGGCAAAAATGCACAGCAGCCAGATCGGTTCACAGCCTCAGTGCCACAAAGAGAGGAATGAACTTCAATGGGACAGCAAGTAGAATCAGCCCCACCCTCACCTCCGGTACAGACACTCAAGCTTCCAGTCTATCTTGGCCGGCATTTAAATTGTCCATGCACCAGGTAGCATGTCGCTTTAGGACCCAGACCCCAGTGCAGCGACACAGCTGCCCCACACATCCCGAAGCTGGTCTCGATCTCACCAAATAGGTTTGGAATGATCCAACCTCGCATCCCGGTTAAGTGGACCAGCATCAAAGCCCTTCCACATAATTTCTCTCCAAGTAGCTCACTCTGTCTCTGACAATGAGACCAACTGCACCTGAGACACTGGCTCAAACACATTGCACTTCGCAACGCCCCGGCACGGCTCATGCCTGAACCAGCCTCACTTCCACCTTGCTCCTCACTGTCTGCAGCAATAGTTCACCACAATTTGCTTCAGAATAGGTGTTATAAGTAATGTTTTTAGTTGAAATCCTTGCCTATCAAATTACCAGTAAGCTGCTGCATGCCTTTAGTAGTGCCATTTTAAACCCAAAGTATATTCAATGCCCTAACTTATAAAGGCCAGTATGCCAAAAGTCCTCTTCTCCATCCTGTCTACAACACTCCCTGGGGCCCTGCAGTGCATTGTGAAAGTCCTATCTGGATTTGACTTTCCAAAATGCAAAACCTCACTCTTACCCAAATTAGACTCCATTTGCCATTTGTCAGCCCACTTAACCAATTGATCAAGATCCCTCTGTAATCATAGATAAAGTTTTAATTGTCCATCATGCCATCTATTTGAGTTTCATCTGCAAATGTACTAGTTATGCCTTGTACATTCCTATCCAAATCATTCATATGGATAACATCACATCTACCATCCTGTGTTCATCAAATTTCTTGGTTATATCATCTAAAAATTTCAAAAATATAAGACATTCTGTGCATGCCAGCAATCCAGAGCAGCACACACAAAATGCAGGAGTAACTCAGCATGAGAGATAGCATCTATGGAGAGAAATAAACAGGCAACAATTCAGGCCAAGACCCTTCATCAGAACTAACAATTCTGTCCAGTTTGTAAAATATGATGACCAATGCACAAAGCTGTTCTGACAGCCCCAGCTATAAAACATAGACCAGTACAGCACAGGAGCAGGACCTTCAGCCTACAATATTGTGCTAAACCAATTAAATTATTAATTAAATATCTAAATAAATCTGGGTAGGTGTAGTTTGTCAGCCTTGACAGCAGCCCACCTAGAAGGAAAACTCTGATCTTAAACCTCCGCTACTTTGCGGCCATACCCACTCACAGGAAAGGCTTCAAGAGTAAAACACTGTGGATGAAATCCACTTGTCATTTCTCTGCCTGTATCTGCAACTTATCTCCATTCTGCTCTATTCTTTGCCAGTTATCTACACTATCCACAATATCATTCACAAACATATGAGCTCACCCTCTACATTTTCATCCAATTCATTCATATACACATCACAAACAGTACAGAACCTAGTACAGATCCCTGCAGAATGTCATTAATCACATACAGTGCTGATAAAAAGTATTCACTTCCCCTTGGAAGTTGTCATGTTTTATTGTTTTGCAACATTGAATCACAGTGGATTTAATTTGTTTTTTTTTACAGTAATCAACAGAAAAGACTCTTTTGTGTCAGTGAAAACAAATTTCTACAAATTAGTCTAAAAGTATTACAATTATTAAACAGAAAATAATTGATAGCATAATTATTCACTCCTTTCAAGTCAGTATTTAGTGTAGTTTTGTGTCACTTTGCACATCTGGACATTGCAATTTCCCCATTTGTCTGTACAAAACTGCTCAAGCTCTGTCAGATTGCCAGGGGATCATGAGTGAACAGCCCTTTTCAAGTCCAACCACAAAGCTGCAATCAGACCATAGAACCTTCTTCCAGCTACTTCAGAGTCTTCCACATGCCTTCTGGCAAACTCTAGCTGAGATTTCATGTAAGTTTCTTTCAACAGTGGGTTTCTCTTTGCCACTCCCCCATAAAGCTGTGACTGATGAAGCACCTAGGCAACAGTTATTGTATATGCAGTTTCTCCAATCCCAGCTACTGAAAACTGTAACACCTCCAGAGTTGTCACAGATCTCTTGACAGCCTCCCTCACTATTCCCCTTCTAGCATGGTCACTCAGTTTTAGAGGACAGCCCACTCTAGGCAGATTTACTGTTGTGTCATATCCTTTTGTTACTTGATGAGTGACTTAACTGTACTCCAAGGGATATTCAATGACTTGGATATTTTCTTCTGTCCATCTCCTGACTTGTGCTTTTCAATAACCTTTTTGCTGAGTTGCTTGGAGTATTCTTTTGTCTTCATGGTGTAGCTTTCCCCTGGATCCCGACTCACCAGCAGTTGGTCCTTCCAGATACAGGTGACTTTTTTACTGCAATCCATGGAAACACATTGACTGTGCACTACTGATCTCCATTCAACTAATTATGTGACTTTTAAAACCGACTGGCTGCACCAATGATGATTTGGTGTGTCATATTAAAGGGGGCAAATACTTATGCAATCAATTATTTTGTGTTTTATGTGTATTATTAATTGAGAGATCTGTTCTTACTTTGACATGAAAGAGTCTTTTTCTGTTGACCAGCATCAAATAAGCCAAATTAAATCCACTGTGATGCAGTGTTGTAAAACAATAATAAATGAAAACTTCCAAGGAGGTGAATACTTTTTTTATAGGCACTACAACTAGAAGAAGCCCCTCTGAACAGCACCCTCTGTCTTTACTGGGCAAGTCAGTTCTGAATCCAAACGACCATTGATCCCATACATCTTAATCTTCAAAATGAGCCTCCCATGAGGGAATTTGTCAAACACCATGTAGGCAGCACTCACAGTTCTACCTTTATCAATCACTCTTGTCACCTCATCAAAAACTGTCTTGACTGGTCAACCACTGTATTTCCATATGTAGGTATATCTTACTGCTCAGAAACCTTGAATTATCACAGATGTTATATTTACTGCACTATAGTTCATCGGTTTCTCATTGCTGCAACCCTTAAATAAAAGTATAACATTCACTACACTCCAATCTATTGGCACCTCACCCATGGATTAGTATTATTAGTATCCCACATCAGTATTACAAATACATTCTCATTCCATAAGTTTTATCATAATTTGTATTAATTTTCCTGTATTAACAATGCCCCACTCTCTATCTATCCCTTACCCAACCACATTTAGTTCAGTCAGTAAGTTTATAAATTGTCCTTAATTTCCATTTTCACATGCTGCAATAAGCCAAGTGTTGCAGAAGATTATCTACAGTATGTATTGAGTATGAACTTACATTTTTAGATAGCAGTCAAGGTCAATCTTTTGACCAGATCTTCGTCAACTTCAGTGTCTTACACACACATATCATCAAATAGTAAGACATGCAAAAAAGATGCTTGCCTAGGAATCATCTGTGGAAAACCTGGGCAGCTGTCTGAGCTGGTTTCTGGATACGTCATCTGTCAAACATGCCAAAACATTGAAATCTTTTGAAATGTCTCTGACATGCAGAAAGATTTAAAGACTATTAAAAAAGCAATCAAACAATTAGAGTATTTTAAAATTTATGAAAGTTTGGACCAAAGCATTAAAAAAAACTTAATACATCAAAACAATATAAGAAGTAACTAAATTCAATTGCAGAAAAAACAAATGTTTACCTTTTATCCTTGGTAACAACCCTATTCTATTTAAATAACTGCAGCCATTTTTCCTGCACCAAGTTGAATCCATTCATAGTTTCTCAAGTTAATGCAACCTTATCTTCCTTTGCTATGGGGGAGCGGGTGAGCTCTGAGTCTGACATTCTGCTCATCCAGGGAAAGTGCACACACAATACATCGCCTCTCTTTTCCCGGTGTAGTGATCGCCATCTGGCTTGTTAGGCAGGAGGCCACTGCAAATGGCCTCTCCTGCACTACTGTGTCCGTAGCAACACCTTCTTGTCGGTGCCCCGCATTTCCACCAAGCTTGCTACATCATGGCGTGACCGAATGTCCGGCAGTATAACTGGATGGGTAGGCTGGGCTCATTAGCCTTGGTTGGCAGCCGGCCTAAGAGAAGAACAACTCTGACTCCAAACCCGGGCAGGTGGGGCTTGTCAGGCCATCCACCTAGGAGAAGGACACACCAACGTAACTGCTACGACCCGAGGACCTCGCTGTCACCGTCCCAGCTTGCTAGGATATGGCAGATGAACCCCGGGTGTAAAGGGTGGTGCCAGTACTGCGCACACTGCACTCCACCTGAAAAAACTATTGCGCAGGCCGAAGGACGCCACCAGCGAGCCTGCAGCAGACGTGGGCAGCCCCCTTCCTAAATCTTCATTCACAAAGCCAAGCCACAATGATGATCTTTCTCTACTACATTCCATGAGAAACTCAGTGTTGGAGCATAGTTAGGATAAAGTGATCAAAGGGAAGACATCTGTATCTGGACTGCAAGCTACACAAGGTCCAGGCCACTTTGATTTATTACAATGCCATAGTTGTTTATATTATACAGGTTCTACTGTGCCCAGAGCTTTCTACCTTCTACCATGCAAATGGTGAATTTTTACAGTCAGATATTTGCCATGAAGTCAGCCATGAAGTCAGTACTAATTTCTGGCCTCCACATATTTTGCCTATATCCATCAGTATGCTATGTGAATCCTGCCTGAAGGTCTAGATGAATTTCAAACACTGGATGACCTCTGTGTATTCTTTTTTGGTCAAAGAATTCAAGGAAATTGATCAAGCAAAGCAGAATTCCCTTTTGCTATTAAGTGCCTATAAGGCCCTACTAATGTGATAGTTCAGATTTGAAGGAAAATATAACTATGTGTAACTTGGAAAATTCCTGTCAATTGAAGAATTCCCAAAACTATGGTCAGACATCCACAGTGGGGAAGCTGTGCATCCACCCTGCTCCAGGCTGGACCAGCTGTAAGGAATCTTCCTTACTGATTTCAGAGAGAATAATGTTACGGGACGGTATTCCAGGACTTGCATGATTGACAGTAGTAAAAACTGCACTATTGTCACATCTAATGAATCCCTGAGCACCACCAGAGATGGAGAACCTTCACTGCTACCCTCAACACCAGCAGCGTAATGGGCAGTAGGCAGAATGACTATGAGATATTACAGTAAGTAGTAATTTCAATAGTTTTAATTATATCACTATTTAAAATACTTCTGAATTTTAATGTTTTCTAGGATTTTAATATGTCTTTTAAACCATTTTAATCTTTGAAAGTATCCATATTCTATTGAATACAAGAAATATTCAAAGGATTCAAAGTCTATCTATTATCAAAATAGGGATACAATATACAACTCTGTGATTTGTCTTCCCCACAGACCAGCATGAAACAAAGAAAGGCATGGAATCTGTACAAATAAATATAACCCCCCCAACACCACACTCAGAAAAACAAATCACACAATAGGCAACATAAAGGAATAAGCAAAAACACAGAATATAAAATGTAAAACTGAAAGAGTCCATATTCAGTTCAGTTCAGAAAAATACATTGCTCCTGACAGCTTGCTAAACTAGGGCCATAGTTTAGCCAGGTGTCAAAGTGCTTTCTAGCTTATTTGTAGGTAGGCCTCCACCTTCCCTCCCATGCAATCTCATTACATCATGGAAAATCCTGATGTTGTTCAAGGCTTTGCCAGAAGAAATTCAGTTATCAACCAAATTCCTCCTGTGAAAATTGCCTAGATAAACACAAAAATTACTTCAAATTTTGGACCATTATCTTCATCCACATGAATCCTGTTTCTCCTCCTCCTGTAACGTGGGTTCTTGCATCAGTAATGTGGTTCCTTTGTTTTACTATTCATATAGCATATGCCACTGCACAGCTAGTGTTAATGATTGTTAATGACTGTTCCTCATAGTTTATTTTTATATACCCCTTTCTATAAACATTAATTTTCCTCCGGCCATTCATGTCTTCCATTACATTAACCTGCCCAGTGCTCTCCTATCCTGCTTCATTTAAATTCAGATATTTCATTATTGTGAACATTCAAATAATGAAAACATTGAATTAAGGGCAAGAGTTTATGACATGACACTTAAAACCCATTCCACCATTTAATGCCTGATCGTATTAAATTGCAATCTTAATTTTGCATTCCAATCTACCTACGGTAATCTTTGATTCCTTTGCTTTTCAAGTTTTATCTACTTCTGCCTGAAAAAGTACTCAAAGGCTATACTTCCATATTCTTTGAGGAAACAAGTTCCAAAGTCTGATAGCTCTCTGATAGATAGACACACCTTTCGCACCTCCTCCACATCCCATACTCAGCTGACATCATTTTCAAATGTCGTAAATGGGACCCCCTTCTTGCTAAGGAACTCCAACCTGGCCATTCAGTCACTGAACAGTAAGGGAGTGAGGCTGAATGCATTCTGTCATTCACGATAAGTTCCTTGCATTGGATGTACTGTATGTGTAAAAAAGATGGAAGGTTTTAATATGATTTGTTGTGCAGACACCAAGGAAGAGTTGTTCTGTTATTCCAGGATAACGCTGGAACAGTTTAGGCAAAGGGAAACAAGACTTTCTGTAGACTAGTCTGTTCTGCTAATGGATTTCTAACACAGTTGTTCAACACACTCATTCAGTGATATACTGTGAGCTATACTGGAATTATTGTTTTACAAGAAACAGAAGCTGCAGGCATGACAAACATACAGGTAAGTGAGGAAGAATTGTAGCCTTCTTAATTCGGTATAATAGCAATATTTCAAGGTAACATTCTTGGGGAAGATATATGGGTGGAACTTCAAAACAAGAAGGAGCGGGTCACTTTGGTGGAACTGTGTCATAAATCTCCACCTCCTCCCACCCCCAAATGTGAACTTGAGGAACAGGTATGTAGCTAATTTGCTCAATGTAGAATATTAGGGTTGTATCAGAGAAACATTTTAAATTCCACAGTTTCAACTGAGCTACCCAGAGTATTAAGGCATTGGACAGGGTGAAATTTATGAAATGTGTCTAGGAAAGTTTCTTGAGTCAATATATAGAAGGCCCTATCAGGGAAGTACAGAACTGAACCTCCTCTTGGGAAACGAGGCAGTATCAGTAACTGAAGAGTCAGCCAGGGAGCACATTGGCTCTACTGACTATAATTCTGTTAGTTTTAAGATAGCGATGAAAAAGATAACTTCTAATTTAGAGCTTGGCTAATTTTGGGGGATGTACGCAGGATCTAGCAGAGGTCAATCGGGTGAGCCTTCATGAAGGGAAAGGAATGAATGGCAAGTAGGAGCCTTTTAAGAGCATGATATCAAGTGTCCAGGAGCAGCATGTACCTGTTATGGTGAATAGTAAATAGTAAAGTGTAGGGGATCTTGTGAATGCAGCAGTCTCTGGGGGACCAACCAAGGGTGTTTTTTTCTTTGTAAAATTCGTTTTTTTATGATCCAAAGAAAATTCTACTCCAAGAACGCCAGGTACTACAGGGCTACTCCATCAGTGAGCTGGTCAGAGTAGCTGGACTGGGGTGCGCGCTGGAACCGGCCGAAGTGTCAAAGGGGCCGGCTGAGGCGTCAAAAGAGTGGGCTGATTTGTCAAAGGAGCTGGTCAGGGTTTTAGAGGAATCTGTTTGGGATATTGGAGGAGCCCATTGGAATATCTGAGGAGCCTGTCTGGATATTGGAGGAGCGCGTCGGGATATCGGATGAGCCGGTTGGGAAAAGTGACAGGTTGCACCCGAATCCAAGAGGGACCAATATTCTCAGAAGCAGGGGTGTCAGAGCTGTTGAAGAGGGCATAAATTAATTTGGCAGTGGAATGGGAACTGGGATGTATGGACTCAGGATAGGACAGATGGTGAAAAAGCAAAGATAGCGTGCAGTCATATTGTCAAGAAAGACAGGCTGATGACACAACAAAATTACAGACAGTAGGGTGAGTATCAGTGCATTAGGCATGTAGAATCACAAAGGGTAGCACAGAGAGTACTCACAATGTTACATCTTAATGCACGGAGTTTAAGAAATAAGGTGGATTATCTTGTTGCTCTATTACAGATTGATAGGTATGATGTCGTGGCCATCACTACATCATGGCTGAAGGAAGCTTGTACTTAGGAGTTGAAAGCCCTAGGTTACACATTCTATTGCAGGGATAGGAAGGTAGACAGATGGGATAGCGTGGCTCTACTTGTAAAGAATGGCATTAAATCAGTAGTAATTAAATTAAATAATAGACATCATTACCGATGGCAGTAATATACAGTTCTCCCAACAGTAGCTAGGATGTGGACCAAAGATCACAATGGGAAATAGAAAAGGTGTGTCAAAAGGTCAATGTTGTGAGAGCATTGGGAGATTTCAACATGCAGTTTGATTGGGAAAATCAGTTTGGTAATGTATCTCAAGAGAGTGAGTTTGTTGAATGCCTACGAGATGATGATGTTTTAGAGTAGTTTGTCATTGAGCCTACCAGGGGATCAGCTATACTGGACTGGGTGTTATATAAGCAACCAAAGTTGATTAGGGAGCTTAAAGTAAAATAACCCTTAGGAGACAGTGATCCCAATATGATTGAGTTCAACTTGAAATTTGATAGGGAGGAAGCAAGTATGACATAGCAGTATTTCAGTACAGTAAAGGAAATTACAGTGACATGAGACAGGGGTTAGCCAAAGTAAATTGGAAGAGATGCTGTCAGAGATGACAGCAGAACAGTAATGGCGTGAGTTTCTGGGGAAAATGAGGAAGGTGCATGATAGATGTATTCCAAAAATGAAGAAATACTCAAATGGCAAAATAGTACAGCTGTGGCTGACAAGGTAAGTAAAAGCTAACATAAAAGCAGAAGAGAGGCCAAACAACCATGTAAAACATAGGGGGAAGATAGAGAATTTTAAAAACCTACAGAGAGCAACAAAAAGAATCATTAGGAGGAAAGATGAAATATGAAAGCAAGCTAGCAAACAATATCAAAATGGATAGTGAAAGCTTTTTCAAGTATGTAAAAAGTAAAAAAGAGATGCGAGTGGAAATAAGATGACTAGAAAATGAGGCCAGAGAAATAATAACAGGGGACAAGGAGATGGCAATTGAACTGAATGAGTATTTTGCATCAGTCTTCACTGTGGAAGACACCAGCAGTGTTCCAGGGGTTGAATGGTGTGAGGGAATAAAAATGAGTGCATTTTCTACTACAAGGGAGAAGCTGCTCTAAAAGCTGAAAGAACTAACAGTACATTAGTCAACTTGACCAGATGAAATGCACCCTAAGGTTCTGAAAGATGTAGCTGTAGAGATTGTGGAGGGATCAGTAATGATCTTTCCAAACTCATTCAATTCTGGCTTTGTGCCGGAAGACTAGAAAATAGCAAATGCCACTCCACCCTGTAAGAAAAGAGGAAGACAGAAGAAAAAAAAATATAGGCCAGTTAGTCTGACCTCAGTAGTTGGGAAGATATTGGCGTCAATTGTAATGGATGAGGTTATGGAGTACTTGATAGCACAGGACAAGATAGGACAAAGTCAGCATGGTCTCCTTAAGGAAAAATCTTGCCTGATGAAGCTTTTGGAATTCTTTGAGGAGATTACATGTAGCATAGATAATGGGGATGTAGTGATTGTGTATATTTGGACTTTCAGGAAGTCTTTGACAAGTTAAGAGCCCAAGGTATTATAATAAAGTCACTAGCATGGTTAGAGCATTGGCTTATTGGTAGGAGTCAGTGAGTGGGAATAAGAGGATTTTTTTTAGTTGGTTGCGAATGACTTAATTGTGTTCCACAGGGGTCAGTGTTGGGACCGTTTTTTTATGCAGTGTATCAATGATTTAGATGATGGAATAGATGGCTTTGTTACATAGAAACATCGAAAAATAGGTGCAGGAGTAGGCCATTCGACCCTTCGAGCCTGCACCGCCATTCAGTATGATCATGGCTGATCATCCAGCTCAGAACCATGTACCTACTTTCTCTCCATACCCCCTGATCCCTTTTGCCACAAGGGCCATATCTAACTTCCTCTTAAATATAGCCAATGAACCGGCCTCAACTGTTTCCTGTGGCAGAGAATTCCACAGATTCACCACTCTCTGTGTGAAGAAGTTCTTCCTCATCTTGGTCCTAAAAGACTTCCACTTTATCCTTAAACTGTGACCCCTCATTCTGGACTTCCCCAACATCAGAAACAATCTTCCTGCATCAAGCCTGTCCAATCCCTTTAGAATTTTATACGTTTCAATAAGATCCCCTCTCAATCTTCTAAATTCCAGTGAATATAAGCATAGTCAATCCAGTCTTTCTTCATATGAAAGTCCTGCCATCCCAGGAATCAATCTAGTGAACCTTCTCTGTACTTCCTCTATGGCAAGAATGTATTTCCTCAGATAAGGGGACCAAAACTGCACACAATATTCTAGGTGCGGTCTCACCAAGGCCTTGTACAACTGCAGTAGAACCTCCCTGCTCCTGTACTCAAATCCTTTTGCTATGAATGCCAACATACCATTTGCCTTTTTCACTGCCGGCTGTACCTGCATGTTCACCTTCAATGACTGGTGTACAATGACACCGAGGTCTCATTGCACCTCCCCTTTTCCTAATCAGCGACCATTCAGATAATAATCTGTTAGCCTGTTCTTGCAACGAAAGTGGATAACCTCACATTTATCCACATTAAATTGCATCTGCCATGAATTTGCCCACTCACCAAACCTATCCAAGTCACCCTGCATCCTCTTAGCATCCTCCTCACAGCTAACACCACCGCCCAGCTTCGTGTCATCTGCAAACTTGGAGATGCTGCATTTAATTCCCTCATCTAAATCATTAATATATATTGTAAACAACTGGAGTCCCAGCACTGAGCCTTGTGGTACCCCACTAGTCACTGCCTGCCATTCTGAAAAGGTCCCGTTTACTCCCACTCTTTGCTTCCTGTCTGCCAACCAATTCTCTATCCACATCAATACCATACCCCCAATACCATGTGCTTTAAGTTTGCACAGTAATCTCCTGTGTGGGACCTTGTCAAAAGCCTTTTGAAAATCTAAATATACCACATCCACTGGCTCTCCCCTATCCACTCTACTAGTTACATCTTCAAAAAATTCTATAAGATTCGTCAGACATGATTTTCCTTTCACAAATCCATGCTGACTTTGTCCAATGATTTCACCTCTTTCCAAATATGCTGTTATCAAATCTTTGATAACCGACTGTAGCATTTTCTCCACCACCGATGTCAGGCTAACCAGTCTATAATTCCCCGGTTTCTCTCTCCCTCCTTTTTTAAAAAGTGTGGTTACATTAGCCACCCTCCAATCCTCAGGAGCTAATCCAGAATCTAAGGAGTTTTGAAAAATTATCACTAATGCATCCACTATTTCTTGGGCTAATTTCTAAAGCACTCTGGGATGCAGACCATCTGGCCCTGGGGATTTATCTACCTTAAATCCCTTCAATTTACCTAACACCACTTCCCTACTAACATGTATTTCCCTCAGATCCTCCATCTCACTAGACCCTCGGTCCCTTACTATTTCCGGAAGATTATTTATGTCCTCCTTAGTGAAGACAGAACCAAAGTAGTTATTCAATTGGTCTGCCATGTCTTTATTCCCTATGATCAATTCACCTGTTTCTGACTGTAAAGGACCTACATTTGTCTTGACCAATCTTTTTCTTTTCACGTATCTGTAAAAGTTTTTACAGTCAGTTTTTATGTTCCCTGCCAGCTTTCTCTCATAATCTTTTTTCCCTTTCCTAATTAATCCCTTTGTCCTCCTCTGCTGGTCTCTGAATTTCTCCCAGTCCTCAGGTGTGCCACTTTTTTTTGCTAATTTATATGTTTCTTCTTTGGACTTGATACTATCCCTAATTTCCTTCGTCAGCCACGGGTGCACTACCTTCCCTGATTTATTCTTTTGCCAAACTGGGATGAACAATTGTTGTAGTTCACCCATGCGATCTTTAAATGCTTGCCATTGCATATCCACCATCAACCCTTTAAGTATCATTTGCCAATCTATCTTAGCTAATTCATGTCTCATACCTTCAAAGCTACCCTTCTTTGAGTTCAGAACCTTTGTTTCTGAATTAACTATGTCACTCTCCATCTTAATGAAGAATTCCACCATTTTATTGTCACTCTTACCCAATGGGCCTCGCACAACAAGATTGCTAACTAACCCTTCCTCATTGCTCAATACCCAATCTAGAATGGCCTGCTCTCTAGTTGGTTCCTCGACATATTGGTTCAGAAAACCATCCCGCATACATACCAAGAAATCCACTTCCTCAGCACCCTTACCAATTTGGTTCACCCAATCTATATGTAGATTGAAGTCACCTATTATAACTACTGTTCCTTTATTGCACACATTTCTAATTTCCCATTTAATGCCATCCCCAACCTCACTACTACTGTTAGGTGTCCTGTACACAACTCCCACCAGTGTTTTCTGCCCCTTAGTGTTATGCAGTTCTACCCATATCGATTCCACATCCACCAGGCTAATGTTCTTCCTTTCTATTGCATTAATCTCCTCTCTAGCCAGCAATGCTACCCCACCTCCTTTTCTTTCCTGTCTATTCCTCCTGATTATTGAATATCCCTGGATGTTGAGCTCCATCCTTGGTCACCCTGGAGCCATGTCTCTGTGATCCCAACTATATCATATTCATTAATAACTATCTGCACATTCAATTCATCCACCTTGTTACAAATGCTCCTTGCATTGACACACAAAGCCTTCAGGCTTGTTTTTACAACACGCTTAGCCCTTATACAATTATGTTGAAAAGTGGCTTTTTTTGCTTTTTGCTCTGAAATTGCCTGCCTGCCACTTTTACTTTTCACCTTATTACTTTTTGCTTCTACCCTCATTTTACACCCCTCTGTCTCTCTGCACTTGTTCCCATCCCCCTGCCACATTAGCTTAAAGCCTCCTGAACAGCAGTAGCAAACACTCCCCCTAGGACATTGGTTCCAGTCCAGCCCAGGTGCAGACCATCCTGTTTATACTGGTCCCACCTCCCTCAGAACTGGTTCCAATGCCCCAGAAATTTGAATCCCTCCCCCTTGCACCATTTTTCAAGCCACGTGTTCATCTGAAATATCCTCCTATTTCTACTCTGACTAGCACGTGACACTGGTAGTAATCCACAGATTATTACCTTTGTGGTCCTACTTTTTAGTTTATCTCCTAACTTCCTAAATTCACTTTGTAGGACCTCATCCCATTTTTTACCTAAATCGTTGGTACCTATGTGCACCACGACCATTGGCAGTTCACCCTCCCATTCCGGAATGTTCTGCAGCCGCTCAGAGACATCCTTGACCCTTGCACCTGGGAGGCAAAATACCATCCTGGAGTCTCGTTTTCAGCCGCAGAAACGCTTATCTATTCCCCTTACAATCAAATCCCCTATCACTACAGCTCTCCCACTCCTTTCCCTTCCCTCCTGTGCCGCAGAGCCACCCATGGTGCAATGAACTCGGCTGCTGCTGCCTTCCCCTGATGAGACATCTCCCCCAACAGTATCCAAAACAGTATATCTGTTTAGGAGGGAGATGACCTCAGGGGACTCCTGCACTATCTGCCTACTTCTACGCTGTCTAGTGGTCACCCTTTCCCTTTCTGCCGGTGTAGCCTTCACCTGCGGTGTGGCCAACTCACTGAACGCATGACTTTATTCACGACTTTCTCAGCATCACGGATGCTCCAGTATGAATCCAATCGCAGCTCCAGATGCTCAATGTGGTCTGCCAGAAGCTGCAGTTGGACACACTTCCTGCACACATAGTCGTCAGGGACACTGGAAGTATCCCTGATTTCCCACATGCTGCAGGATGAACAAACCATGGGGCTGATCTCAGATGCCATGACCTACCCAATACTTGCCTCAACTTTTGAAACTTTCTCCTTTGAAAGGAACTTACCCGGCCTTACCTCACTTGGAGTGAAGCTCGTCCTCAGCCTCTTCTTGTCAAAGTCTCTCGAGTCAAAGCCTCAAATTTCCACTCCTTCACTGGCCGCTCCGCTTGAGGTAACCCTCTATTTATTTGATTGAGCTTTTCGAACTGTTTGGTCACCTGATCTCGATTGCACAATCAGCTGCTTTCTGGTGAGTCTGAGCTATTCAAATCTTGATTGTCTAATCAATGGCTTTCTGCTGAGCTATTCAAATCTTGATTGACTTGATTGCACAGTCCAACTGCCAAAACTGCCAGAATCTCTCGAGTCAAAGCTTCAAATCTCCATTCTTTCACTGGCCCACTCACTCATAGGCCATTCCGCTTGAGGTAATCCTCTATTTATTTGTTTGAACTTTTCAAACTGCTTGGTCACCTGACCTCGATTGCCCAATTGGCTGCTTTCTGCTGAGACTGAGCTATTCAAATCTTGATTACCAAATTTGCAGATGACACGAAGATTGATGGAGGGGCCAGTAGTGTTGAGAAAAGAGGTAGGATGAAGAAGTACTTAGACAGATTAGGATAATAGGCAAGAAAGTGGCAAGTGAAATGCAACATTGAAAAATGCATAGTCATGCGCTTTGATAGTAGAAATAAACTTTCTAAATGGGAAGAAAATCCAAAAATCTGAAATGCAAAGGCCCTTGGGAACCCTCGTGCAGAAAACCCTAAAGCTTAATTTTCAAGTAGAGTCAGTGATGAGGAAGGAAAATGCAATGTTACCATTAAATACAAGAGCAGGGATGTGATGTTAAGGTGTACTGTGTAAGTTTTGGGCTCCTCATCTAAGAAAAGATGTACTGGCAATGGAGAGGGTTCAGAGGGATTCACAAGGATGAATCCGGGGATGAAAGGGTTATCATATGAGGAACATTTAATAGATCTGGCTCTGTACTTACCACAATTTAGAAGGATAAGGGGGAATCTCATTGAAACCTTTATAACGTTAAAAAACCTAGATAAAGTAGATGTGGAAAGGATGTTTCCCATGGTGGGGGACTCTAGGACAAGAGGGCACAGGTTTGGAAAGGATGTTTCCCATGGTGGGGGACTCTAGGACAAGAGGGCACAACCTCAGGATAGGTAGGCATCCTTTTAAAACAGAGATGTGGAGAAATATTGTCAGTCAATGATTGGTGAATCTGTGGAAATTGTTACCACAGGCAGCTGTGGACGCCAGGTCGTTGGGTATATTTAAGTTAGAGCTTGATAGTTTCTTGATTGGATACAGCATCAATGGTTACAGGAGAGAAGGCCAGGAGTGGGATTGAGGAAGGGAAAAAAGGATCAGCCATAATTGAATGGTGCAGCAGACTCAATAGGGCAAATAGGCTAATACTGCTCCTATATCTTACGTTTCAATGGCCTAATGGTTACTGGAGGAGCTGGTTGGGATATTGGAGGAATCAGTTGGGCTATCGACAGATCCCATCAGGATATTTGAGGAGCCCGTCGGAATGTTGGAGGAGCCAGTTTGGGTTCGGAGGAGCTGAGCTGGTTGTAGACTGTGTTGCTGCTCACGACTCAGATCACCTGAGTTAGTGCAGTAAAATCACAGGAGATTGTCTTGGACATTTCACTTACAATCACAAGATGCTGAGGGACAGTGATAATGCAAGTTGCTGCAGGCCTGTTTCCCTTGTCTGGTGGAGGGACAGTCAACATGCGAGCTGTGCATCTTCATTTGTAGCGACAACTAGGCCTCAGGCCTTGGGCTTGCCTGCCACTGCAGACCAGGTGAGAGATATGGAAGTGGTACAGCATGGTTGAGCTTGAATAGAGCCTTAATTCTCCCATCAGGGCTGTTCAAACTGTGGAATGAAAGGCTGGATTGCTTGTGTCTGTACACTGCCAGGAAACTGTACCATCGATTGCTGGACGTTGTCACTCAGGGTCTGGAACTATATATATACTTCTGAGTGAATATACTTCTTTGCTCAATATTTTGAATTATGCTACTCGCTATTTTGAATGTTTTGCACCTTGCGCCAAAAGAACCCTGTGTCATTCAGATGTATCTATGTATGGTTTGAGTGACAATTAAACTTGATTTCGTTTGATATTTTGTCAGGATAGAGGAAGTCAAAACTAAGGGCCATAGATTTAGAAGTCAAAATATATAACTTCAGGGGCACCTTTTTTCACGCAGAGGGCAGTAAATAGAGGAGATGAGCTGCCAGAAAAATGGTTGAGGCAGGTATAATAACAGTGTTTAAGAAGCACTTGGATGGTTATGTGGCAGCTGGGCACCAGGGTCAGCATGGACAGGTTGGGCTGAAGAGCCTCTATCCAGGCACTGTTGCTTACAACTCTACAACCACCAGGTTCCCATCAAGGCCAAATTCCTCCACAGCAATCTCTTGAGGGCAAAGCCATTATTCACATTTGAGCAAACATTGTGGGAGAGATTGCATCCATGGGCAACATCCCTCAGGCCAGCTGAGGGGGGGATGAAGTGAATAGGAAGGAGATGGATAAGATTGAACCCCAGCAGTTATACTAAATGAGCAAGTCAGCGGGGCAAATAAGTAGGGGTAATCAGCAACTACTTCCTGTCAGGATATATTTGTGACTGCCTCTAAACAAGATCTAATTAAAACAGAAAATGTATAACAACATGTGAAATGTGCAAATTAATGTACCACAGGCTATGCTTGGTGGTAGTGAAGAGGACTGGAACTCAGTGTATTTTACAAAATCTATTACATGAGCATTGCATACTTTTATAGTGCATATGGGATCAAAAATATATTTGCTAAATTGAAATGGAATTTCTATTTTAGAAGTTTTCTTGTCATTTTAATAACAAAAAGACCTTTGAAACAAAATCAGAATTATATGGATTTTTTTCTTCAAATCGTTATCTTTATGGACTCTTTCATAACTGTAAAAATAAGTTACACACAAAGAACTGCATCTAATGGGAATGCTATTCAGAGATTCTTTATAAAAAGCTGCATAGAATCATTTTTGTTTTATTGTTCTTGAAGGTTTTCCTCAGGGTATATGGGCTGACTGGCACAAAGCTCATATTGCTAAAAGATATGCTGCTGGATTCAAATGGAATCTCCCACTGCCAAAATCCAGCATCAAGTCGGGGATCTCTAAAGCTTCAATTCATAAGCTGCTCAGGCTTTGTCTGAGGCAAGTCTTTTTCTGCTAGAATATTATAACATTCACTTATTCTCCTCATAACCAAAAAAAAAACATCATGGGCTCATGTCACTGATTTTATTTTTCAAAGCCCGAATTACAAAAAAATTAATGGAAACGTCTTGAAACCTTGTCTCACAGTATTAATGCACCAGAACAAAAAATCCCAGCTTTCTGATTTGGATCATTTAAAGAGGATCAGAGATATAAACTGCAAACTGGAATGGCTAAATTAAACCTAAATGTCTGAAACTGCACTGCACAGATACAACATAACCAATCTTTTCAAAGGTATTGGCCTAAAGATCCAGGTGCAACTTGACTTTGGCTCCTCACAGGGTCTAAGGCCGACCCAGTATTGGAACTGTGGTAACCATAAGTGGAACAAGATCTCAATGCTAAATGGTTGAATGAGGGATTAGGGTGTGGGGTAGGTCCATGTTGGGGAAAGGGTGTGTGTTTGTTGAATATTAATAATTTCAACTTTTAGAAATAAAGTCAGTGAGTTCCTGATGTTTTTTTTTCTTTGTAGTGCATGAGGAAGGAGTGGAGTTTTTGTAGAAAGGTATTAGAGAGTTGAAGTATCAGAATGTAGCATCAGCTGAGAAGAAGATCAGCTATGGCAGGACCTCCTTTGAACCAAGGCATACAACATAATCAATATTCACCTAATTGTAATTCTAAAACCCACCTTGTTATGATCTGCCCTTGTCCCTTTACAAATGCTTCTTCAAGTGGACATCAATCTGAATCAAATTGGTAATGTCTGACTTGGGGTAAGTAAACTGGCAGATGAGGCCTTAAACATGCCTGATTCATGGATCAAATATAAGTTGTTCAAACTTTGTGAAAAGAATAATTTGTTAGCTACTGCTCATCCTCAATTTCAAAAGTATTCATATCTGAAAGCCTCCTGTCTTTTGAGTATTGCAATACATTTTTAATATGTTTTCATTCTGGACTTCCAATTTATTTTATTCTCTCAGCTCCAGCTTTTGGTTTATTCTTATATATACAACACATTTCCCATTTATATCAAGATTTGTTGAAGTCTTTATTTGCTTCTTTATTTTGCTTTTTAATTTGCTTGTTAATCCATTTAGGAGCTTGCTGCCTTGGTTATGCACTTGTTCCACATGCTCAGCACTATTTCTTGAAAGGTCTTCCAAACCACATGTTTTAATTTTCTTGTGATTTGTTTCAAATACTGTAAGCACTTTATAAAATTCAATAGTCTGCACCTATCAATAGGATGTCTGAATTTCCAATTACATTAATTTCATTATTATTGCTATCAACTAAAGGAGTTATGGTTTCCTTTTGCTTAAGTTTTCATGCAATTGTGGTTAATTTTTGAGTATTAAAATCAAGTATGATTTGGGTGTTTGATTATTTAACCTTTTTCCTGTGTAAACACCAAGTAATATCTGTAAAGAGAAAAGTCAAGACCAACATCACAGTCTGGAAATTTGAGTTCACAATATCTAGTTTATGGGTTAATTCTGTATCATAGCTGCTGTTCACATGTTAGTAAGATGGACCCTCTTTCCTGGAGTTCTTCCAGAGAGGAGGTTGAACAGAAGTCACCTGGTTTTAATTTAATTTAGAATGCATGATGTTTTTTTCTAGTACCGTACATGGTACTGTCAACAGGCTGATCTCTGCTTTACCAGATGATAATGGGACAATAATATGCAATCTACAATCTTTGTTTTTAACCTCCACTAAGATCAGGAACCAACCCTTCAACTGGTCAGCTCAGAGTCCTGTGCTTAGTGAAGCTTCCAATTCCATGATCTCATCCAAAGAGACCAACAGCTGAATGGATAGGTATGTGGACAGGAAAGGAATGGAGGGTTATGGGCTGACTGAGGGTCAGGGTCAGTGGGACTAGGTGAAAATAAGTGTTCCGCACGGACTAGAAGGGCCAAGGTGGCCTGTTTCTGTGCAGTAATTGTTACATGGTTATAAGTACACACCAAGAACAACCTAGAGCAGCCAGTTAAATGACCAACCCGCATCTTTGAAATGTACAGTAGAAGAAGCTGCAGCATCTGGAGAAAGCCTACAATGAAAACAGGCAAATACCACATTATCAGTACTGGAGATCAGGATCAGGCATGTGCCACTGAAACTGTGGGACAGCAGCTCTGCTTGAAGCATCACTGTGCCTGCAGCATGCTTTCCCTTCACTCCCATAAAGAGAATCTATTGAGAAACTGGCTACAGAACCATCTTCAAACCTGGGTTGCCACCTGGCTTTTCAAAGAGTACCGGAGTATCTTGTGTCAGTGGATTGGAATCTCTCTCCATGTTGCAATGGCTGATTCTGGAGCTTCGGACTATGTATTGGTCCATCTCTTTTCAGCATGGCATCTCATTGCTTTGTAAAATTAATTTTTCTTAAATAGAATCTTAAGCAAAAGAAAACAAAACATGAATGGAAAATTAAATCACAAAGACCTCAACATTTAAGCAATTTTAAAAATGGGTGCTAATGAAAGGTTAAGCTTTGCCTCTGTTTCTCTCTTGTTGGGTGCTGTCCAGACTGTGGAAGGCATGTGGGTACTTTATCAGCTTTTTGCTATTTTGACATAGAGAGAGTTGACATGGATAGGCTTTTACCATTGAGAGTAGGGAAGATTCAAACAAGAGGACATGAGTTGAGAGTTAAGGGGCAAAAAGTTTAGGGGTAACATGAGGGAGAACTTCTTTACTCAGTGAGTGGTAGCTGTGTGGAACGAGCTTCCAGTAGAAGTGGTAGAGGCAGGTTTGATTTTGTCATTTTAAAAAAATTGGATAGGTATATGGATAGGAAAGGAATGGAGGGTTATGGGCTGAGTGCAGGCCAGTGGGACTAGGTGAGAGTAAGCATTCAGCATGGACTAGAAGGGCTGAGATGGCCTGTTTCTGTGCTGTAATTGTTATATGGTTATATGGATGGAACTGAAGAGTCCCAAATTGGGAAGATGAGGACACTACAAATTTCAATATTCATGATATGAGTCCTGGCTGTAATCATTGAAGGGATGGGCATTTTGAATTCTAAGATATAGTTCTGAAATTGGAATCTTAGGAAAAGGGATATTTGTGATGGTCTAAAGCACAGTGTGTCCCAGTATTCTGCGTATTCAACCTGATCAAGTAAAAAGACAACTTTGAGATTATCATTGGAGATTCTTCCTCTACTGAATTCCACTTGTGGAAATAATCAAGGGAATTCAAAAATGCAGAATTTATTTCGCTTGCCGGGACCGAGGGGATCTGAGGACCATCTGATTAATGTAATGGGTTAGAGAAGATACTCAATGAGTCATGCTGTAGTGGAATGGGCTGTAAATTTTGGGAGGATTTGCTAGGCATGCATAAACATGGGAATACAAGTGGATGAATTGCCAATAAGGGTGAGTTTCTTCTGCCATCCAATAAAATTATAGATGAACTGGGATTCAACTCCATGTACGTGAATGAATGACATTTCACCTAGAATCTTTGCTAAATTAAAATCTGTAAATTACAAATTTAAAATTAACTTACCACCATACATTGATTATAATTTGTTGAAAAGATTTTCAAAACTGTCGATTTTTCTGTGCAGGTGTATTCTCTGTCTTAATCCTTAAACAATCAAGTTTTCAGAATTAGACAAGGCGGTAGAAATTTGTCCACATGGTAGGTGGACTTAATGTTAATGTGGTGAATAGAATAGCTTGCAGAAGCATTGAACACAATGCACATATGCTATTACATTATGAATTTTATAGTAAACATGTAACTAAAGAAGAATATCTTCTCTGAATCCTAATCCAGGGCTCCCTAAACAAATGAAACATTTCTTCCGATCTCAGCTACCAGTTCCCTTAGTGGCTTAGAGGTTCCTGAAAAATAAAATCAAACCTACTAAAAATTGACAGCACAGAGCAGAAAATACTGAAACAGTCAGCAGGTCAGAAAGGATCTGTGAAAAGAGAAGCAGTGTTAACACTTCAGACTGAAGACTCTTTATCAGAACTGAAACAGGATTTTCAGCCTAAAAAGTTAATTTTCTTTTCTTTTCCATAATTTTGCCTGACCTGCTGATTGCCTCGAGCATTTTCACTTTTAATTCAAATTTGCAACTCTGCAATTTTGTTTTAGTTATCAAGAACTACTGGCATTTTCCTTTATAGGTGGCAGGAAACTTGACACTGATATGCAAATATGGAAGTTGCAGACTTTGTAACATTTATTTACTTATTTACATACTGTGATTACAACACCAAAGTCTTACAGTTTCCAACATTATCTTTGTCGTTGGTTCAACAACTCATTTCATTTCAATGGAGAGGAATGACAGTGAGCCAGAAAGGAAGCTTTAGTTAGTTTACTTTTTGGCCATTAATTAAGTTAATGCACAGTAAGTGTATTTGATCTTTTTACACTTTCTAATGCTTTACTAAGGAGAGAATTGCATCCACTCCAATTTGACCATCATCACAACAGGTCAACAACAGATGCCCTTTCATTGGCTCTTCACTCAGCTCTGCAACACCTGGACAATGAAAATGCATACATCAGGATGCTCTTTACTGATTACAGCTCAACATTCAGCACTACCATCCTCTCAAAACTAATTACTATGCTCCAAGACCTCAGCCTCAATACCTGCTTGTGTAACTGGATCTTCAATTTCCTCTCTTGTAGACTCCAGCCACTACAGATTGGCAACAAAGAATATGTACACAACAATGGAAGAACTCAGCAGGTCAGGCAGCATCTGTGAGAAAAGAGATTGGCAACAACATCTCCTCCACATTTGTCATCAACGTGAGTGCACCACAAGGATTTGTGCTTTGTCCCTTGTTCTACTCACTTTGTACCTCTGACTGTGAGGCTAAGTGCAGCTCCAGTGCAATACTTAAGCTTACTGACACCACTGTTCTTGGTCGAATCAAAGGTGGTAATGAATTGGCATATGGGAGAGAAATTGAAGATCTGGTTGAGTGGTGCCACAACATCGACGTCACACTCACTGTCAGCAAAAGCAAAGAGCTGATTATTGACTAAAGGAGGAAGAAACTCGAGGTGCAGAAGACAGTCCTCATTAGGCAATCAGAGGTGGAGAGAATCGGTAACTTTAAATTACTGGACGTTATAACATCAGAGCATCTGTCCTGTGACTAATACACAAATGCCATTACAAAGTAGCACCTCTACTTTCTTAGCTGTTTGCGCAGATTCGGCACGTAATCTGAACTTTGACAAATGTCCAGAGATGCATAGTGGGGAGTATCCTGAATGGTTGCATAACAGCCCAGTATGGAAACAACAAGGATCGAGATGGCATCACGTATGGCAGCCGCGTTGCGAGCTATGTTCCAACTTTACAATTCAGTTTAATTCAACAATGCCCAAGAATGGAAAAGCCAGAAAAAAAGTGATGGATACAGCCCAGTCCATCACAGGAAAAGCCCTCCCTACTGGTGAGCACATTAACAAGAGGTGCTATCTCAAAAAAGCATAATCAAGGACCTCCACCATCCAGGTCATGCTCTCTTATCACTGCTGCCATTGGATAGGAGCTACAGAAACCTTGCATCTCACACCATCGGGTTCAGGTACAGTTATTACCCTTTCAGCCATCAGGCTCCTGAACCAGCATGAATAAACTTAACTTTGAACTGATTCCACAACATATGGATTTAACTTCAGGACTCTACAACTCAGTATTATTTATTTATTTTTCTGTTTGAAAAATTTGTCTTCTTTTCTACATTGGTTGCTTGTCAGTATTTACGTGTAGTTTTTTTTTTCATTGATTCTATCATATTTCTTTGCTCTACTGTGAAAGCCTGAAAGAAAATGAATCTCTAGGTTGCAAAGGGTAACATACTTGGATAGTCAATTTACTTTGAACTTTGTTTTAACACATTCATTTTTAGCAGAATAGAAATATACAGAGCCATTTATTGCCATTGAAAATTCCAGGCTTACTTAGGTTTTGATTAAAACGTTCCTTGGCCCTTTAAATTTGAGGGTATATAATTGTAGATCATTTAATTTTTTCCTTTAATTTAACAATTCATATGCTCAAAACTACTCATGATACTCCAAGGCTTGTTTGTGTTGTATGTATCTATATGGCTCTGAGTTGTAGTCAGTGTAAAGCCATCGTAGAAATTTTGCCTCTTTCATTCTGACATCGAGAAGTAAAAGTAAAAGAAAGAAGTAGAAGAAATTGGATGGCAGAGGGGAAGAATCTGCCCCTGAATCACTGAGTGTTTGCCTTCAGGCTTCTGTACCATCTCTGCAATATTGATGCCCAGGAACTTAAAAATGCTATTTCTTTTCACCCATGACCCTCAATGAGGACTAGTTCGTGTTCTCACGACCTCCCTTTCCTGATGTCTATAATCACCCACCCAGAGAATAGGCAAGCACCCAAAGAGAGGCCATGTTCTGTAGTCAACAAAAACTATTGCTACCTGACAGTTTGACATGCCACTGGTTCTCTCTGTCACACTAACAAGCGACAGAGAGATATCTCCCATTTTTACAGTGAAAGGGGATGCTGACAGTTCCTGCTACGATATTACAGTCTGCCACGTTGCTTTTTCTCCCAAGATACTCCGGCTCGAGTATCAGTAGCAAACTCTCCCGCCATTGAGAGTATAATCATCAAAATAATACACTGTACTTCTCCCTCCGAAATACATATAGACCTGCCCAGAGGAAGTGGTGAAGGTCAGCATAGTTTAGCCTTTATACGCAGGGATCCAAGAATGAGTGAGGACCTTAATGGCGAAAAATGAGATTTCCCCCAATGGTTTATATCATTAGGGTTCCATTATAAGTATCATTGAAATGTTGTGTGCTCCATGGTCGACTACAATGCACCATGGTGCAACTGAAAGCCACAATTGCTTCACACTCATTACCACTTGTTAGAAACTACATAGTTATCTCTACAAACTAACCACAACCTTTTCTGCTCAGAGATCAGATTTTTTTAGAAGTATACTTGCTGCAAAAATATACATTGACAAAAACAGTATGTAATAAGCATTTCAGAATAACATTTAGTACCTTTCTAAAAGGATTTGGTAAAGGTTCCAACTATGTCTCCTTGTCTTATTGAGGGCTACGTCATCTGAGGACGACGTGAGATGGCTCTTTGAACTATTTCTTTCTGTTCCTTCTCTGGCACAGTCAAACTATTTGTGATTTCTCTGTGTGTTTTGCACTCTCACCTATATCACTTCCCCTCACTTAATTCACTGTGAAACTCCCAGGATGAATACAGCTGATTTGGGGGTCATTAAAACGTGGGTTGCTGCCTGCCATGAACCAATGTCTTGCTGTTCTTTGCTACTTTCCAACTCGGCTTCCTGTGGTTTCTTGAAAACTACTCACATGTAACTCAAAGCAGAGTGATTGACATCAAGCTGTCATTCATCTTCCAAACCAGCACAGATTTATGATACGTGGAAAGGAAATTGATTGCCCAGGGGAAACCCAAAGAATCAGAAGGAAAGCATGCAAACTCCTCACAGACAATGCCAAGGTGCGGGACTTAACCTGAGAGGGAGTAGCACTACCCGCGGAGCCACAGTGCAACCCTCCTTATACTTCTATTTCCTAAATTTCCTGTTCTCAGTTTGTATCTTAGTTACTACTCCTCTAACAGAGCAGGCTTACCTACAGAGCAATGCACACAAAATGCTGGAGTAGCTTAGCAGGTCAGGCAGCATCAATAAAACAGAATAGAAAGCTAATGTTTTAGTTTGAGAACCTTTATTAGGACTGACGTGCTGAATTATTCCAGCATTTTATGTGTGTTGTTTCTGGATTTCTAGCATCCGCAGGCTCTCTTGAATTTATGAGGCTTATATGAAACTGGTTATTCTCATCAGAAGAAGAGTAAATAGAACTAGAGGAATTTGAAAAATGCATTTCATTTGAAGTATTGTTGAAGTATTGTTGGATATCAGGGGACAACTTTTGATGTTCGTCAACTGGTTGCAACTTGACACCAGCTCATTCAGCTGCTTTGGTTAAAAATTAATCTTATGATCCAAACTTAGAGCTCACTACTTTTTGAATAGTTAACTATACATTACCATCTGAAATTATCTATTTTGGAGAGTTATGTAGTGAATTAAATGCTCTTACTTTGCGTATGTGTTTGACTCCTTGCGGATTCAAAGTTGAGTCAACCTATGATCAGAAGAAAAGTGATTTATTACAAAGCCCTAAAATGCCTGATGTAAGCAATTGCATGTTCCTAAAGCTGAGGCCAAACTGATCAAAGTGTAACCAGAAAACTGGCCAGAAGTTGCTGCAGGAGCGAGTTTGTAGGTGAATAACGTTAATTGGATTTTCATGTGCATCATTGACATCTGACTATATTTAGTCTGAAACAAAAATATTTACTGTCTAAGTTCATCATCTTTACCCATAATACTCCTAGCATAAAATACACATACTTCAACTATCCATCCCGTCATTCCTATTATTTCAATTTTACCCATTAATACTTTCCCTGATATCTAACTTTATGTCTGGTCCTTCACTAACTGACTTGGTGCTCCTGTTCCCAGTTCTCTGCAAAACTGGTTTAAACCTTCCCAGAGTGCTTTCATAAACCTCTTGGCCAGAGTATTGGTTCTTCTGCAGTGCAGGTGCAAGCTGTCCCTCTTGTACAGGACACCCTTCCCCAGCGAAGGTGCTCCCTGCACCATCTCCTCAGCCACTCCTTCATCTGTGCTATCATCCCATTCTAAGTTAACCATATAACCATATAACATATCCCATTCTTAGTTGCACTAGCCCCTGACACCAGGAGTAATCCAGAAATTACTACTGTGAAGGTCCTTCTCTTCGCCCTCTTTCCTAACTCCCTATACTCACTGAGCAGGGCCTCTTTCCCTTTTCTGCCTATATTATTGGTGCCAATATGCACCATGGCCTCTGGCTGTTCACCCACCCCCTTGAGAATATCCTACAGCTGCTCCAATAGAGTCTGCACCCGAGCACCCAGAAGGCAACATAACGTCATGGTGTTTCTTTCTCAGCCACAGGATCTCCTGTCTGTCCCCCTAACAATTGAGCCCCCTATCACTACCTGACTTTACCCTTCCCTGCTGAGCCTCAAGCCAGCAACAGTGCCACGAGCCTGGCTGCTGCTGTTGTGCCCTGACAGATCATACCCCTGGCGGTATTCAAAGAAGTATACTTTTTCCTTAGGCCACAGGGGAAACCTGCACTGCTCTCCTTGTGGTCACCCATCTACTATCTGAAGCCTGTGTGACCATCTCATCAAAAGTCCCATCTGAAGCAACTTCACCCTCCTGGACGATCCGGAGTAAGTCCAACTCTAGCTCCAACTCCTTGACCCAGGCAGTCAGGAGCTGAATTCCCCCATCTAACAGGAGAAGCATTCCATCCTGACTACTCTGTACAAAAAAAACTTTACAATCAACAGGGAAAAAAAAAGCTTACCTCTTCTTATCTGTGTTTCAGCCTGTTCTCGCTGAACCCTGTTAAGCTTAAGCTTTTCCACTCTAACACTGGCACACTCCAACAATAGTCCCTCTGTTTGACCCTACCTTCCTTTTATTTGGTTCTGAATTTAGACCTCTGGCACCAACACATACCACACCCACGTAGCCAAAAAGACCAGCCTTACCCAAAGCTGCTCCTTTTTTTCCCCTCTCTCTCTCTCTCTCATCTGACCTTTGGTAGGGCTCCGACACAACACTTATCGTGCACAACACTTAAAGAAAATAGCTTTACCTGAAACTGGTCCTTTTATATCCTCACTTCAACCTTAGCTAGGCCTCTGACATCGACACTGGAGCCACTCCTTTTTTACTCAATCTTTCTTGACCTTCAGTAGGCCTCTGTAAAAAGTCTTATCCAACCACAGAGGATAAATGCCTGCATGTATTTACCATATCTATACCCTTCATAATTTTGTATACTTCTGCTAATCTCCCATCATTGTCCTGCGCTCTAGGGGATAAAATCTTAACCTTTTCAACCTTTCCCTTTCTTAGTAAACTTTCTCTGCACTCTTACAATCTTATGGATACCATTCCTGTTGGTAGGTGACTAGAACTGCACACAATACTCAAAATTAGTCCTCACCAACATCTTATTCAACTTCAACATAACAGTCCAACTCCTGTACACAATACTTTAATTTAAGAAGGCTAATGTGCCAAAAGCTCTATTTATGACCCGTTCTACCTGTGACACCCCTTTTATTGTAACTAAGGATCTGCATTCCCAGATCCCTCTCTTCTACTGCACTCTGCAGTGCCCTACTGCTCACCAAGTCTGTCGAATATGCCAGTTGTCTGCAGATGTGGAGTGAATTATGTCATCTGAACATTTATAAATTAGCTCATAAGGAAAATGTCTAAAAACGATAGGGAAAAACACATTGTTAAAGCAATACATGGAGCTTTCATTGACTGAGAATGAAAATTAAGGTGCTCTTGTATCTGATGGACAAACTAAAATTGTCAGCTATTATTTAAAACTACAGGGAGCTACATGAATCATTGATCAGAAAATGGATTGAATGTGGAATTAGAAACTCACCCTTAAAGAAAATGGATTTAGGATAGCAAAATGTGCAAGGCAGAAAAAAAAATGTTCAGACACAGTTGGAAATCATTTGAGGCTACAGCTTGACAAGATGAGACTGTATGCAGTTAGAATAATTATCATCCACTGTTGCCAGCACAAGTGCAGTAGTGTGAGAGACTGTGGGCAGGAACAGGAATAACAGAAAGAAAAATGGTCTTTGTTTTAGCCTAAAGCCCTGCAATTCTTTCCTTCAATCATGTTGCCATTTCAGTTCAGTCGCCTGTTTCCAGAAACGGCTTACAATCAACATCTTTGATAAACCTTTTTGGTTTGACTTGATGTCAATGACTTCCTGAGTTTCTTAGTCAGATATCTAACTATTGCTGCTTTTGATTTTTTTCCCACATAGGCAGAATATTGCAGACAGACTGGTGTATAACTGCTGTCTCCAGTAACAACCTGGAATAATCTTAAACTGTTCCTAATACTTTCATTTTCCATGGAAGAACAGAACTTACTCTAGAAATAGCTTGGAAATCCCCCTAAAGTGCATTATCAATGCTCCACTGTGATTTTAGCCTTTCGTAGGCAATGGCAGTGAAATTTAATAAATGTAAAAACAAATTTGAAATTTTCAGAGCAAAATGTCTAATTTGCATTGTTGCTTAGGCTAAATTTATCTTCCAAGGCACCCCTTAGTAGAACAGCTCAATTCAAACTGAAATCTTACAATCATTTCCACAAAATATGTTGAATCATTTCAAAATTTGCATTGATCGAATGTTGAGTAACACACAAAATGTAGGAGGAACTCAGCAGGTCAGGTAGCATTTAAGAAGAGGGATAGAGTCGATGTTTCAGGCCGAGACCCTTGATCAGTGCTGAAAGGAATGTGGAGAAAGGTCGACTAAGAAGGTGGGGGAAGGAGTGCAAGCTGGAAGGTGAGGCCAGATGAGGTAGAAGGTAAATGAGTGGGGTAAGTCAAGAGAATGAAGTGAGGATCTTGGAGGTGGTAGGCTGAAAATGTAAAGGGCTGAACAAGGAATCTAACAGGAGAGGAGAGTGGAACATTGGAAACGTCCAGATGTAAAAAGTATGGAATCATTAACACAGCAAAGTACAGCACAGAATCTGGCCCTTCTGCCTATCTAGTCCAAGCCAAAATAATTTAAACTGTCTACTCCTTTTTACATGCAATGGGACCATAAAATCCCATACCTCTACCAAACATGTACCTATCCAAACTACACTTAAAGATTGTAAGATTGTAAGATTCCACACTCCCACGACCCTCTCAGGAGAGTTTTCATTCATGTTCCCTTTAAAATTTCACTTTTCACCCTTAACCTATGACCTCTGGATTGTCTGCATTATGTATCCAGTCCCTTATAATACTTTCCCAGTAACTTTCCCAGTACTTATGTCAGATTCACCAGCCTATAACTTTATAGTTTATGTTTGCAGCCTTTCGTAAACAGTGGGACAAAATTGGCGATCCTCCAATCCTCTAGTACCTCTCCTGTTAATAAGGAGGATTTATGTAACTCTGCTAGCACCCCAGCAATTTCTGCACTGGCCTCCTGCAGAGTCTCAGGGAACAGCTTGTCAGGCTCTGTGTATTTATCTACCCTGATTTGCGTCAGGACAACAAACACATCCTCCTCTGTAATCTATACAGGGTCCATGACCTTGCTGCAGCTTTGCTTCACTTCTATAGACTTTTGTGTCCATCTCTTGATTAAGTACAAATGCAAAAAAAATTACTTAAGACCTCCCCCAACTCTCTTTGGATCCACACATGGATTACCATTTTGATCTTCCTGATAACCAATTTTGTCATTTTGCTCTTAACATATCTGCAGAATCCCTTAGGATTCCCCTTCACTGTGTCTGCTGCAGTGACCTCATGCCACCTTTCAGCCCCATTCCTTATTTGTACCTACCTGCCTATACCTGCTATGCATCTCCTCTTTTCTCTTAACCAGGGCCTAATATCTCTTGAAAACCAATGTTCCCTACACTTGTTATCTTTACCTGTTATCCTGACAGGTACATATAGGCTTTGTAATCTAGTTCACTTTTGAAGGCCTCCCCCTGACCAAGTACACCTTTGCCAGAAAACAGCCTGTCCCAATCTACACTTGCCGGAACATTTCTGACAGCATCAAAATCGGCCTTTCTCTCATTTAGAATCACAACCTGTGGACCAGATATATTTTGCATATTTTACTTTGAAATTTATGGCATTGTGGTCACTAGATGCAAAGTGTTCCCCTGCACAAACTTTTGTCACATGTCCTGTCTCATTCCTCAATTATTACACAGTCTCTCATTGGCATTTCTACATAATGATGAAGGAAACTTTCCCAAGCACATTTGACAAACTCTGTCCAATTTATTCCTTTTACAGTTTGGAATTCCCAGTCAATATGTGGAAAGTTAACATTACCTTCTATAATAGTGGTCAACAAACTTTAGAAGCCCAAGATCCCCTACCTCGGCCTTAGTAAAAGGCAAGATCAACTCCAAATCGATTAGTTACACGTACGCGCAGCGGGACAGAAAAGACCGGAAGTAAAACCCCGCAACCCAGAAGTAGAAATAATGTATGAACACCAGGGGTCACCATCCTTTTTTTGCACTGCGGTCCTGTTTAATATTGACAATATTCTTGCGGACCGACGGGTTTAAACGCGACTGAAATACAGCGATACTCGAAGCAGGTTCCTTTTGTCCAGTCTATTCCGCAATTTACTTTACGTGGCTCTCAGCACTTAGCTGCTGTCCCGCTTGCTCACGTTTTTAATGCTGGAAAAAAACTCAGCGGGTTTGTATTTAAGTGTGGGGTGCTTGGACTCAGGGTACCAAAGCAGATTTGAGGGCTTCATTGCCTCATTAGACAGCCTCCGGGCCACAACTCCAGATGCCTTGGCCAGGTGCGGCTGGTCATGAGTGGGGTGAGAGGACAAGGTGAGGACCGGAGATCCGAGTGCCGGGGCCGCGGCGATCGCAGACTGGAGAGAGCAAGCGGCCGAGCGAGGAGTGCGACAGGACACGTCCCCGCATCCCCTTGTAGGATCTATTGGATGACAAAAGTTTGTTTCAGTAGATTGCAGTGAGGTAGCTGCTCTGCTACTTACGAAACCCTGAGCCAGCATTAGGTCATCTGTGAATATTTCAGCACCGGGTTCCCCACGAACATTCAGTGTGCTAAAAAGGTTTAGAGGCAGCACCCATCTGTCCGCGCTCTAGGCCGGTAGCAACAGCACTTCACTCTGGCCGCGCGAGGCTGCCGGTTACCCGAGGCCAGCCAGTGATCCTTGGCACAAGGCTATCACTGCGTTTAGGCAACTGACGATCTCGTGTGCACTCAAGTTCAATAAATCACATTGTTTCCTCGCGGCCCGGTGGTTGGGGAATGCTGAAGTACACTGCGTAGTCACTTGGCGGCGGAGCTACACACATGCGCACTGAGCAGAAAGAACAAAACTAAAACCCTGCAACCCAGAAACAATCTCTCAACAGTATTTGTGTATTTATTTTTCATTTTTTTCAGGATCCACTGGGAAAGTCTCAAAGATCCACCAATTGATCGCAATTGATGGGTTGGCGACCACTATACCATAACAAACTTATGTTTCTTGAAGCAGTGTGTGATCTCTTTACAAATGTGTTTCTCTAAATCCCTAGAACTGTTGGGTGATCTGTAATATAGCCCCATTAACATGGCCATACCTTTCTTATTTCTGAATTCCACCCATAATGCCTCACCAGTCTAGTTCTCTAGTCTGGCCTGATGGAGCACTGCCGTGAAATTTTCACTGAGTAGTAATACCATCCCTCCTTCTTTAATCCCTCCCACTGTCATGTCTAAAACAGCAGAGCACTGGAATATTGAGCTCCCTGTCCTGCCCCTCCTTACAAACACATCTCACTAATGGTTATAATATCATAATTCCAGGAGGTGATCCATGCCGTGACCTCAATTGCCTTTCCCTCAATACTTCTTGCCCAGAGCTACTCCTGGTGCACACTGCAGTGATAATGGAAGAGACAAAACAAACTGCTTGAAGAACTCAGTGGGACAAGTAGCATGTGTGGAGGCTGAAGGATAGCTGGTAGATATTTCAGGTTGTGACTCTACCTTAGGACCGAGAGTGTAGAGAGGAGGTAGTCAGTTTAATGAGGAGAGGGGGATGAGTGATGCAGAAACTGGCAGGTGATAGTTGGAACTAGATGAAGAGAGGCATGATGGGCAGTGACCAGTTAGTGAAGGTGGAAAAATGAAGGTTGAAACAGAGACTAGAAGATGATAAATGGAGTAAACAAAGAGCTGCAGCTTCTAGGATCTGATAAGTAAGGAAGGTGATAAGGTGATAAGCTTAAGATAGCTATAGATTTTGATATGTATGCACCTTGAATGAGAGTATTCAATTGGAGCAGGGAAAATTGAGACTACTAGGCAGAGACTAGGAAGAGTTAACAGGGAATAGTTATTTTTCTGACACATGGAGGGTGTTTAAGGCCAACTACACAGAGTATGGGACAGCATTTTCCAAAAAGGAGGAAGGACAAATTCAAGTTCAAGTTTAATTATCATTCAATCATATATGAATACAGCCAAATGCAACAGCGTTCCTACAGGGCCAAGGTGCAAAACACAGTACCAAGTCATAAGTATAATCTATGTAAGATGTATGTACATATAATACATGTAAGATAGCAGTAAACATACAGTCACACTCATACTATATATATATCTCCAGTATATAATTATTACTGTATAGCCTAAGTAACTGAGTAACAGGTCCTATAAGTTGATAGTGCATAGGTGTTGTTGACTGAACAAACAATTCTCAGCAGTGTGCAGATGAACATATACATGCACACGAGTGTATCTTTGCCTCACCTGGATTTGCTTTATCGCACCATGCTTGGAGTCAGCTCTGAAGATTCAATGCTGCTGGAATTCAGTGATCATTTACAAACTGTTAAATGAGCACCAGACTTGAAGACTGCTCAGTGCAATTAACCCCCGTTATTTCCAGCAATGAGGTTACAAAGTCACTTACTTAAAATTCCTTTCCCCAACATTTATTCAGCACTAACACAGCTTTGCACCAGTTGCTGAAAGCTTGAACCAGCTACCTATTCTGCAACCTAGGTGAGTACATTGTAAACACCATCACTGACTCACTTTCCTCTGCCGGACAAGGTGAAGGAAAACCAGGGACATCAGTTAATGACCTGAAGGGACTGCAGTGGTTGTATCACCTTCTCCTCACATAATGGAGATTATCCATGGAGTGATGATTACAAATATCTTAAAGAAGACAAGACAACATTACCCTCATCCTTCAAAGCGGGTGTCTCACATCCTACTTCCTTTCAGCTTACAATCTCTTCTGATTCACAACTTACAACCTCCACGCCTGTTTTCCATAACCCACCCTCATATCTTACTTTCTTCAGATTAGCAAGAATGGCAACTTGGACAGGCAGTGGAAGAAGAGCAAGTAGTGAGTGAAAATGTAGGAATGCTCATTCGATGCAATATTTTGAAAGTTAGCTTAGAGGAGAGATGATCTCTGATTTATTCGATGTGAACTGTGTAGTTTAGTGGCAGCAGCACAATGGAAAGACATAAAAATGAATATAAATTACAAAATAAATAAATAGTGCAAAGAAAAGAAATAATAAGATATTGTTCATGGGTCAATGGACTTGGGCTGTTCAGAAATCCGATGGTGGAAGAGAGGAAGCTGTTCTTGAATTGCTGAGTGTATATGGTGAGGCATTAGGCACAAGCAAAACAAATATAATAAATAACACGGGTCACAGTCCAGCAGAGAGTGAGGTCATGGTTAGGTTCTGGGGCACAGGACTCAGGTAAAGGGTTTATTGGGGCTCCTACAATGGAAAGCTGATGAGTAATGCAGTAGAAATGCTCAGTACTTATGTTGCACAGAGCTTTGTGTGACCCAGTGGCATGCTTGGAAGTGGCATACAGTTCCACCAGCACACTTACAGGCTAACCATCGTACCATACCTCAATGTCTATTAGAGTTATAGAATAATAAAACATGGATATAGGCCTTTGACTCAACCTGCCCATGACAACCATGACTGAAGTTGTCCCATTTGCTTGCATTTGTCTCATATCCCTCCAAACTGTTCCTTTCTATATATATCTAACTATCTATTAAATGTTGTTATTGTACCTACGTCTACATTTTCTCTTGCAGCCTATTCCAAATGCATAACACTTCTGTGCAAAGAAGGTGCCCTTCAGGTCTCTTTCAAACCTCCTGCTTCTCACCTTAAACATATGCCTCCTAACTTTAGTTCCCAGTCCCTGGGATAAAGACGGTGTGAATTTACCTGCAGATGCCTCTCATGATCCTTTACACACCTATAAGTTGACGTGTCAATCACTTTTAATCCAAGGAATAATGTCCTAGCCTGCCTAACAATTTCTATAACTCAGGCCCTTGAGTTCTGGAAATATTTTGGAATTCTATTCTAGCACAAGATTAGGCCAACCAGAGTGTAGCAGTGGAAGATCAGCCAGCCACCGTGCAAGCTCAGACAGCTCCATCCTGGTTCTGGGTGATTGTTGTCCAACAGACATGTTGGTGCAGCACTATGGCATTCAATGTTATCATCTACTCAAACTAATCAATAAGCTTCAAGACCTTAGCCTCAATAATTCCTTGTAAAATTAGATCCCTGCTTTCTTCATTTGCAGACCCTAGTCAGTTTGGATTGTTAACAACATCTCCTCCATGATCTCCATCAGCACAGGTGTGCTATAAAGCTGTGTGCTTAGACCCCTGCTCTACTTGTTTTACAATTATGACTGTGTGACTAAGCACAGCTTCAATTTTATATTCAGGATCACTGAGTACACCACTGCCATTGACCATACCAAAGGTGATGATGCATCAGTATATAGGAGGGAGAATGAAAATCTGGTTGGGTGGTACCATAGCAACAATCTCTTACTCGGTGTCAGCAAGACCAAAGAGCTGATTATTGACTTCAGGAGAAGGAAACAAGAGGTCCATGAGCGAGTCCTCATCAGGAGATCAGAGGTGGAGAGAGTCAGCAACTTTAAATTCCTCAGTGTTATTATTTCAGAGGACCTGCCCTGGGCCCAGCACACAAGTGCATTTACAAAAAAAGCACGGCAGCACCTCTATTCCCTTAGGAGTTTGCAAAGACTCGGCATGACGTCTAAAACTTTGACAAACTTCAATAAATGTGTAGTGCAGAGTATATTGACTGGCTACATCACAGCCTGGTATCGAAACACCAATGCCCTTGAACAGATAATCCTATAAAAGGTATTGGATATGATCTCGTCCATCACAGGTAAAGATCTCCAAAAGTCATGTTACAGGAAAGAAGCTTACATCATCTGGGTCTCTTACCGCCTAGTACATGCTCTCTTCTCACTGCTACCATCTGAAAGAAGTCACAGTAGTCTCAGGATTCACACCACCAGATTCAGGAACAATTATTACCCATCAATGATCTGACTATTGAACCAAAGGGGATAACTTCATTCAACTTCACTTTCCCCATCATTGAAAATTTCCCACAACCTTTAGAATCACTGTCAAGGACTCTTTATCTCATGTTCTTGATAATTATTTATTATTTATTTATTATTATAACTATTTCTTTCTTTTCATATTTCAACTTTGCTGTATTTTGCACACTGGTTGATGGCCCAAGTTGATGCAGTCTTTCATTGACTAGATGATGGTTATTATTCTATTACGGATTTATTGAGTATGGCCAGAAGAAGATGAATCTCAGGATTGTATATGGTAACATATATGTACTTTGATAATAAATTTACTTTGAACTTTAAGGCATAATGTGTATCTGTACCTGAATGGGCAACTCATATTGCATTTATGATAATAGATTTTGTTTAGAGAAGTTTGATATGAAAGTGTACCTAGAATGCCATCTCACTTCCATTCCTCCTCCTCCACTTCTGCATTTCCTTATTCCAACTCCTCTCTTACCTCTCTATAGTCTTGTAGCAAAGACTGAACTTTTTCATGATAAAAAGCTGCTACAGTTGTTGTCAATTATAACAAATCTAGAATCCTTCTTCAACACAAGGGACAACCATGCATTACCACTCTATAGCTTCTATTGCTAAGCCATTGTTGAATCCAGTTTACTACTTCATCTTGAAAACCAAGTGACTGAACTTTCTGACCAACCTTGCTAAAGTCTCTCTAGACAATGTCCACTGCCTTGCCTTTATCAACTTTTCTGGTAATCTTTTCAAAAAAACTTTATAGGATTGGTTAGATATGATCTACTAGGCTCAAAGCTCTGTTGACTATACTGTATAAGGCCTTGTCATACCAACTACATATATATCCTTCCTTTAGGATATCTTCCAAAAATTTACCCACTACTGATGTCAGGCTCACTGGCCTATAATTTCTTGGCTTATTCTTAGTGCCTTGCTTAAAGAACAGAACAACAATATTTCACTTCTGAAGACCATTTACTTACCATGCATCACTATGCCAGAAAAAAAAATTATCCTAATCCACACCTGCCAGGTCCTTTCTGATGCCATAAAAATTGCAATTTCTCCAATTTACAATCTCCACCTGAGGTTTAGTCCTATCCTTCTCCATAATTAACTTGAAACTAATGATTCTGTCATTTGTCCTGTCTATTCCTTAATAGCTGTCTCTAGTTGGGAGCTCTATTTAAGAAACCTTTCCTGAACACATTTGACATACTCCGCCCCATCTGGTTCCTTTACTGTATTGAAGTCTTAGTCAATATGTGTAAGTTAAAATCACCCACTATAATAGTCTTAAGTTTTTTGAAACTCTCCACAATTTCTCTACACATTTACTCCTCTAAATCCCACAGACTAGTGGGTGGTCAATAATATAACTGGAATAATGTGGTCATTCCTTTCCTATTCCTCAGTTCTACCTACAGTATATAGTCTCCTGTCTGTCGTATTTTAGCACTGCTGTGACATTTTCCCTGACTAGTAATGCCACCCCACCCACTTTAATACCTCCCCCTCTTTTATGTCTAAAATAACAAACATTGAGCTGCCAATCCTGCCCCCCTTGCAACCAAATCTCAGTAATGGTTACAATATCATAATTCCATGTGCCGCTGCGTGCTAATCTGCCTTGCCAAATAACAGCTTGCCATGGACTAGATATGCCAAAGGGTTCGTTTCTATGCTGTAGTGTTCCATGACTACATAACTGAAAGAGTCTGAAGATGCTGGAAATCTGGAACAACAAACACACTGTTCTACTTACAAAGAGAGTTCTTCTCTGTAATCCTGAATGCAGTTTACATACCACCAAAAACTGGTGTTAAGAAGGCACTCAAAGTATTGAGTGGTGAGATCAGCAAACAAAGAGCAGCCTACCCTGACACCTTTTAAATCAATGCCAGAGACTTCAAATAGGATTGTTTGAAGAAATCTCTGACCAATTATTGTCAGTATGTCACCTGCAGAACTAGGGGTCCCAACTATGAATAGGAATGTTGACTGTTCAGACCGTTCAGGCTGAAGAACAAGACTCCAGATGTAAGAGCAACAAAGAGATGGTCATGGGCAGTGGAGGAGAAGCCATGGGAGTGCATCACATCGGTGAAATGAGCTGTGTTTAAAGACTCATCAGACGATCTGAATGAACACTCCATGATTGTTACGGACTTTATACGAGCAGTCGTAGATGAACGTGTCCCCACAAAATCACTCAGAGTCTTCCCCAACCAGAAGCCCTGGATGAACCATGAGATTCACAATCTACTGAGGGCCAGATCAGTGGTGTTCAGGTCTGGTGACCAAGTAAGATACAAGAGATCAAGATACAACCTTCAGAAAGCCATCTCAAATGTGAAGTGACAAATGAGGACCAAACTTGAATCACTAAAGGATGCTTGACGGCTCTGTCAGGCTTAAGCTATCATCTCCTACAAAGTGAAACCAAGTGACATGGGTAACAACAAGTTTTCACTCGCAGGCCACAGTGGGAATTGAAACAGGGTGTCTGGCACTGTAAAGCATTGTGCTAACCACTGCACTACCTTGCTACCCCTTTGGCCATCAAAACATGGAGGCAACTTCACAAACTCCCATAGCCCCCGACTGCCCTGTCATTTCAGTCTCTGAGGCCGACATGAGAGCATCCTTCAGGATGATGAACACATGAAAAGCATTTGGCCCAGATGGAGTACCTGGCCAAATACTGAAGATCTGTGCTGATCAACTGGTTGGAGGGTTCACTGATATCTTTAACCTCTCTCTTCAGAGGTCTGAGGTACCCACCTGCTTCAAGGAGGCTTCAATTATACTGGTACCTGAGAAGAAGGTGAAAACCTGCCACAATGACTATTGTCTAGTAGCACTTACATCCACAATGATAAAATGCTTTGAGAGGATGGCAATGAAACATATCAACTCCTGCCTGAGAAGCAACTTGGACCTGATTCAACTTGCTTACAGTCACAATAGGAAGGCAGCAGATGTCATTTCACTGGATCTTCACTCAACCCTGAAACATCTCGACAGTGAAGATGCATTCATCAGGATGCTCTTCATTGATTACAGCCTGGCATTCAATAACATCATCCCCTCAAAACGGATCACTAAGCTCAATGCCTTAGGCCTCAATACCTCCTTCTGCAACTGGATCTTAATTTTGTCACTTGCAGACCCCAGTCAGTTGAGATTGGTAACAATATTTCCTCCACAATCACCATCAGCAGAGGTGTACCACAGGGCTGTGTGCTCAGTCCCCTGATTTTCACACTTTATAACTATGAATATCAGGCTAAGTACACCTCCAATGCCATATTTAAGTTTGCCAATGGCATCATTGTCATTGGCCGAATCAAAGGTGGAAGTGAAGCAGCGTAGAGGAGGGAGAATGGAAACCTAGCTGAGTGGTGACACAACAACAACCTCAGCAAGACCAAAGAGATGATTATTGACTTTGGCACGAGGAAACCAAAGGTCCATGAGCCAGTCCTCATTAGGGGCTCTGAGGTAGAGAAGGTCAACATCACAGCCTGCTATATTGACTGGTTGCATCAAAGCCTGATATGGAAGCACCAATATCCTTGAATGGAAAAGCCTATGAAAAATAACATAACAGATACAGCCCAGTCCATCACAGGTGAAGTCCTTTGTGCCATTGGGAACATCTACCTGGAGCACTATTGCAGGAAAGCAGCATCAATCATCATGAACCCCACCACCCAGGCCATGCTTTCTTCTCTCTGCTACCATCATGAAGAAGTAACAGGAGCCTTAGGACCCACACCACCAGGCTCAGGAACAGTTATTATCCCTCTACTATCGGGCTCTTGAATCAATGGGTATATCTTCATTCATCCCAACACTGAAATGAACATAACCCATGGACTCTTTATCTCATGTTCTTAATACTTATTGCTTATTTTTATTGTTAATATGGTTATTTTTGTTTTCATACTTGCACAATTTATTGTCTTTTTCACATTGGTTGTTTGTCCATCTTGATGTATATGGTCTGTCATTGATTCTGTTGTGTTTCTTTGTATTGATTGTGAATACCCACAAGAAAAATTTATTTTGTACTTTTAACTTTGAACAAAACACTGGATGAACTCAACTGGTGGAATTGGACTCTCTGACAGTGGTGTCTGAAAAGAGGATGCTGTCCAAGTTGCATGCCATCTTGGACAATGACTCCCAATACATTCCATAATGTACTGGTTAGGCACAGGAGTACATACTGCCAGAGACTCATTCCACCAAGATGGAACACTGAGCATCATAGGAAGTCATTCCTACCCGTGGCCATCAAACTTTACAACTCCTCCCTCGGAGTGTCAGACACCCTGAGCCAATAGGCTGGTCCTGGACTTATTTCCACTTGGCATGATTAACATATTTTTATTTAATTATTTATGGTTTTATATTGCTATATTTATTCACTATTCTTGGTTGGTGTGGCTGTAACGAGACCCAATTTCCCTCGGGATCAATAAAGTATGTCTGTCTGTCAGGCAACATCAGTGGATGGGAATAAACAGTTGATGATTTGAGCGGAGATCCTTCATCCTGGTGGCTGAACACTGCAGTTCTCTTCTATTGTGCCAGGAGTCTACACTAATTTATTTCAAGTAGCAGCATGGCACTCAATGTAAATATCATCCCCATGGATCAGGTACTAAACTCACTGTCCACCTCCTCAGTGCATAGGTCTTGTTACTGTCATCTCTTGGCTTGTCATAGTGCTTCAAGGAAGGTGACACAGAAGACTGTTTCAGAGTGAAGTCAAAAGCTCCTCAACCAAGAAGAAGCTGTATACCTTCTGCAACCCAGTTTTCTCTTGACCCCCACCCCCCGCACACACTGCTTTCTGGCTGGAGAAAATGACAAAACCAGTTCTCTTGGTAAAAAGAATGTCAGCAAAGTACTGTATAAAGAAATGGATGACAAGCTGTGAAATGCGGTTGTTATCTCTAGTTAACTGGCGGAAAGAGTTATGTTTTGTAACAAAAACATTAACTAATTAAAAGGAAAACATGAAGAGTCTGGAATGCAAATTTATCTTTGATTTTACCTTTCAGCGAGGTGTGTATGTATGATATGGTAGCATCACAACATATCAATTCACATATGTTTACGTATAATCAGAAATAAGTAATTTAAGTGAACACGCTGGAATTGAGGAGATTGAGAGGGGATCTGATTGAAACGTTTAAGATAATTAAAGGATTTGATAGGATTGAGGCAGGAAATATGTTCCAGATGTTGGGAGAGTCCAGTACCAGAGGACATGGATTGAGAAAAAGAGGTCAGTTATTTAAAACAGAGTTGAGGAAGAGCTTCTTCTCCCAGAGAGTTGTGGAGGTGTGGAATGCACTGCCTCGGAAGACGGTGGAGGCCAATTCTCTGGATGCTTTCAAGAAGGAGCTGGATAGATATCTGATGGATAGGGGAATCAAGGGATATGGGGACAAGGCAGGGACTGGGTATTGATAGTGAATGATCAGCCATGATCTCAGAATGGCGGTGCAGACTCGAGGGGCCGAATGGTCTACTTCTGCACCTATTGTCTATTGTCTAATAATGCTTAATTAAACAACATATTCACAATATTACTGAAATATTAAATGCACAACATTCCTCCCTGCTTAGCTATAAATTCCAACTCAATACAGAATGCTTCTCAACTACTTACACAATGTACTATATAACACAAGTACTATTTTGACATCCACTGCATAGTAAACTTTAAATTGTCCAATTGAAGTGGTGGAGCAGAGTAATGACGGCACTAAACCATGACATCTTTGCTTGCATCTTTGGAAACAACTCTATTTCCATCTTTAGTATCTTTCTTTTTCCTTTTTAAGGTTCTTCTGAAGACCCTGACCTGGAGTTACACGTTGACTTTGCTTTTTTGTGGGAATGGGTCCCGCTCTCAGGGTTCCATAACTCAGAGTTCAGCCTAAGTGTCTGGTTCGTATTTGGAAGCCTAGGATCTCGGGGCTCTGGAGACGGGCTGATTGAGGGTTGGTGTCATGGCAGGAGACCCGTATGTCATTGGGGAATTCGGGATCTCTGTGACTGTATGCCTGGAAACCTGAGATCTTTGAGATCTTCTGGCAAAGAGCTCAACGAAAGTGATGTAAAGGACTTTTAACATCATAAGCCAATGAGTTGTTTGTTATGTCTCCTTGCTTGCTGGGAAAAATGAAGACACCTCCTAATTAGGGAGAGAGAAAGCCTGTGGTATGTTGTATACTAAAGTCTTAGGGGTAACTGCAAGTCTGTCTTTGCTATTGCTTTGCTTATGCTTAAGTGCAGATGTAGATGCTTTTCTTTGCCGGTGGGGGGAGGAGGGTCGTTGCTTTCTGCAGTTTACGTGCGGGAGGGTGGGAAGCTGGGGAGGACTTTGGTGTTCTAACATTTAACTGCCGTTCATTCTTTGGGGCAATCCTCTGTTTTCATGGATGGCTGTGAAGAAAAAGCATTTCAGGATGTATATTGTATACATTTCTCTGACATTAAATTGGACCTTTGAACCTTTGAACATTTGAACCTTCAGGCCTAATCACTGTGGAGGCTTTCCTACTCTTGTGGGATAACTTCTTTCCTGACAAGGGAGATTCCTCTGCTTGGCAGGTGAGACTTATGGCTGTGAAACAATATCAGTTCTGGGGCCTCCTCTCTGGTGTTTGAAGAAGTTGACTCTGGGACTGTAGAAAGCGGTTCTGACATCTCTGGCCACCTTTGTTCTCAAACGATTGGCTCTGCTCTCTTCAAGTGATTGATGTATTGTCTCCAGATAATATCCACTGTGTAGGAGAGTGGTCTAATTCTCCCCTTAATCTTTCCAAGAACCCACTTTTGATCACTTCTGTAGTGCTTTTCCAGGAGTAAAATATTGAATCTCCTTGTTTGAGGAGCCATCCTTATTTGTCCTGCATACTCCTTCAGAGGGTGGGTTTGAGGAAATCCAAACCTCAGCATAAGGGCCAACCCAGGAAGAACATGGCTGGTGAGTTGCTGGTTGTGGAATGTGCTGCATTGTGATATGCAAGGAGAAAGTCTGTGAGCTTCTGATTCAGTGTAGTGTGCAGCTGAACTCAATCCTTGTGCATCAATGGCGTGAGCACAGTAAGTGATACTTGGTTTAAAGAATTCACACTTGCTGTGTCCTCCTCTGAGCCCATAATCATTTCTAATCATCTTAACACACTCCTGTGACTTTGGAGATGTTCCTCGTCATCCTCACGGGTAACAATGATGTCATCCAGGTAACTCAGAATGTCTAGGCAGCCTTGTAGCACCTGGTCCATAACTTTCTGCCAGAGTGCAGATGGGGATGTTGCTCCAAAAATAAGATTATAATGATAAAGCCCTTAGTGAGCACTGACGGCTAGAAACACTTCCATAGGTAGGTAGGACTCAGCTTAAACTAGTTGATTGAAGTGTCTTCGCCCTGTAAGTTTTGCAAAGGTAGACTCTATCCTGGGCAATGGATCTACTTTGAGTACTGGATTAATGGTGACCTTAAAATCACCTCAGATCCTGAAGAATTTTTTTCTTGGCTACAGGGACCACTGGTGTCGTCCTTGGGCTCCACTCAAACTTGGAGAGAATTCCTCAGCCTTCATGCATTTCAGTTCACTGGCGACTCTGTCCTGGATGGTATAAGGAACCAGACAGCATTTCAAAGCTGAGGTGTAGCATTTTAATTTAACATTATGTTACCCCTGACATGTTTAGATTTTCTAATGCCATCCTTGAGCACTACTGTGGCATCTTCCAATTGGCTCAATTAGCTTTCAGTTGATGGTATCTTGCAGGTGATGTGGCATCCAAATGGTGAATGGATCAGCAATCAGGTTGTAGTTGTTTCAACCAATTATGCCATCACAATACTGGCCCTCCTAGTTTTACCACATACAATCCCAATGTGGCTTACAGTTGTTATATTTGATTGTTAGTGTATATACTTAGTTGGATATTACCAGATTTCAGTTCAGTACCTTTGAAATGCTGTTCAAACTTATTTTGTGTATTGGCTGAAACAGCCAAGCCAGTGTCCACTTCTATCGGAAATAGTCTGCCATTCACTTCTGGTGTACGCTATATTGCTTGTCTTTTGTTAGTTTTCACACTGTAACTCTTAAGGCTACTCAGTCCTGTATCACTCCCATAATTTTCAGATTTTTCATCAACAGCATGCAGATTAGTGTTCTTTTTCAAACAACAGATTGACTTTATATCTATTTATCTTCCCTGTGGAGTCCATTTATTTTTGTCTGCCCAAAATGTTTTTTGTATGTGCCTTACCATGTTGCATTTACAGCAAGTTTCAGCTTTAAACTTGCATTGGATTGGTGTTTGTGAGCCCCTCCAACAACCACAACACAATTTGTTCAGCAAGCCAGGGCTCTGTTCAGACACTGCAATATTTTTCAAGCTAACCTTCATTCCTGACTGCAACTCAATTGCATTTCTATCTGCAGTTCTTATTAATACAGCTATTTCAACTGCTCTTTTAAGTGCATGTTGTGCTTCAGTTAGGAGCATTATTGGATGCATACTTGCAAGATTCCACAAACTAAAAGTTCTCTGATTAGGCACATTTCTGAATTAACAATGCTCAGGCTATCTCTTCAATTCAGCCACAAATGCTGAAGTGGACTCCTCTTCCTTTTGATTCCACTTATGAAGCCTAAATTGTTCTACAATCGACAATGGTTTTAATGCTAAATGTTCCTGCATTACTTTCATGCTATCAGCAAAGTTTATTTTAGCTGGTTTGGTTGAGGCAATTAAACTTCGAAGCAAATTGATTCCCTTTAAATCCAATGCAATCAGCAAAACTTGTACTTGTTTCACTTTGGCTATTCCATTTGATGTATCTGCTCCATATACATATTCCAGTTATCTTTCATGTAATCAAACACATTAATCTTTGTGATGCAGCCGGCTATTTCTGCTCTTTTTTATGATTTTCACCTTGTACTCATTGTTTATAAATCTGTGAATTCTTCTGTTTTCTTACTTTTTTACTCAATCATTTTTCCTTTTGCAAAGAAAATATGCTGCTCTGAAGAAAAAAAGGTGTGGCACTTGTTTTTTCAACTCAACTTTACTTGCTGCTTCTTTTTAAAACTCAAAACAGCTCAGTAGTTGTCTTGGTTTCATTTGAAAAATACCTCATTGTCACTGTTTTATGACTCTAAAACCTTCAACTAATTGGAAGGAAATGCTGGAAGTCCAGTATGAGTGTCTAACTTTGTTTTTACAAACAAAGAATACTTAATCAAACAATATATTCACAATACCACTCAAATATTACTGAAATATTAAATACATATCAGAAAGTGATCAAGATACAGCCACTGGCAAGAAGGATTCCATCCTGAGCTGAATTGGGAGTCATAACAGAAAGATGCATTATGTTTAAAACAGAGAATTTTTATTGGTTGAGACAACAACATTAATTCATGCTAATCTGGATATATAATATAGTGCAGCTGAAAGGATAGAAATTCTGTAGCTCAGTTGCACCCATTGCATTGAACAGGACATAGACTTCAGCTTATCACTATGAGAAGCCATTTTTTGTGTCTCAAATTCCCACAATAGTGTTATTTAGATAACAGGGAATTGTTTGTTGGACTTGTATTGACACAACAGGAGCCCCCAATGCACTGAGCAACAGTGTTTCGAAGCGTCACATCTTGCTATTTTGAGACATGGGAACCCAAGGCCCAGACAGAGCCAATATCACCATTGGGGAATAGATTTACAATATGACAATGATAATTGATCCCTTTGGAATCAATTATCAATTGCTTCTATTTTCCTGGGTCTCACATAACATTCAAAACACAGCCCTTGTACACTTTAGCAAATGATGGAACCATTTGATGAACTGGGTGTATTTATGCCATAATTTCTCAGACAGCATAAGAAGGTTCTACCCTGTAAAAGGTGAAGAGCCACATTATTTCATTTTCTGATTGGGTGAATAAGTGAAAGATCCTGATTCCAAGCGAAATTGCAGTCCCAATATCAAAACCCCTTGAGTTATGCTCTATCTTCGCTATAGGAAAAAAACCTGCATTGAAAGCAATCCACAGAAATTTGGTAATTGCTATTTTTTAAAAGCCCCAATGATCCCTGGAGTGGACTCATCTAATATAAATGCAAACAGTGTGAAATTATTTGTGTCTAAAACATGTTCTCATTGGCCACCTTTGTAGGTGTTAATGGTCTTCTGCTGTTATAGCCCATCCACTTCAGGGTTTGACATATTGTGCATTCAGAGATGTTCTTCTGCATATTACTGTTATAATGCATGGTTATTTGAGTTGAAGTTATGCTCCTGTCAGTTTGAAACAGTCAGCAGATGGGATTAGCAGTTTTTGAAATACTTAAACCACCCCATTGGACACCAGCAATCATTTCATGGCCAAAGTTACTTAGATCACATTTCTTCTTGATTCAGATATATGGTCTGAACAACTACTGAACCTATTGACTATGTCGGCATGCTCTTATGCATTGAGCTGCTTCTACAAGATTGGCTGAATAGGTATTTCTATTAAAAAGCAGGTGTACAGCTGCAATTAATAAAGTGGGCACTAAATGTATATGGACAGGATTTTGCGCGACTCCCTTGTCCACTTGTACCCTCCATCCCTTCCCACCGATCTCCCTCCTGGCACTTATCCTTGTAAACAGAACAAGTGCTACACCTGCCCTTACTCTTCCTCCCTCACCACCATTCAGGGCCCCAGACAGTCCTTCCAGGTGAGGCGACACTTCACCTGTGAGTCGGCTGGTGTGGTATACTGCTCCCGGTGTGTCCTTTTATATACTGGTGAGACCCAAAGCAGACTAGGAGACCGTTTTGCTGAACACCTATGCTCTGTCCGCCAGAGAAAGCAGGATCTCTCAGTGGCAACACATTTTAATTCTACGTCCCATTCCCATTCTGATATGTCTATCCATGGCCTCCTCTACCGTCAAAATGAAGCCACACTCAGGTTGGAGGAACAACACCTTATATTTCATCTGGGTAGCTTCCAACCTGATGGCATGAACGTTGATTTCTCTAACTTCCGTTAATGCCCCTCCTCCCCCTCTTACTCCATCTCTGATATATTTGTTTCCCCCCTCCCTTTTTTTTCTCTCTCTGCCCATCACTCATTGCCTGTTCTCCATCTCCCTCTGGTGTTCCCCTCCCCCTTTCTTTCTCCCTAGGCCTTCCATCCTTTCCCTTCTCCAGCTATGTCTCCCTTTTGCCAATCACCTTTCCAGCTCTTAGCTTCACACAACCCCTTCCTGCCTTCTCCTATCATTTTGGATTTCCCCCTCCCCCTCCTTTCAAATCCTTTCAAATCTCTTACTATCTTTCTTTTCGGTTAGTCCTGACGAAGGGTGTCAGCCCAAAACGTCGACAGTGCATCTTCCGATAGATGCTGCCTGGCCTGCTGCGTTCCACCAGCACTTTGTGTGTGTTGCTTTTCCTTTTATTACATGGGGGAGATGAGTTGTTAACTTCAAACTTCCTGCATAATCACTCAATGAGTTGACCTGCATGTGCATCTAACAAGAGCTGTATAACTCATCTCCTTCTGCCTTAGGCCACAAACTTATCAATCACCCATCCATGGACACTATCTGGAGGTCCAAGATCCGTATGCTCCATGACCACTGGACTAAGTGTGTAAATGTAGGAGGGGACTATGATGAAAAATAAATATGCTAGGTTTTCTAAAATGGACTCCTTTTACCTTAGGTCATGAACTTATCAATCACCCCTCGTACAATGATAAGATATTGTATCCTTTAGGAACAACCACCTTGGACAGTTGGCAAAGTGGTGAGTCAGTAAATACAACTTTTGTTAGAATAAATCGCACAAGGATTCAAAAGAAGCAGCGAGGTGAAACTAAAATTATTTCCTTTCTCATACTGAACAGCATACGCTTGACTGATTTAGTGTATTTATTTGATATTAAGCAGTACTTAAGCTTGTCAGACTAAGTACACTGACATTATTGAGCTGTTCTCCTCCAATGACATTTCATGAAATGTCCTGCTCTAATGGGAGATAACAGCACAGGTGGATTCATATCAAGTTTCCATTTTCTCTATTGTTTGTTTCTATTTTCAATTTAATCTATTTCATTCTGTTTATTTCCACCTTCTTTACTCGCTGTTCATATTCAACTACAATTATCTTCTTATTTAGTAAGAAAACACATTGACTATCCTGCCATTATTTCTTTGTAAGCCCCCATGCACTGAACAATCAGCAACATAATCACATCCAGCAGTGGTTGTGACTGAATTCATTCATTCATTCATTCATTCATTCTTTCATGGCTTGGCTTTGTGAATGAAGATTTAGGAAGGGGGCTGCCCACGTCTGCTGCAGTCTCGCTGGTGGCGTCCTTCAGCCTGTGCAATAGTTTTTTCAGGTGGAGTGCAGTGTGTGCAGTACTGGCCCCACCCTTTACACCCAGGGTTCATCTGCCATATCCTAGCAAGCTGGGACGGTGACAGGGAGGTCCTCGGGTCGTAGCAGTTACGTCGGTGTGTCATTCTCCTAGGTGGATAGCCTGACAAGCCCCACCTGCCCGGGTTTGGAGTCAGAGTTGTTCTTCTCTTAGGCCGGCTGCCAACCAAGGCTAATGAGCCCAGCCTACCCATCCAGTTATACTGCCGGACATTCGGTCACGCCATGATGTAGCAAGCTTGGTGGAAATGCGGGGCACCGACAAGAAGGTGTTGCTACGGACACAGTAGTGCAGGAGAGGCCATTTGCAGTGGCCTTCTGCCTAGCAAGCCAGACAGTGACCACAGAGTGATCACTACACCGAGAAACAAGAGGCAATGTATTGCGTGTGTACTTGCCCTGGGAGAATGGGATGTCAGGCCCAGACCTCACCCGCCCATGAATTAATGTCCAAATGTCTGGATATATGACCTGAAATAAGAGTTGTAATTCCACCAGAACTGGGAAGATATTCAAAAAGATAAATAAATCTGGAATCAACTGATTGCACTGATTAAAACAATAATTGGTTCACTATTGTCCCTCACAGTTTGATACTTGCTTTTGGCTCCAGACTCATTGCACTGTGGCTATTTCTACACTGCCTTGGGAAATAGCTGATCAAGCTACTCATTTAACATTGGATCAAAAAGATACTTTGAGAATAATATGGGTAATAAATACTGCCCCATTAGCAACACCCACATGACATCAAGGATTTAAAAAATATTGATGCTCAAGGGCATACTGAAAGTCACCTTAATACATAATGATGCTGAGTAGTGTGGGCTTCTTTAACTATTTTGGACCATATGAAAATAAGACAATTTCTGAAGTAGGTATTAGCTAAAGACAAAATAGCATCACAGAAAATGTATTGTCTCAACATAAAATTATAGATTCTGATTTAAGCTGTAACTGCTCCTACTTTACAGAAGTCTTCACCATTAATTGCTAAGATGAGAATTTGTGATGGGTAAGAGTGTTTAATTAGTTCATTATTTTACTTTAAAATAAACATAGGGAACTGCAATGAGGGATCAGTAGTGATTCAGTAGGTAAAATGCTCACTTATAAGTAAAATCATTATTGGTTCAAGTCACATTGCAGAATGCACTGACATTTGAACCTATTCCGTCTGTGCACAATCTAGCTTCCCATCTCAGTGGAGTATCACCACAAGTATTTCTTTTGGATTAGGCATTAAATCCTTTCTCAAACATTTGCTTTCTCTTTCTGATTGACATTAAAAAATCACAAAGCACTATTTCAAATAAATGCAGGAAAGTTCTCCCTGTGTGCTGGCTGTTAATTCTTCCCTCAAATCTACATTATAATAAACCGATTATCTAGTCATTATCACTCAGATATCTGTGTGAGCTTGCTGAATATAAATTGGTTGCTATAATTTTACGTTACAATTGCAATATTTTAACCATAGTTCATTAGCTGTGAAATGTATTGGATTTTAGATGCTGTGGAAACACAAGACAAATACAAACCTTGTTTTTTTTTCCTCTTTTAGAACACAATAAGAGAAAATTAAGTAGTGGCATACTGTAGTGTTTTAATTTTAATTATTAACCTTTAATTTGCAACTTGATGGTTTGAGGATGGGTCCTGGAATTAAGCGTTATCCTCCAGTTTCTGGCATGGACTTAAATTTGTGTGTCCAGCCATAAAGGATTCAAATAAATCTAGGAGAGTGACATTGAGCATCACAGATGCTATCATTCACTTCAATAAAATATTATTCTGTATGCAGCAAAAACTCTAACTATCTAATTTATACCTTGATCTACTGCAGTTCTGTGCACAGGGGGATGTCACATTATATTTGATTGAGAATCAAAACCAATCCAAATAAAATTCTTATTTCCAACATAATAAAGTTTGACAATTCTCCCATCACCTACAAGGCTATTTATCATATAGCCGATTACAAAATCCTCTTGACTTAAAGGGTAGTAAACATGCATCCATGCAGGATAGGTTCTATGTATGATTTCCTCTGTGGACATGGACATTGCATCAGTAGTGAAAACGGGAACAAGCCACTTGTTCTCCATTTCTCCTGACCAGCAAACAATTTCAAAAGTTCCACACAGCTCGAGCTTTTCTTTCAAATAGTACCTAACCTGGAGAATGTGAAGCAAAGCTTCTAATTCTAACAACTATATGTTCTTTTTCTTGCCAACATCATGCAGATCATGCTTACATTATTAGCCAGTATGGAGTCTCATTTAGGCACAGCTTGATACATGGATGCTTTTACTCTAAGAAAATATAGTTATGTCAATGTCAAATAACAATTAAAAGTACTATAATTGATAAAGTAATAGCTTGCAGTTGAACTATCTTCATTACCTTAAGACTCCAAAATTTTTCAGGTCCATTTTAGGATATCAGGTAGATTAACGCAAAATATCATACAATAAAGGTGTATCGATACTTCCCTTAGATGTAACTATGAGTGCAGATCAGTCCAGACTTGAGGAACATGGGAAGTTTCATCAGATGAAACTATACACGTTGAAAGAAATCTGTTCAATTTTCGTTCTCTTAATTCCTCCATACATTTGGATCCTTTTATGAATGCGCAGAAGATCATTCCCAGATTTCCACTCTAAAGTGTGCTCAAGAAATCATATCCAAGGAAATACTTTATAATTAATTCTTTAGACAGAAATTCAGTATGTCCTGTCCTCTTCTCCTGTTCACAAAACTTTGCTTCATGCAGCAAACTAATAACTCTGCCTTAAGCAGGGTCATTTGCTAATGCATACTGAAATTTATCAACTGGAGAGAAATACATCATTGTCTAGCTTCATTTACTTTGTTTATTATTATACACTTATCTCTGCTTTAAAAAAATCATACTACAATTGAAAATACTGTTTGGTTTTGCAAAAATTTATCTTCACTGTTCATAGGTTAAAACTCTATTAGCTACATTAAAAGTACTAAATCTATTCTAAACTGATATGTATGTAAAGCAGAAGCTTTTCTTCAGACTGAATTTTTAAGCCAATGTTTGCAAGTCCTATGAGGGCATTATAATTATACTTTATTGTGAGATATTAGAATAATTATCGGCAACCATGCAATTAATGTCAATAGATCAAGGAACTGATACTTGACTTCAGATAGGGGAAGCTGGGGGAACATACTCCAGTCCTCATGGATGGGACAGTGGTGAAAAGTGTGAGTAGATTTAAGATCCCGTGCACCAACATTTAAGAGGGTCCATCATGGGCCCAACGCATTGATGGAATCATGAAGAAGGCAGGTTAGCAGCTGCAATTCTTTAAGAAATGAGAAGATTTGATATGTTACCAAGGACTCTTGCAAGTTTCTGTAACTGTAGAGTGTGGAGCATTCTGACCAGTTGCATCACCACCTGTTAATGGAGATCTAATACTCCTAAGACTATAAGACACATGAACAGAATTAGGTCATTTGACCCATCTTGCCTTCTTTGACATTGAATCATGGCTGATTTATTTTATCTCTCAACCTCATTCCTCATTCCAACTTCTCTCCATTACATTTGAAGCCCTCACTAATCAAGAACCTATCAAGCTCCGCTTTAAATATATCCAATGACTTGGCCCCCACAGCCATGAAGCCAAATTGACAATGAATTCAGCTGATTCACCACCCCTTAGTTCAAAAAATTCCTTATCAAGACCTTTCTAAAGAGACTGCCTCCTATTTTGAGGTTGTGTCCTTTGGTTCTAGACTCTCCAAAAATTGGAAAAATCTTCATTAGGTTTTGTTCTTTTCAACACCAGTGAATACAGGCTGCGAGCCATGCCCCTCATACATTAACCTTTTTGTTCCCAGGACTATTCTTGTAAACCACTGTACTCTCTTCAGTACCAGCATGTCCTTTCTTAGATATGGGAGCCGAAAACTGCTCGCTACACTCCAAATATGGTCAGAACAATTCCTTATAAAACCTCAGCACTAAAACATTACATCTATGTTCTAGTCCTCTCAAAATGAATGCTACTATTGTATTTGCCTTCCTTAATACCAATTCAACCTGCAAATTAGCCTTTAAGGAATCTTGCATGAGGACTCTCAGGTCCCTTTGTACTTCTAATTTCTGAACTTTCTCTGTTTAGAAAACAACCTATGCTTTTATTTCTTCTACTAAGGTGCAGGACCTAACACTTCCATACAATATACACATCAGCTTCTTCTTTGCCCATTCTCCTAATCTGTCCAACTTTTCCTGCAGGCTCCCTGCTTCATCAACAATTCCTGCCCCTCACACCTATGTTTGTATTGTCTTCCACAAAGATCTTCTTTCAACCATGACCCTATGATGATCATAGTGTTATACCCCCAATGCTGAACTGCTCTGCCTTGTTTTATGTATTTGTGCATTCACATATAACACCTCCTGTATCCACAAACCTCAGAAACTTTCTTTTCAACTTTGTCTCCATGTTGCTGGAAGTTAAATTCTTATCATTTTCTAAACTTTTTGTCTTATTCTGTCCTCTAGAGATTTTAGTAGCCCCTCCCGCACTTTTCTTTTGCTTTACTTTATCCACACTCCTCCAAACTATTGAACCCACCTCCCTATACTTAGTGTAAAGCTCTATCAACAGCCCAGGATAAGCAATTTGCCAGGACCCTGGTCCCACCATGGTTCAGTTAGAGGCCATCCCATTAGAACAGCTCCCTTCTTCTCCGATCCTTGCACCAATATCCTGCAAAGAATAGCCCATTTCTTAAGGCACCAGTCTTTTAACCTTGAATTTAGCTCACTTATCTTATTGCCAGTTTTCACATGGATCAGGTAACAGTCCAAAGATAATTACTTCTTTCATTTCAATGTTTTAATATATTCACAGCTGCTCAAACTCACTCAACAGAAACTCTTTTTTTCCCTATGTGGTCGGTAGTCACATAAAAAATGACAACTAGATCTTCCCCTTCAACTCCAAATTGTTCTACAGGTCAGGTGAGATGCCCTGACCCTGTGTAGCAGGCAGACAACACAGGGTTCAGGACTTTTGATATTTGCGACAGATAATTGTGTCAATTCCCTAACTCTACTAACCCCAGTTACAACTACGCTTCTTTTCTCTCCCCTGTTATGAATAGCTCCCTGTACCATGGTTTGGATGTTCATCCTTCCTACAGCAGCTCACAATAATCTTGAACCTGTTGGATAAAGTCAAGGGCTGAGCCTCTTCCAGCAGGATGGAAAGAGGTCAGAGAGCAGTGTAGACTCGGTCACCTCTATAGTGCACACTCCCATCTTCACCACTGCAGACATCTTCAAAAGCTGGTGCCTCAAGAAGATCGCATCCATCATTCAGGACCCTTACCATTTGAATCATATCTTCTCATTACTAACATCAAGGAGGAGGTATAGGAGCCTGAACCATCCGCAGTCAATGTTTTGGAAACAGCATCTTCCCCTTTGCCATTAGAGTTCTAAGTGATCCATAAACACTATGTTGCTATTATTCCTTTGCACCATCTATCCATCTATTTATTTATTACCTTTTACTTTTTTGCATTTTGTTTATTTATTTGCTTGTTGTTTGTCATATACATTAATGATCTGGATGATGGGGTGGTAAATTGGGTTAGTAAGTATGCAGATGATACTAAGTAGGTGGTGTTATGGATAATGAAGTAGGTTTTCAAAGCTTGCAGAGAGATTTACGCCAGTTAGAAGAGTGGGCTGAAAGATGGCAGATGGAGTTTAATGTTGATAGGTGTGAGGTGCTACATTTTGGTAGGAATAATCAAAATAGGACATACGTGGTAAATGGTAGGGCATTGAGGAATGCAGTAGAACAGAGTGATCTAGGAATAATGGTGCGTAGTTTCCTGAAGGTGGAATCTCATGTGGATAGGGTGGTGAAGAAAGCTTTTGGGGTATGCTGGCCTTTATAAATCAGAGCATTGAGTATAGGAGTTGGGATGTAATGTTAAAATTGAACAAGGCATTGGTGAGGCCAAATTTGGATTATTGTGTACAGTTCTGGTCACCAAATTATAGGAAGGATGTCAAAAAAATAGAGATAGTACAAAGGAGATTTACTAGAATGTTACCTGGGTTTTAGCACCTAAGTTACAGAGAAAGGTTGAACAAGTTAGGTCTTTATTCTTTGGAGCATGGAAGGTTGAGGGGCAACTTGATAGAGGTATTTAAAATTATGAGGGGGATAGCTGGAGTTGGCATGGATAGGCTTTTTCTATTGAGAGTAGGGGAGATTCAAACAAGAGGACATGAGTTGAGAGTTAGGGGGCAAAAGTTTAGTAGTAACACGAGGGGGTTCTTTACTCGGAGAGTGGTAGCTGTGTGGAACGAGCTTCCAGTAGAAGTGGTAGAGGCAGGTTCGATATTGTCATTTAAAAGAAAATTGATAGGTTTATGGACAGGAAAGTGATAGAGGGTTATGGGCTGAGTGCGGGTCAGTGGGACTAGGTAAGAGTAAATGTTCGGCACGGACTAGAAGGGCCACGATGGCCTGTTTCTGTGCTGTAATTGTTATATGGTTATATGGTTATTTGAAGTTGGAGTAATTTTTATGTCTTTCACTGTACTTCTGTTGCAAAACAATAATTTTTAGAAACATACGTTAGTGATGCTAAATCTAATTCAAAATTTTCAGCCCTGCTGCCATCTTTGGTTGTTTTGTTCTACATAGGCCTACAGATTGCATTTGATTTTCATACTCAGAGTCTGCCAGTTTCAAACTTCCCAAACTTGTTGTGAACTTCTTGAGAATTATCATTCCATCATTAATGGCCTGTCCAGAGAAACATGAAGCAGAATTGGATTTTAAGTACAATACTTAGCCACGCTCAATTTGGTAGTTTTTCTGGTTATAAGTTAAACTTAGATAAGAGTGAGTTATTCCCTTTAAACGCGCAAACTTTATTGAGTGATAGGATGCCATTTAAAGTTGTTACTGATAACTTTATCTATTTAGGTATAAAAATCACCAAGAAATATAAAGATTTATTTGGACTGAATTTTTTACCTATGCTTCATCAAATTCAGCAACTTACTACTAGATGGTCTCCCTTATTTTTATCATTAGTTGGTCGGATTAATGCTATTAAAATGATGATTTTACTGAAATTTTTATATTTATTCCAAGCTTTACCAATTTTTATTCCTAAATCTTTTTTTGATAATATTGATTCCAAGATTTCCTCATTTGATTGGCAAAATAAAAATCCTAGGTTAAGCAAAAGGCAATTACAAAAGTCTAAAAAAGATGGTGGTCTAGCTTTACCTAACTTTAGATTTTATTATTGGGCGAATAATATTCGTAACCTAATGTACTGGAAACTAGATTTGGATTCACCTGTGTGCCCACAGTGGGTAAATTTGGAATGTAGTGAGGTTAAGGGATATTCTATATTTTCCGTTCTTGGTTCTTTTCTTCCTATTGATTTAGCCAAATTCAATAAACAGATATCTAACCCTGTTGTTAAACATACACTACGAATTTGGTTTCAATTTCGCAAATTCTTTAATCTGAAAAACTTTGCTCTGGACAGCCCTATTTTATGTAATTTTTTTTTCAAACCTTCATTGACAGATCAAGCTTTTAGTATATGGAAAAGGAAAGGTATAAAATGTTTTCGTGATCTTTTTTTTGAAGGTACTTTGATGTCTTTTGATCAACTATCCAACAAATTTGAATTACCTAAATCTAATTTTTTTAGATACTTACAAATTAGAAATTTCTTACATAAAATTCTTCCATCTTTTCCTAATTCAACTCCATCGGATTTTTCAGATTTGATTTTTACTTTTAATCCTTGTCAGAAGGGATTAGTAGCTTTTATTTATAACATGATTATGAAGATACAGCCAGAAATATCGGATAGAATTAGACAAGAATGGGAAAAAGAACTTCGATGTAATATATCAATAGATAAATGGGAAAAAATTTTACAAATGGTTAATTCCTCCTCTATTTGTGCTAAACATGCTTTAATACAATTTAAAATTGTACATAGAGCTTATATGTCTAAAGATAAACTTGCCCGATTTTATTCGCATATTAATCCTCAATGTGACAGATGTCACTTAGAAGTGGCTTCATTGACTCACATGTTTTGGACATGTCCCACTTTACATAACTATTGGAAGGACATTTTTGATGTCATTTCCTCAGTATGGAATATCGATTTACAACCCCATTTTATTACTGCAATTTTCGGTATACCAAATGAAGATGGCAATCAGCTTTCCCCTTCAATCAGACGAATGATTGCTTTTGTAACATTAATTGCCAGAAGGTCTATATTACAAAACTGGAAAGAAGTAAATCCTCCTACTACATTTCAGTGGTTCTCCCAAACTATTTCTTATCTGAGTTTGGAAAAAATCAGAAGCACTATCTTTGATTCTTCAATTAAATTTGAAGAAACCTGGGGACCATTTATTCGACACTTTCATATGAATTAATTTGGCTTATTTCAGATCCTTTTCTCTACTTATACTTGTTCAGGTATGGAGTTCTGGAGTTTTTCTTGACACCTTTATATATTTATAAAGTGCTATTATTGCCCATGTTAGTTTTAGTTTAGTATTTTTTTTCATTATATATTTTTTCTCATATATAATTTCAATTTTTTTTTCTTTTTTCGACGATTATTTTTGTTTTTCATATATATTTATATAGACTTGATTGATTTATGTACCTTTTGTTGATGGATGTTTTAATAGGATATTATTATCCTATTACTAATGTAATCTCAAGTCTATTGAATCTGTAATCTATTCATTATTTTGTGTTATTTTTTTTATATATGAAATTTAATAAAAAGATTGAAAAGGAAAAAAAAAAAAAAAAAAAAAATACTTAGCCACAACACTTAGCCAGCAAGATTACATGCTCGAATAGTTTAGTGTGCTATTGTACAAATAAAGACATTCTGCATTATAGGAAGGGCCATTTTACAGCTGCTTTATTAATATAATTTTTCTTTGCTTGTTTTAACATTTCAGGTCAGTGTAGAAGATTTCGTATCCCTATTTGCAGAGAGACATCTCAGAGCAGTGACCGAAGAGGCTGAATGAATACCTCTAAGAATATTGCATAACTGATCTTTATTTCACTAGCTGCTTGTGGAATCTCAAAGGCACATCAAAAAGTAGGTCCCTTAAAATGTGAAGAGCTTTGAGATGTTCCAAAGACATGATAATATAAATCAAATTTATTCCTTATTCAATATAACTATGTAAAATTTGTACAGTACAGTCCCTATACACTTCTATCCTCCATCCGGAAGGCCTTAAAGCTCACTGCTTCTTCCTCAATAAAAGAAACAACCAGATCCCTTCCACCACCACGCTTGTTCATCTGGCAGAACTGGTCCTCACCCTCAATAATTTTTCCTTTGGCACCTCCCACTTTCTCCAGACTTGAGCACCTCCACATCACCCATCAAAAGTGGAACATCCCTGTGGCTAAAGATTATAATTCCAATTCCCATTGCATTCCGACATGTTGATCCATGGCCTTCTCCTGTGCCATAATGAGGCCACCCTCAAGGTGTAGGAGGAACACCTTATATTCCGTCTGGATAACCTCCAACCTGATGATATGACTATCAATTCATCCTTCCAGAGAAAAAAAGTCCTTCCCCCTCCTCTTTTCTACTATTTCTTACACTGGCCTCTTCTCACTTGCCTACCACCTCCCCTGGGTCCTCTCCTCCTTCCCTTTCTCCTACGGTCCACTCTCCTATTAGGTTCTTCCCTCTCCAGCCCTTCACCTTTCCCACCAACCTGGCTTCACCTATCATCTTCAAGCTATCCTGCTTCCTTCCTCCCCATCTTTTTTATTATGCCGTCTTCCCCTTTCTTTCCATTTCTGAAGAAAGGCCTTGGCCTGAAAGGTTCATTACCATATTCATTACCATATATGTTGCTTGACCTTTTGAGTTCCTTCAGCATTTTGTCTGTGTTGATATAAAAAAAACTGGCTATTTTTTCACTGCATGTGTACACGTTGTTTTCCCTTTTTGTTTATATAACCATGGTTCTACTTCAAAGATATTTAATTCACTGTAAAAATGCTTTGGGAGGTCCGGAGGACATTAAAAGAATTATATAAATGTAAATTCTTCGTTTCTGTGTTCTGTCAATTCTGCTCAGATAGTAACAGTACTCCCCAAATAAAACTAGTTAATATAATCACAACAGGAAGCATATTTCTTATTTCAAAACAATTGGCTATAGCAAGTCTTCTAAGGAATTAACTTGCACATAAGTTAGTAGTCAGTCATGCTCGAGACAGTTCCTTTGAGGAGGATGAACAGAATAAAAATGCTTTTTAACAGCTTGCTTCTCATATCTTATTTCTATAGGAACAAACATGAATTAAACATAGCTATAATTTGCAGAAATCACTAATTCACCTTAAAAAGGGTTTTTAATCATAAATCTGTGCAGTTGACAGTGAGAGAAGACAACACCTGATTTTTCAATAAGTTCCAACACTGCCTTCCAAATTGATAGCTTCCAGTCTCAGGCAAGTCATTTAATTCCTTTGCAAATTTCCTGGCTGCCTGTATATAGCTTAAGATTCCAGTCAGCAGGTAAAGAAGACAATGGTTTCTTTAAAATACTTGTGTTCACAGAAGTTTTCTGATGCATTGCATTATATCAATTTTTCTTCCTCCCCCAAATGTTTTTAATAATAATGCCATAATGTCAATCATACAGGGATTGAAATTCTGCTAATTAGAAGTTAAGGCCGGTTTCTGGTGATGTCATCGTTGAGAATGGCAGCTTAAGTCACTAGCTCCTCCGGAAACATGCGTATTAAGCCCCATTAACCCATCAAATATAATATTTTTTGAAAAATATTTGAACTGAAAAGAGGGACAAGAATGGGGAGAAGAAATGGAAATAAAAAAGCGATATTACGGAGCCTGCGTCCGAGATGAGTGCAGTCGGCGGCTCTCCGACCCGACCGCGTGCTAGCGAGGCAGATGCCGGGCCTCGTTCTGATGAAGCGGCATATATCTTCAAAATCCTGAAAGAAATAATGCAGGTCCAGAAAGATACAAAGCAGCAGCTCCGTGATATGAAGTCAGAGCTCGCTAGCGTTATCAAAAAATAGCAGTGGCATAGACTTGAATTGAGAAGGTGGAAGATCGCGTTCAAAACATGGAATGGATACTGAGCAAGACAATAAAAATCTTACATCACCAAGAAGGTAAACTGCTTGATCTGGAGGGAAGATCATGGCGGAAAAATATCAGAATCTACAACGTTCCTGAAGGAGCTGAGGGCTCGTCCATGACGGAGTTTGTCGGAAAGTTACTGCGGGATGCGCTGGAGCTTCCCCCGGCTATGGAGCTGGAAATCGAGAGAACGCACCGTGCGTTAGTTCTGAAACCTACCCAGGATAGAAAGCCAAGCTCAATAATAATTAAATTCCTTCAGTACAGCACCAAGGCGGTGATTCTACGAAGGGTCTGGGGTAAGAAGAGAGTGTTTATCGATGATAAATTCATTTATTTCGACCAAGATTACCCCCCCCCCGCGGTCTTCCTGAAACGCAAAGAATACTTTGAAGTAAAGCGAGTACTAAAGCAAAATAAGATTAGTTTTCATACTCCGTACCCTGCTAAACTTCGAGTGTTTTATGACAACAGGATGCAGTTGTACCAGACAGTGGAAGAGGCGACTACAGACATGAAGGCGAGAGGGTTGCCCGTCAGCATGACCAAAACGAAAGAAAGCCTGAAAGCCTGACTTAGGAATTATCCCGCTCCACTTGGGAAATAGTGCAAGAATTGAGAAAGCAGGAGACGGGAGGAGGCCGAGAGAAATATATCAGGAAGGGACCAGGGGTTTCCCAAAGACAGTCCTCACCCACTTCAGAAGAGCCATAAGGTTTGGCTAACTTTAAAAATGTTGAGAAGCTAAACAGAAGCAAAAGCACATGGTGATATACCTATCTCAAGAAACACTTACTAAAATGTGGATTTAATATTACTTAGTTGTTATCCTTTATTTGCTCACTTACTCCTTTTTCCCCACCAAAATGAGAATATATATATATATATATATGTGTGCATATATGTGTATGTACGTAATGTTTGCGTGTGTATATATATATATATATATATATATATATATATGTATAGGAGGAGATACACAAGGAAACCTTTTCTGTGTAATGGATTTGTTCACTGACTTATATGAATACTGTAATGGGGGCCCTCAATTCACAAGTAGGAGGGGTTAACTCCACAGCTAGACATTTCCTCTAGCTCAATGCAAAGTCATCTACCAGAGACCTCAGCCTTGGAATCACACATTCATTGCCATTTTTGTTATTATTTGCGTTTCTTGGTTCTTATTTGTTCAGGGAGTAGATCGATTAAGTTTTATTCTAATTTCAATGATACATTGACAGATAAATACAGATGGCTAAGGACAAGGTAAAATTCATTTCTTTTAATGTCAATGGGCTATTAAATCCAATCAAACGTAAGAGAATTTTATCCAAAATGAGAAAAGAACAAGCCCATGTAGTATATCTACAGGAAACTCATTTAAGTGATAATGAGCATAAAAAACTAAAGAGAATGGACTTCACTAATCTGTTTTTCTCCTCATATAAATCAGGATATAGGAGAGGAGTTGCTATTCTTATCTCAAGTAAGCTAAATTTTGAAAAAGTATTCGAAATGGGAGATAAAAAGGGCAGATATATTCTGGTAAGGGGGAATATAGACAGCAATTCAGTTACTCTATTGAATATATATATATCCCCGGGAAGTGATATTGGTTTCTTTCAGAAAATTACTAATATTATGGTAATGGAAACGGAAGGTCTCCTGATATGTGGGGGAAACTTATATTTACAATTACAACCAAACTTGGACCCTTCCAATAGAAAAACCTATGAAACAAAATCTTTACACAAGAAAGTTAATATACTTTTTGAGGATGTTGGTTTAATTGATATATGGAGGGACCTTTTCCCTGTCAAAAGGGATTACACTCATTACTCTGCTCCCCATTCTGTATATACAAGAATAGACTATTTCATAACATTTGGAAAAGACAAAGACATAATAAACACCTGTGGAATTGGGACAATAGATGTAAGTGACCATGCACCTATATATTTATCTGTTTATTTTGACCTACAACCAAAGAATACTATTTGGAAACTAAATTCAAGTCTACTCAATGATCCATACTTTAAGGAACAAATTAAAAAAGAAATTGGTCTCTACTTAGAATTTAATGATAATGGAGAGGTTTCACCTCCCATGTTATGGGATACTCTGAAGGCGGTCTTAAGAGGGAAAATTATAGCGATATCTTCATATAAGAAAAAAATAAGGAATAAAACATTAGAGGAATTACAAAATAGGCTGAAGGGACTGGAGAAAAAAACACAAATTGAATTTGGCACAGGATACATTGGGGAAATTAAAAGAATTAGGGATGAAATAAATAATTTGGCTATGCAAGAAATCAGGAAAAACTTAATGTTTCTGAAACAGAGACATTATGAAACTGGATCAAAATCTATGAAAATACTAGTGTGGAAACTGAAAAAAAGAAGATAGCAGAAAATACAATTCATAGAATTAGGGACCCAAGAATGAAAATGATAAAAAATAAGCTAAGTGAAATTCAAGAAGCCTTTGAAGTGTTTTACAAAACTCTATATTCCAAAGTTCCAGGGGGAAGCCTAACCCAAATTCACGCCTTCTTGAATTCTCTAGAGTTACTCACTTTAAGCGAAGAACAAAATAGAACGATGACTGCTGATATAACTGAAGTTGAATTAAAAGCTGCAATTAATAGGCTTAAGTTCAGCAAGTCACCAGGATCAAATGGGTATACGCCAGAGTGGTACAAATAATTTAAAAATAAGTTAATTCCTGTTTTACTGCCCACACTGAACTGGGCTCTAAAAAAGGCACAAATGCCACCCAGTTGGAAGGAAGCAATAATCTCAGCTATACCAAAAGAAGGCAAGGATAAAATGGAATGCGGACCATTTAGACCAATATCCATTCTTAATGTAGATTATAGGTTATTTACCTCCATCATGGCCAAACGATTAGAGGAGTTTCTACCCATACTGATACGTAACAATCAGATAGGTTTTATACGACAATGCCAGACACAAGACAATATACGAAGGACACTCCACATTATGGATCATATACAAAAAAATAAAATTAAAGCAATAATGATAAGCGTGGACGCTGAAAAAGCATTTGATTTGGTTAACTGGAATTTTCTTTACAGAGTTTTACATAGATTTGGTTTCCAAGACATAATTATTAAAACTATACAGACAATCCTACTGCTAGGATTAAAATCAATGGATATTTAGCAAATAGTCTTAACCTAGATAGGGGTTGTGCATGGTCAACACTACTCTTCGCGTTATATCTGGAACCATTAGCTCAATACATCAGGCAAAATGAAGATATCAGGGGGATTACTATTAAAGGGACAGAGCATAAATTAGCTTGTTATACAGATGACATCTTGATCTATCTAGGGCAACCAACATACTCTTTGCCTAAATTGATGTAATCCTTTGAACAATATGGTCAATTATCAGGATACAAGATCAACATAGATAAAACTCAATTACTTTCATATTACTATAGCCCACCAAGAGCAATTGAAAGTTGATACCCCTGTGCATGGCACACAGAGTCTTTCAAATATTTGGGCATCATTATACCAGAAGATTTGGCAAAATTATCAGAATGTAATTATCAGCCTTTATATAAAAAAATTAAGGAAGATGTGGCAAGATGGAATCTGATTCCTTTTCTCAGTCTCAGTTCAAGGATTGAGTCTATTAAAATGAATATACTGCCCAGACTGTTATATCTCTTTCAGACCCTACCAATAGAGATTAATCAAAATCAATTCAATGAATGAATCAAAATGCTACCAAGGTATACTTGGCAGGGTAAAAAGCCTAGAGATCGTCTCAAAACTTTGCAATTAGCAAAGGAAAAGGGGGGGGATTGGGCCTACCTTCTCTTAGAGATTATTATTTTGCAGTACAGTTAAGCGCTGTGATATGTTGGTGCAACCCATCATATGACGCTCAATGGAAAAACATTGAGGAGCGGGTACTTCCCATCCCCATACAAGCAATTTTGGCTGATAACAACCTGCAAAGGTACATTAATACTATTGATAACCCATGGGTGAAATTGACTCTTAAAATATGGAAAACTACTATAAAAGAATATAATCTAGAGGGAGATATTGCAATTCTTAAATGGTGTGCATATGACTCTGATTTTACACCAAATAAATTGGATGCTAGATTTAAGGACTGGACAGCTAAAGGAATAACAGTTCTTTGCAAAATAATGAAAGAAGGAACATTGTTCAGTTTTGAAATGCTTAAAGAGAAACACTTATTAGAAAAACAAGATTTTTATCGGTATTTACAGATGTGACAATATGTTAATAAGATGCTTAAAAATGTAACCCAGGCAAATACATGCTTGATAGAGCTCTTTAGAAAAGCATATGATTCAGATAATGGTAGTAGAATCATTTCAAGCATGTATAAGATGTTGTCAAATCTTAAAACACATTAGACTTCATACATGAAAGCAAAATGTGAGAAGGAAGGAGGGATAATTAAATCTAAGGAGGAATGGACAACAATATGGAGGTATCAATGGAAGTGTACCAGTTCACAGAAATGGAGGGAGTTTGGATGGAAAAACTTGATAAGAAATTTTATTACACCCTCTCAGAAATCCCATTATGATAGTAACCTCCTTGTTTGGTGGAGAAATTGTGGAAATCAAAATGCAAATCATTATCATATTTTTTGGGACTGCCCTGTTATCAAAAACTATTGGAGGGGGATACACAATGCTCTACAAAACATCTTTAAATGTGAAATACCCTTAGAGAGTAAGAACATATATTTTAGATATATACCTCAAGAATGGTTGAAAAAATATAAATATTTAATGAATATACTGTTGGCGGCTGGTAAAAAGACTCTTACTAGGAAATGGTTATCACAGGAGAACCCAACTTTAAATGCATGGATGGAAATTACAATGGACATTTACAAAATTGAGAAGGTAACAGCATCTGTTAATCATAAGCTGGAACAATTTGATTCATACTGGGAAAAATGGTTTAACTACATAATGCCTCATAGGCCTAATTTTATTCTCACAAATCAATGAATCTGTTGTGAAAAAAAAAAGATCACTCCCTACTTGTATATAGTTCTTTCCTTTTGCTTGTTTTTTCTTTCCACTCTTTTCTATAGGTGTATACCTCAGATAAATACTTTGTGGAGATTTGTGATATATATGTACAATGTCTGAAATACATCTTATGGAAACGTTTGTTTGATGATGAACTACAATAAAAAAATAAATTACAAAAAAAAAGTTAAGGCCTTGAGAACAAAATCTGAATCTTTGCAGTTTAATTTCATATAATACTTACCTAGGCACATATATAAAATAAACTTCCGCAGACCACCAAATCATTTTCCAATACTTCAGCTTAAATAGGCGTCCATGAATGTCTAAATATGAAGAAGGAACAAGTGAAAAGTCAGTGGAGGTAGATTCAATAGAAACTTTCAAAGGGAGTTGGGAGCTGTAGTAGAAGACAGAAACATTTCAAAGGGATTTAGATGAGGAAGAAGATCATTTGGAGGTAGCTGTTTCTAACTACTTTGCATGGCCAATATGGTCAAACGGCCACCATCCAGCATATAAATGTCCCATAAATTGACGTATACAGGAAGTTTTCCTCCTAACAGACTCAGTCCTCATCAAACATTGCAAAGGGTTTTGAGGATATCTCTGCAGTGTTTCATGGGTTTACACCTCAATGAGCAGGAAGTGAATCTCTTAAATCCCTGTGTTCAGTTCTCCAACACTGATGTGCGAAGTTGAAATTTAGAAATTGGGATACACAACTCACTATGTACTATGAAATCTATAAAAGGGCTGGAGAGTTTGACCAGGAAGATAACAATCATTAGCTTTGTTCTCAGCCAACATATTACAAAGTAAACCGAGCAAGTGATCAATGACCTAGTCAATTCTATCATTGTTTATATTATACATCAAAGGTGTGGGTCCAAATCATACTACCCGAGAGCAAAGTGTTCAAAAAAAACTACTGGCGAACAGCTGCTTCGATTTCTTGGAATCCGGCCCTCAGGTTTAAGCCACACTCATCTGGAGATTGAATGGGAATGCATTCATTTGAATGGAATGCCAAATAAACACAGTAGCTATTTTATTAGGTATACTGCATACCTGCTCATTGATGCCAATATCTAATTAGCCAATCATGTGGCAGCAGTCAATGCATATACAGATACAGATATGGTCAAGAGATACATTTGTTGTTAAGGCCAGATGATATGTTTTGTGTTATGAATGCACCACAGCTCTGAGGGACCGAAGGTTGCGGGGTAGCCCCCTCCTTTGTGAGAATCGCAAGAGCATTATTGGGTTGGGTCAGAGGACCCAAGAAATGAGAGAGAGAGACATGGCCATTGTCTCCTGGAGACAACGTTTGTGGATTGGGGACTATGCTATGTGCAAGCCCTCGGGCAAAGTGGGCTGGTTGGGAGAGGGATTGCAACATCTCAACCTGATTGACATCTGAGACCCCATGAGGAAGTATAAAAGAGGGTCTGGGGGAACAACCCCTTTCAGATGCACCAGAAGAAACGCTAGCGATCCCGTAATAGCGGGAAGCCATTTGAAGGAAGCCACGTGCGTTTGGTTCCCTTGCCTGGGGGCTGGTGGCTGGTACCACGGAAAACGACTTGGAACTAACAACGGGGAACCAACTCCCCCGACGCAACGGATTGGCCTCATAAAAGTCCCGGGCAAGTTTAAAACCGTCTCTCTTAAACCCAAAAGGCTGCAGCTTGAAAGGACAGTGACTTTATCTTTCCATCGGACAATACAATATCCCCTAGACAAACGGTATTGCTTAATTGATGATTATTATTATACCCGCGTTTTTCGATTGAGTATTGACAACGTATTTTCTCTGAATGTCTGTATTAATCTTATTTTTGTGCCCCTTTATAAATAAAGACTTTTAAAAATAGTACCATCAGACTTCAACGGGCCTCTCTATCTTTGCTGGTAAGTGACCCAATTACGGGGTTTGTAACACTTGTAATTTCAGAACATTAAACTAACTCAACAGAAGATATGGAAGTCCAAACTTCATGTTCACTTTAAAAGAGGTGCGCAAGTATCACATGGCAGTGTGATGATGTTTGCAATTTGCGTACTTTTACACTTAACCATAATTAAATCAAAGAATATATTAACAAGATTACTCAGGTTTTACTGAAATATTTAATACACAACACTCCTCCCTGCTTCTCTGTAAACCATCTCAAAGGAGAATGGATCTCAGCGATATACACAGGATACTATATAATACAATTACTATACACACATCCACAGCACAGTAAAATTTAATTTGTCCCTTTCAAGCCTAAAGATTTAATAGCTGAGGAGGACTTTTTACTCTTGTGGGATAACGTCTTTCCTGACAAGGGGGGAATCGCTCTGCTTGTCAGGTGAGACAATCTCAGATTCCAGTCCCTCCTTTGTGGTGGTTGTAGGAGCTGACTCTGAGACTGCAGGGAGTGATTCTGACAGCACTAGCTACACTTCTTCTTTCTTTTTCTTCTTCTAGTTTGTACATTTTGATCTTGGGAAGGTGCATTTATTTCACTGGAGTACTCCTTATTAATCCTTTTATTGCTCCCTTTCCAATCTGATCTCTCCTCTTGGTCTCTGCATTCCTAAAATCATTTCAAGAATCCGCTGTTTGTGTATCTTCATTGTCTCCTTTCTTTCTAGTCTTCTATTCATCCCCCGAGTTTTGTTCGTTGCATCTACTTTTACAAGCAGTTCTTTTGTCTCCCAGTTGAGCTTTATGCAATAACCTTAATGGATGCAAAGTAGATCCTGCTTCTTTATAGTCATAAAGACCAAATGCTTACACCATTCCTGAAGCTCCTGGAACTCGCTTCCAGCTTAACACCAAGCCCCATTTCACAAGTAACTGCTCAATTAACATATAAGAATCTTTCTCAGAGAAGTTGCTTACAAAAGCTGTTGTTGTCAAGACTCCTGCTTCTGTCACTTTCAAGAGTCCTCTGAGCAGTATGGTCCTTACTTGGTCAAATATGCTTTCCAAACAGAGGCACAGAGGTTGGCAGCAACACCTGTTTGCCCTTTGTTGGGGAACAGTTCATCGTATGCTACATGGAGACAGTTGTGACATCATCCATTTTACTGTTCCGTTTTACTGCTAATAAAAGCCTTTCAGTATTTACTCTACTTCCAGTCTTTTGGAGTTATTGATAGTGCATCAACACCCTCAATCTCAAATACCTGGGGCTGACTTCCCTCTGCCCTCATTGTTTCCACCTCTTACACTGGTAATGTTGTCATGGGCGAGGGTAGATCAGTTATTGATACGGACGATCCCGTGTCCACTAACACTTTGCAGTGCTGGCCCCTAATAAACATCTGTGGATGACCACTATTGGCAACAGTGGTTCAATGGTTCCATGGTCCTACAAAACACTACCTTGGCACCTCACCGTGGTGTAGAAGTGACACTGGCCAAACATGGTGGAGATTCATTCTCTGGCAGGTCTAACCTAGCCGTGAAGGAGATGTTCCATCAGTATACTACTAGACTTGTAGGATCATGGCTGGCTAAGTCAAGGAGGTAAGCATACCTTTGCTACTTTGCAGGTTATGCCTCTTCAGGCAAAGGCTGCACCCAACAAGGACGCCAACCACAGGGCGTCTGATGGTGTCTGTGGCAGATGAATCCAAAGGGCTCAATGGTACAGCCGCCTTGGTGGCATGCGGAGGAACCAGAGTGCTGGTCAATGGATGGCATCACTAGACTAGTTAGTTGTCACTGCAGGGCCGCTTCCTAATCCACTCAGTCTGTTACACTCCTGCGTACCACTTAGCATCAGATTTGGAAGCCCAGGGAGACTGTATGGTGAGGGGACGACACCATCTGTCTTACTACTGTGCAAGGCGTGTTGGAGTAGAGTTTCTGGATGGTGCGGAAGACTAAACTCTCAGCACAGTCAACGTCAAAATCGATGGACAGCCAAAGAAGAAGGTTCAATGGTTCCATTTAATATCAGAGAATGAATACATGACACAACCTGAAATTCTTACTCTTCACCTGACATCCACGAAACAGAAGAAAATCCCAAAGCACAAACTACCAAAAAACATTAGAACCCCAAGGCCTCCCACACACAAGCAGCAGCAAAGCATCAACAGTCCGCTCTCCCTCTCCCCCCCCCCCCACTTGTTCTAGCAGGAAGCATCAGCACTCACCACCCACAAAGCAAGCAATAGCAATCCCCCAAGGAGAGACTGTGGTCTGCAGTCCAATAAAGACTATTGTTCACCAATGTACCACAGGCTCTTTCTTTCACTAACGAAAGACAGAGAGTTCCACAGCAAGAGAAAATGAACAGATCACTCTTTGATTTTACAATCTGAAGTGATGCTTATTGGAGAGAATTCAGCTTAAAATCAGCAGACTATCCCCTCTAACCCCACCATCAAGAGACAGAGAGAAAGGGAGAGAGACAAGTAAAAGAGGGCACTCACCTGAGTACAGAGGTCTCCGACAGCAGCAACTGCTGTCCCAATGTTCCAATCTTCGTGACGTTCCAAAGTTTTGGTGATACTGGCAAGGAATTGAGTCATCCACAGGGGCCACATGAGGCCACACCCTACAAGCACATATCTTTCAGTCTGCTCCTTGAAAAACGACCAGTTGGTGCGTTCTGGAAACGGGAACTGCAGTTTGCATACAGGGGTAGATCGCGAACTCCAACAGGATCTCAGCCACCACGGAAAGGAGAATAGGAGACATTAAAGAGAAGAATTTAAGATGATGAGCTTGAAGAAGTCGCCCTCCTAGCTCCTCCCTCTGCCAGCAGCCAAATTGGAAAGAGAGGGTGCTGTTGTGGATTCTGCCTGATTTAGTGAATGATTTTCATATTTTCCTCTGATTTTAGGACACTGCCTCCAACCATGGCCTGAGGAGCCACAGCTGTAGCAAATCATCTCCTTTACCCTCCCACATCTATTGTAACAGTTCCTTGCTACATGACTTGGCTGCTGGCACACAAAGCAAGTTCTCTGTGCCATCACGGGTAGCTACATTCACTGCAGCCACTTTACAAGTTTTCCCTGCCCCTCCTCTGATTTATCTCACTGTCCCATGACACCATTGCTGAGTAGGTCAATCCCACCACTATCCCCACTTCTAAAACTTCCCGGTGGGCTCACTCGGGTCATTAGGGTTCTTGACTGATGTTGCTTGATCTCAATAAGTGCCACCCTGACAGATATATCTGGACAAAACATCTCCCTGAAGTATCTTTACATTAATTCCCACATGACGCAAAACATAAATGATGAATACAAGTTAAAGAGTCACACACACACACACACACACACACACACACACACACACAAACACACACACACACATAACCCCCCCCCCCTTTATATTTACCAGTTCAGCTCTCCACCGTGTTCAGGATTCTCAGTGAACCAATAGCCACTGACCTGAACAGGTCCAAGTATAAGTGCTAATTTAAAAAATACTCACCCACGTAGCATGCTGAGACCACTGGCCACACAAAGGGGCACAAATGCATCCCAGAGGAGCCCCCAAATATTGTCACATGAACTAAGTCATTGGAGAGAAGTACTGCCAGTATGAAGCGATCTCTTCGATTAAGAAAATATCATATGGAGACACTTTCAAAGGAAAAGATCTGTTCAACACAATGTCACACAACACTTTATGCGCTGACGAGCAAAGGACAATTCCATATTTACAATGCCTCCTGTGAGCTTCACACCTCCTGCTTCACACCCACACCACATGCATTTTAATCAGCACTATCTGGCCTTCTGCTTAACTAAGATTCACGGCTTTTAGGAATCCACTGTTCAGAGCTGCATTTTAAATTTAATATACAGTTTACATTCATATTTGAAGACATGGCTGAAATCAGTTGCTGAAGTTATTTGCAATATGCTCTAACTCAGGAAGATTAATCAACCCTTCCACTGTCAGAGTCACTCTAAGCACACACATTCCTGTGCCAGGTGTCACTTTATGGACATACAAACAATCTGTGTACACAAGCTATCTTATGTGTTTATATTTATTTTATTTATTTATTATTGTGTTCTTTATCTTATGTTTTGTTTTATGCTGCATCAGATGTGGAATAACAATTATTTGTTCTTTTTAATACTTGTGCTCTGGAAATTGCATTAAATGATCTTGAAACTTGAATCTTGAATGTCTATTACCACAGGTCACGTATCTAAGTTGAGAAGAAGTAAATTCATAAGAGATGTGTAGGCAAATTGTTTCGAATGGTGGTGCCTAGAATAACCTGAATGGAGTGATTGTAGAGACAAATACAATAGAGGCTTTCAGGGGGCTCCTAGAAAGGCAAATGACTATGCAATAAATCAAAGATTTGGTCATTGTGTTGGCAGATGTACTGTGGAAGAAGGTTTGTGGACTTGGTGAGTGAGACAGAAGGCACATGTTACAAATACACATATTAATCATTTATTTACAAGCAGTAAAAGATTTGACCAAACATCAAACTTCTTCAAAGTTACACTAACTAAAAAACCAACTATTCTACAAACAGGTATGTAGCTAAGCAGACTTAGTTGCTCCTAAATCTGGAGCAAAATTTCCCAGTGGTTCTTCAGCACTGGTTGTGACCTCAGTGTGAAGCAGGCCCTAAGGATAAAAGACAAGAGACTGAGCACCCTGCACCGGTGCCATGGCACACAAGGTAACCAATGGGAAAGAGCTGCTGCGTGCTTCAAACGTGCCAATCAATGACCAGCACAGCAAAATCCAGTTGCCAATGAGTATGCTGGGCAGCCACTAATTGTTGTACCTTCATTAGCTGCCAAGCTGTCTCTGTATTCCTATCTTTTAGCTCAGCAGCCTGGGTCTGGGCCTACCAGCAGGGCATCTCCCATAGTGGAACAATGCTGAATTACCACCTCCACCTCATTCTTAAGACCCACAATCATCTTGTGCTGGTGCCTTAGCTGCAAAAAGCATCCATCTGTCTCTTTTCTCCTGGGAAATCCCAGTCTGTTAAGTATGGGCACAGTGTGATATCCAGTTTCAACCTCGGGGAAATCCAGGTGGTCTGACCAATCTCCAGATGTACATTCAGTTACTTCATCATTACAGTATTACCATTGTTGCATTACTGTTTAAGTGTCTGTGAAAAAATTCCATCAAAACTTTCTATCCATTGCATTTCTGAGCTCCACTTAAACAAATGCAGTTTGAATTTGAGAACTAAGATATTTCTTCTTCTGCATCTTGATATTCACCTCCTTTTTTATTTCACCTCCTTTTCTACTTCACCTATCTTTTCTAAAACTGAAGTATCCTTAGATATTTCATTCTCCATCTTGATCATTTTGCAATTGTGGCTCTGTAATGACCTTTAAATCATAGTAACGTATTTGTTTTTGTGGCATTAATTCACCCACCTTGATACATATATTGTGACAAAGCCTTCAGTGTCTAGTTAAAACACAGGACAGCAAAAATTTTGCTTCCTGAATATTTTTGGGTGTCTCTTATAGATTTAGGGCTGCTAATCACAAAAATCACCATATTTCCCTAACATGCACCACCATTTTTTAAAAATTGCCTATATTTGTTATTTCAATTCATAATTCAAGTCAATTAAGACAATGCCCACATGTAAGCTGACAAGTTTTCTAACTTGTCCAGGCATCCCTGGGCATTCTTAGGTAGGGCAGATGCTGCATGGCAGGATAGGTTTTAGAAAGGCTATAAAAGTATTGCGTTTACACGTAAACTGGCTTGCAATCATGTTAGTGCACATGATCGATGCGCATAGCATATTGTGAGTACTCATTATAATAAAGTGTTTGCGATAGCAAAATACCTCTCCAGTGTTGCAACAGCCACAAAAATTTCTGTTATACTTGTGGCTAGTATATGCTTAAATCTGAAACAGAGCACGACTCCACATCAAGAAAGCCTGTGAACTCCACTTCAGGTGTAAAACTGGCAATCAAGACAAAGTGTTGGCTTCTCACATTTGTTGCACAACATGCACTGTCAATTTTAGATCCTGGCTCAGAGATACTCAATGCTGTTTGCTTTCAGGATGATATGGTGAGAGCAGAATGATCATGTGACAGACTGCTACATCTGTCTGACCAGAATGTCTGGTTTCTCTGCTAAAAGCAAGAAATCCATTGAATACCCCAAATTCCCTTCAGCCATGAGACCTGTGCTGCATGAGGATAGGCTTCCAGACTGAACCAATCAGAGACATGGAATCTAGAAGGGGCAAATGAAGATGCCATGATGCATGAGCCAGGAATGGCAAATGACACTGATACTGACACAGGTTTTGAACCCTTTATATTGATTGTGCATCATCTGATAATTCAATCTGAGTTAAATGACCTGGTCAGAGACTTGGGTTTATCAAGTGGGTTCAAGACTACAAGATGGAATCTGCTGTCACCAGGCACAAAAATTTCCATGGAAGATTTTGATATTTGAAACAGTTATTTCCCAGAATAACTGATGCCAAGATTGAGGAAGGTGTTATTGTTGGGCCACTAATCAAACACATTATCAATAACAGGCAACTTGAATAACTTCTAGTGGGACTGGAGGAAATCACATGGAAGGCATTCACAGACGTTATTGAAAAATTTTCTTGGTACCTACAGAGCACCAAGCTATGTGCAGCTGGTTTACAACATGTTTCAGGTATACAAAATTATGAAATGCAGCTTGTCACTAAAGATTCAATTTCTGTGTTCCCATTTAGACTTCCCAGCAAATCTTGGTGCTGTCAGTGGTGAGCATGGTGAAAGGTTTCTGACCAATGTGGTCATGGAGAAACAGCATCCATCAATACTGGCTGATTATTGTTGGACACTTAGGTAAGAAGCTTCAGACACTGAGTACCAACAAAAATCATCAACAAAGTATTTTCAGCTTAGCTGAACTATTGCAAAGTGCCGGCACTGTTATGCAATTTAACACACTATATTCAATAAAAGTTATTTTTTTGTTTCTTCAAATTCCTATGTGATATAAGTAGCCTGAAATTATATTTGCGTTCTGCTTCAAGGATTTTATCATACAAAAAAACATTTCTGTGGAAGTAAAACTTTGGAAACAGTTTGCTTTGCAGTATATTCACTAATTTTGCAAATCTGCACTATTGTTTTGTCCTTTTGTTTTAGCATTCTAAATTTTCACTATTTTCACTACTGACACGATTGTCAAATGAATTGAAACTGGTTTCTCCTATACCAGGTTCTGAGTCAATTATTCAATTTGCTGTTCTATGTATCCCATACTAATTTATAAAGGGTCAGGTGGAAATCCAGAGATCGTCTGCATCAATGTGGGCCCTTGCCACTCTAACCCCTTCACGAGAGCTTCTATAGTCCCAGCTGGGTCATTCACTCACATGGGCCAGATGTCATAGAGTCATAGTAATGTACAGCACAGAAACAGGCCCTTTGGCCCATCTAGTCTGTGGTAAACCATTTAAGCTGCCTACTTCCATTGACCAACTCCAGAACCATAGCCCTCCATACCCCTACCTTCAATTAACCTTTCAAAACTTCTCTTAAATGATGAAATTGAGCTTACATGCACCAGTTGTGCCAGCAACTCATTTCACTCTCATGACTCTCTGATAAAAAAGTCATTTCCCTCATGTTCCCTGTGAACATTTTACCTTTCACTCTTAACCCATGACCTCTAGTTTTGGTCCCACTCAACCTCAGTGGAAAGGGCCTGCTTACATTTTTCCTTTCTATACCCCTCATAATTTTGTATACATCTATCAAATCTCCCTTTAATCTTCTATGTTCATTGGAATATAGTCATAACCTGTTCAATCTTTCCTCATAACTTGGGTCCTCAAGTCATGGCAACATCCTTGCAAATTTTCTCTGCACTCTTTCAACCTTATTTACACCTTCCCTGTAGGCAGGTGACCAAAACTGCACACAATACTCCAAATTAGGCCTCCTCATCATCTCATACAACTTTAATATAACATCCCATAACATGTTTGTAGACTGTTTCCACAAATGTGCTGAATAAGTGCATTGTATATTCCTCTGTTTTTTAAGAACCTTCTCTCAGAAATCCATAACTGCATTTTAAGATTTAATAATAACTCACACTGTATGTGGAAAAGCATTTTTATGAAAAGCAAAAACAGAACTGCAGATGCAGTTATCTGCTACAAAAACAGGATGTACATTAACTTTTGAATATTTCCAGCTTATTCTGTTTTTAATTAAGCAGTTGTAACTTTACTTTTAACACCCGTTCCAGAGGTGTTCACTCATTTACATTCTAGAACAATATGTGGGCACTGATGGGAGGTGGGGGAAATCATTAAGCAGTGGGAAAAAGTTTAAAGGGAGCCTGTTAGCTATAAATTACACTTGGTAGTTCATAGAATACAAAAATAACTATCTCCCAGAAATATTTCATTAACATCAAAATGTCCTGAGGTTGTGAAACGGTGTGCTTTGTAAATTGAAATGTTTTGGATATGTTTGCAATATAGCAGGGCAGGTACAAATACTGAACAATAATCCAATTTTCTTGGCTTGCAGCCACCTACCTAAAATGACTTTTTCTTGATGACATTAATTATGTTTGAGAGAAACCATAAGACCAGAGCCAAGAACATGGAATGGATTCTTCTGAGCTGTGTGTACTTGAACAAATTATGATAAGTATACATTCTGTTCAGACATGAGAAATAATCAGGCAAGGACATTCAAAAAGCAAACACTTATACAGCGATGTTAGGAAGGAGGATCAAAGACAAAACTGGAACACTTACCACCACCTGTAACAGGGTGCCAAGAGATAATCTAGCTCAGTTTACACCTGAGATTTCCTGAGATCACAAAGGCAAATCTTCAGACAATTCAATTTATTTGCCAAGCATGGCTGAGAGAACTGGATACAGCAAAGGCTGGGGGATTGGATAATGTTAAGGTTGGACAGACCACTGCTTTAGTTAAACTACACCCCGGCACTTGAACCTATTTATAACTTTCTGTCCATTAAAGTAGGATAGTTAACAGCCCACCTACTCTCAATCACCAGCAAAGCAATGAACTGTTACCAACAGAGACTTGCTGAGAGAGGGACAGGAATGGGTTTTTAATATCCCAGGATTTCAATGTTTTAGAAAAGAGAGAGAGAGTTAAAAAGAGGTGGGGGTTGAGTTACACTACTCATCAGGGACAATTCACAGCTGTGTAATGGGAACGTAGGTGTCATCCACTGAGACGATAAAGATTCATAGGGTCATACAACACTACAACACAGACACTGGCTGTTTTGGCCCACCTTGTCCATGGCAAACAATTAATCTGCTTATACCCACTGACTTGCACCCAGACCATAGCACACCATACCCCTCCTACATATGTATGTATCCAAATTTCTCTTTTATGTTGAAATCGAACCCACATCTACCAGCAGCTCTTTCTACACACTCACTACCCTCTAATATGGATAGATTTCAAAAATAGTAAGGGTACAATCACTCTGATGGAATGCAAACACCTCCTCCCAATAGCCACTGGGACATTGAGGAACAGATATACAGGCAGATTAAGAAAAGGTGTAAAAGCAATAGGGTTATTGTCAAAGGTGACTCCAATTTCCCTAATACAAACCTGGACCTTCTTAGTTCAAGAAGTTTAGATGGGACACAACTTGTTAAATTCTTCTAGGAGGGTTTCTTAAATCAGTATATAGATAGTTCAGCAAGAGGAGGGGAAGTACTGGAGTTGGCTTTGGGTAATGAGCCTAGCCAGGTGACATCTTCAAAGGTTCAAAAGTCCAATATAATGCCAGAGAAATGTATACAATATACATCCTGAAATGCTTTTTCTTTGCAACCATCTACAATAGCAGAGGTGTGCCCCAAAGAATGAACGACAGTTTAATGTTAGAACCCCAAGGTCCCCCCTCAGCTTTTCTCCCTCCCGCGTGTAAGTGGCAGCAAGTAATGATCCCATCCCTCCACCGGCAAAAAAAAAAGCATCAGCACCCGCCACTGAGCACTCAAGCGTGAGCAAAGCAATAGCAAAGGCACAGACTTGCAGTTACCCCAAAGACTTTGCATTTCACCTGCTATATGACATACCACTGGCTCTCTCTCTCTCCCTAATAAGGGAAAAAAAGATGTCTCCATTTTTCCCAGCAAGCGGGGGGACATAACAAACAATCCATTGGTCTACGATGTTAGAAGTCTGTTACATTGCTTTTTTCGAGCTCTGGGCCAGAAGATCTTAAAGATCTCAGGTCTCCAGGCACACAGTCACAGATATCCCGACTCCCCCAGCGACACATGGGTCTCCTGCTGTGACACCAACCCTCAATACACCCATCTCTAGAGCCCCGAGATCCTAGGCTTCCAAATCAAAGCCAGACTTTTAGGCCAAGCCTTCGGTGTGCTGAACAACAATGGTCAGTTATGAAACCCTGAGGGTGGGTCCCATTCCCGCAAAGAACCGCAGTCAGTGCGTAACTCCAGATCAGGGTCTTCAAAAGAATCCTGAAAAGGAAAAATAGAGATATTAAAGATGGAAATAGAGCTGCATCTGAAGATGCAAGCAAAGGAGTCGCCGTTTAGCGCCGTCATTACTCCACTTCGCCTCTTCCATCTTGAATGTTACAAATTCATAATTTGTCAAAAGCATTGCATGGGCTGCCTTAGAGCAGCAGAATAGTATAGTGATTAACACAACACTTTCCAGTACAAGCAATCTGGGTTCAACTCCTGCCACTGCCTGTAAGGAGTTTGTACATTCTCCCTGTGACTGTGAGGGTTTCCTCTGGGTATTCCGGTTTCCACTCACAATCCAGAGACCTACCAGCTGGTAGATTAATTAATCATGATAAATTGTCCCATGATTAGGCAAGGATTAAATCAGGGGAATTGATAGACATTCTGGCTCAAAGGGCTAAAAGGGCCTATTCCGTATTGTATATCAAAAAATAAATTAATTAAATCAGTAAACAAATACATTAAATTAATATATATACATTGTTACGATCCAGCAACAATGAATATATAATTGAGACAGATTTTTTAATAACAAATAAAACATTTATTAAACACAGCTCAAAAAAAACCCAAAAGTAAACAAATGACTAACCTAACCAGAAGTTGGCTGCTATACAGCAGCTTGAACAGTTTTTAAAGTGAGAAATGCGAACTCAGTTCTTTAAAGTAGTATTGCAAAAGTCCAAAATGATTTACAGTCAGTTAGGAGAGACTTTCCTTGAAGTAATAAATTCTCTTTCGTGACGTTACTGCTGATCCCAGCCAAGGTATGCCTTCCCTGAAGGATTTACGATAAAGGAAATAAAACGGCTTAAAGGCACTGACCTTTCCTTGGCGAAACTCTGCAACCAACTCTTTTAGCTCTTTTAGCAGGAGCTATCTTGGACACAGGTTACTAACTCCTTGTACGAAGATTAAATAAGGTTGAACCTGTTTTACCGCTGACAACATCAACTTTCCTCGATCCTTTGGCTTCCCGAACTTCAATAAATCTTCACTCTCCGACTGGACTTTAACTGGCAATGATTTTCAGAACTACCAGCACAACAATTCTTACAGTAGAAATTAAAACTCCACTTTTAAAACAAAACTACATCATAAAATCAAATACGCAGCAGAACAGAGTCACTGACGACTTAAGCCACAAACTGACCTGCTTCACAGGGAGGGGTTCTCCTTTTATACCCTGTTGAAACAGGCCACCACATGACCTCTCACTGGCAGGAAAATTACAGCACTCTACCATCAAAAGGCCACTACGTCATACCCAGCAGAGCCTCAATTACATCATGGTCATGTGACAGTCACAAGATTCCCACGGGTACATAACAACATATACAATAAATAATACACACACACACACACACACACACACACACACACACACTATTAAAGTAGTTAATATGGCTTCCTCTATATCAGTGAGACCAAGTGTGGACTAGGTATCCTTTGGAAGAGCACAATCCACATTAAGCTTCCATTTATATATCACATCAACTGCTTTTCCTCATCCCATTTGCACACTGATTTTGTCCAATTCAAGTTTGAATTTTGATTCAGATTCCAGCATTTTCAGTTGCTTATGTCTCCATTTAACTCTGCTAATCTTCCTGCAAGAACTGCCTAACCTGAGGTGTTGTTATTTTCTCCGGCATTCGCTGTTTTAATTCAGGGACATAAGGTTATTCCATTGCACACCAGTCAAATGGAACACAGATTTTGGGGAGTCAATAGGTTAAATACTCACAACAGAATATTGCCACATTTGGCGTTCTGGTTAATAATGTTTGTTAGTTGGTTCATTAGTCAGGACCTTGGTTATGACAAGAGTACCGGTTCTAATGTCTCACTGTCACTTGAATATTTCAAACACTCAACTAAAATACTACTGATGAAATCGGTTGCATTTGTAAAACATGAATCAACTTTGCAAGTTTTAAATATAATATTAATTTTGATAAATGAAATACAATCTCCTTATTTTCTCTTCTTATTTAATATTATAGTGATATTGAAGCAGTGCATTTGGTCCACGTCAGTTCCCAGAGGAGAATTCCTTTTACTTCCCATTCTCCCCCTCATTTCCCTGAACTCATGTAGCTTATTCCCTCACACATTTGCCTATCAACTTCCTTTTGATTTCCATTATCATTATCTGACATCTACAGTGACATCTGAACATTATCTGACATCTAGCACTCACATCAACAGTGATGAAATGCTTTGAGAGGTTGGTCATGACTAGACTGAACTCCTGTCTCAGCAAGGACCTGGACCCATTGCAATTTGTCTATCGCCACAATAGGTCGATGTCAGATGTGATCTCAGTGGCTCTTCACACAGCTTTAGACCACCTGGATAACACAAACACCTATGTCAGCATGTTGTTCATCGACTATCACTCAGCATTTAATACTATCATTCCCACAATTCTGATTGAGAAGTTGCAGAACTTGGGCCTCTGTATCTTCCTCTGCAATTGGATCCTCAACTTCCTAACTGGAAAACCGCAATCTGTGCAGATTGATGATAACATCTTCTCCTCACTGACGATCAACACTGGTGCACCTCAGGGGTGTGCGCTTAGCCACTGCTCTACTTTCGACATACACATGACTGTGTAGCTAGGCATAGCTCAAATACCATCTATAAATTTGCTGATGATACATCCATTGTTGGCAGAATCTCAGGTGGTGCCAAGAGGGTGTACAGGAGTGAGATATGCCATCTTGTGGAGTGGTGCTGCAACAATAACCTGGCACTCAACATCTGTAAGACATAAGAGCTGATTGTGGACTTCAGGAAGGAAAGACGAAGGAACACATACCAACCCTCATATAGGGATCAGAAGTAGAGAGTGAGCAGCTTCAAGCTCCTGGGCGTCAAGATCTCTGAGGATCTAACCCAGTCCCATCATAACAATGTAGTTATATCAGGTAAGGCAGCAGCTATACTTCATTAGGAGGTTGAACAGATTTGGCATGTTAACAAATACACTCAAAAACTTCTATAGATATACCATGGACAGCATTCTGACAGAATGCATCACTGTCTGGTAGGGGTGGGGGCTACTGCCCAGGACCAAAAGAAGCTGCAGAGGGTTGTAAGTTTAGTCAGCTCCATCTTGAGTACTAGTCTACAAAGTATCAAGGACATCTTCAAGGAGCAGTGTCTCAGAAAGGCAGCGTCCATTATTAAGTACCTCCAGCACCCAGGGCATGCCCTTTTCTCACTGTTACCATCGGGTAGGAGGTACAGAAGCCTGAAGGCACACACTTAGCAAATCAGGAACAGCTTTTCCCCTCTGCTATCAAATTTCTAAATGGACATTGAACCCTTGGACACTACCTCACTTTTCAATATATATCATTTCTGGGTTTTTTTTGCATCTATTCAATATAGATATACTGTAATTGATTAACTTATTTATTTATTATTATTTTATTTTGTTTTGGTTTTTTACATCTATATTATGTATTATATTGAACTGCTGCTGCTAAATTAATAAATTGCACGACACATGCTGGTGATTCTGATTCTCACAGAAGCAATCATTTACGCTAACCTATTTAATACCAGCACATCTTTGTTGTGGGACCAATCCAGAAAAGCCAGAGAATACCACAAATTCTCCAAGAATGCACAAAAACAGTATTACTAGAACATAAGACCATATGACACATATACAGAATTAGGCCATTCGACCCAGCGAATCCGCTTCACCATTTCATCATGGCTGATCTATTTCTCTCTCATCCCCAATCTCCTGCCTTCTCCCCATTACATTTCACACCCTGACTAATCAAGAACCTATTAGCTTCCATCTAAATGCACCCAGTCACACAGCCACCTGTGGTAACAAATTCCACAGATTTACCAAACAAAAAGTACACTGCGGATGCTGTGGTCAAATCAACACGTACAAACAAGCTGGATGAACTCAGCAGGTCAGACAGCATCCATTGGAATGAGCAGTCAATGTTTCGGGCTGAGATCCTTCATCAGGACTGAAGAAGGTGGGGGCAGGGGCCCTATAAAGAAGGTGGGAGGAGGGTGGAAGGTGCCAGGTGAAAAACCAATCAGAGGAAAGATCAAGGGGTAGAGGAGGGGAAGCAGGGAGGGGATAGGCAGGAGAAGTGAAGAAGGAATGTAAGGGGAAAGCACTATGGGTAGTAGAAGAAGGCAGAATCATGAGAGAGGTGATAGGCAGCTGGAAGACGAGGCAGAGTGAAAGTGGGATGGGGGAAGGGAGAGGGAGGGAATTACCAGAAGATGGAGAATTCAATGTTCATACCAAGTGGCTAGAGACCACCCAGATGGTATATGAGGTGTTGCTCCTCCAACCTGAATTTGGCCTCATCATGGCAGTAGAGGAGGCAATATATATGGACATAACTGAATGGGAATGTGAAGCAGAGTTGAAGTGGGTGGCAACTGGGAGATGCTGTCTGTTGTGGCGGACAGAGGGGAGATGCTTAACAAAGTGGTCCCCCAATTTGCGTCAGGCCTCGCTGATGTAGAGGAGGAGGCACCGGTAGCACCGGATGCAATAGATGACCCCAACAGACACAAGTGAAGTGTTGCCTCTCCTGAAGGACTGTTTGAGGCCCTGAATGGTGGTAAGAGAGGAGGTGTAGGGACAGGTGTAGCACTTACGCTTGCAGGGATAAGTGCCAGGTGGGAGATCTGTGGGGAGGGATGTGTGGACCAGGCAGTCACGGAGGGAACAACCCCTGTGGAAAACAGAGAGGGGTAGAGAGGGAAAGATGTGCTTAGTGGTGGGGTCCTGTTGAAGGTGGCGGAAGTTGCGGAGGATAATATGCTGGATCCGGAGGCTGGTGGGGTGATAGGTGAGGACAAGGAGGACACAGTCCCTGTTGTGGTGACGGGAGGATGGGGTGAGGGCTGAAGTGTGGGAACTGGAGGAGCTGCGGGTGAGGGCATCATTGATGACGGCAGAAGAGAAACCACGATTCTTAAAGAAAGAGGACATTTGAGATGTCCTGGAATGGAAAGCCTCATCCTGGGAGCAGATGCGGCGGAGACGGAGGAACTGGGACTAGGGAATAGCATTCTTACATTTGGCAGGGTTGGAAGAAGTATAATCAAGGTAGTTATGGGAGTCAGAGTGTTTATAGAAAATGTCAGTGGACAGTCTGTCTCCAGAGATGGAGACCGAGAGATCGAGAAAGGGGAGAGAAGTGTCCGAGATGGACAAGTGAATTTGAGGGCTGGGTGAAAGTTGGAGGCAAGGTCGATGAAATTGACGAGCTCAGCATAGGTGCAGGAAGCAGCACCAATGTAGTCGTCAATGTAGCAAAGGATATGTCCATACGTGGCCTCCTCTACTGCCATGATGAGGCCAAACTCAGGTTGGAGGAGCAACACCTGATATACCGTCTGGGTAGTCTCCAGCCCCTTGGTATGAACATCGAATTTGCCAACTTCCGGTAATTCCCTCCCTGTCCCTTCCCCATCTTTCACTCTGCCTCCTCTTCCAGCTACCTGTCACCTCTCTCATGATTCCACCTTCTTCTACTACCCATAGTGCTTTCCCCTTACATTCCTTCTTCACCTCTCCAGCCTATCCCCTCCCTGCTTCCCCTCACCCACCCCTTGATCTTTCCTCTGATTGGTTTTTCACCTGGCATCTTCCACCCTCCCCCTACCTTCTTTATAGGTCCCCTGCCCCCACATTCTTCAGTCCTGACGAAGGGTCTCAGCCCGAAATGTTGATTGATCTTTTCAACGGATGCTGCCCGACCTGCTGAGTTCATCCAGCTTGTCCACAGACTTACGACCCTCGGGCAAAAGAAATTCCTCCTCATTTCTGTTCTAAATGGACGCCCCTCTGTTTTGAGGCTGTGCCATCTGGTCCTAAACTCCAACACCAAAGGAAACATCCTCACCACATCCAATCCGTCTTGGACTTTCAACATTTGATAGGCTTCAATGAGATCGACCCATTTTCTAAATTCCTGTGCGTACAAGACCAGAGCATCAATTATTGCTCCTATGATAAATCTTTCATTCCCAGAATAATTTTTGCTAAACTCCTGTGATCCTTGTCCAAGATCCTCAAGCTCTTTCCTAACTAAGGGGACCAAAACTGCTCACAGTACTCCCTGTGAAGCCTCAGCAGTGCCTTATATAGCCTCAGCATTACATTATTGCTTTTATATGCTAGTCCTCTTCAAATGGATGCTAGCCTTGCACTTTTCAGTCTCACCAGCAATACAACCTGCAAATTAACCTTTAGGGTATCCTGCATGAGGACACTGTCAAATCCCTCTGTTCTTTGGATTTTTAACTTTTCTCTTTGTTTAGAAAATAGTTTATGCTCTTATTCCTTCTACCAAAATGCATATCTATACCAATCCCGACACTGTATTCCATCTGCAACCTCTTTGCTCATTTTCCTAATCTGTTTAAGTCCTTCTGCAGCCTCTCTGCTTCCTCCCCCTATTTTTGATTCATCTGCCATCTTGGCCACAAAGCCTTCAATTTCATCATCTAAATCATCGGCATATAATGTGAAAATTAGTAGCTCCAATACAGACCTCTGTGGAACACCACTCGCCTCTGGCGTACAATCCAAAAAGAATCCCTTTATTCCCAATGTTTGCCTCCTGCCAATCAGCCAATGCTCTATTCATGCTTGCAAATTTCCTGTAATACCCAGAGTTTTATCTTGTTTAATAGCCTCAAGTATGGTACCTTATCAAAAGGCTTCTGAAAATCCAAATACACAAGAAGCTTGAAGATTCATACAGCCAGATTTGGGAACAGCTTCTTTTCAACTGTGATAAGACTACTGAATGGATCCCGACCCGGATCTGGGCCCTACCTTCCAAATATCCGGACTTGACTTGCACTACCTTACTTTCCCTTTTCTATTTTCTAATTATGATTTATAATTTAAATTTTTCTTATACTTATACTTAATTTGATTTGCACAGAGCGCAGAATCAAATATTGCTGTGATGATTGTACGCTCTAGTATCAATTATTTGGTGACAATAAAGTAAAGTAAGTAAGTAAGTAGTCATTACATCTACTGATTCTCCTTTGTCTATCCTTCTTGTTGTTTCTTCAAAGAAATCCAACAGATCTGTCAGGCATGATTTACCCTCAAGGAAACCATGCTGACTACAGCCTATTTTATCGTGTGCCTCCAAGTACCCAGAAACCACATCCTTAAAAATCGACTCCAACATCTTCCCAACCACTGAGTTCAGGCTAACTGGGCTATAATTTCTTTCCTTCTGCCTCCTTCCCTTCTTGAAGAGTGAAGAATCATGCCAGAATGGACTGACTATTGAAAGATCCTTGGTAATGCCTCTACCATGTCTGCAGCTAGCTCTTTCAAAACTCTGGGGTGTAGTCCATCAGATCCAGGTGACTTGTCTACCTTCAGACCCTAGCATCAGAACCCTAGTAATAACAATTGCATTCACTTCTGCTGCTTGACACTCTCAAACTTAGGCATATTTACTAGCAATAAATTTAATAGTAATGCATAATTTAAGCCACTTGGTCAAAGCGAATAATGAATCTCCCATTATGCAAAGATTAGACACAGATGAAGGACTTGGAATAAATTACAACTAATTATAATAAATCTGTATTCTATTCGGCTTCCAATCAACCCAGACTAATACAGAATGCTAGATATTATGCACATAACACAATCAATCGCACTTACATGGGGCTTTCAAATATTATAATAACATTAAACATAGAGAATCATTTAATTTCTTTGGAAACAAGACTGCATTTGTAGAAGTAATAAGCATTAGAGAAATGCGCAAAAATAGTAACAGCTCACATTTTGGCAAAATTGGGGGCAGAACACAGTCATAATGTTTGCATGAAGTCCAAGGCCTAGAGACAAACACAAAGAAAGTTCTCGAGAAAACTCAGCAGGTCAGGCAGCATTTATGGAAATGAAGAAACAATCAGTTGACATTTTGGGCTGAGACTCTTCATCAGCTCTGGAAAGGAAGGGGAAAATGCCAGAATGAGAAAGTTGGGGGAGAGGAAAGAGAACAAACTAGAAAGTGATAGATGAAGCAAGATGGGTAGAGAAGGAGGGATGAAGTAAAAGCTGGAAGGTGATAATGGAAAAGGCAAATAGCTGGAGAAGAAAGAATTTTTGGAAGCGCTGCAGCTGAGCATTCACCTCATCTCTTACTTTCATTCAAAGTCCCAAACAGTCCTTCTAGGTGAGGAAACACATCATGTGAGAATCTGTTGGATCCATCCGCTGTATTTGTTGCTCCAACTGGGGGCTCCTCTAAGCTACATTGGCAAGATACAGAATTTCCCCGTTGCCAACCATTTCACTTCCTATCCCCATTCCTGTTCTGACATGCCTATCATGATGAGGCAGCTCTCAGGTTGGAGGAGCAACACCTTGTATTCCATCTAGAAGTCTCCAACCTAATGGCAAGAATATAGATTTCTCCAACTTCTGGCATTTTGTCATTTTTCCCCTTCACTCTTCTTTATGCCTACCCTGGCTCTTACCTGTTCTACCCACCTGCCTATCACACCTCCCAAGTGTACCTCTTCCTGCCCATTCTCCCATGATACATTCTCCTCTCCTAACAGATTCCTTCTTCTCCAGCCTTTTACCTTTCCCACACACCTGGCTTCACCTATCTCCTGCTACCTAGTACTCCTTCCCCTCCACCAACCTTTTAATTCTGCCATCTTCTTTCCTTTCCTTTCCAGTCCTGAGGAGTGGTCTCAGCTGGAAACATCAACTATTTATTTATTTCCAGAGATGCTGCCTGACCTGCTGAGTTCCTCCACTAGTTTGTGTGTATTGGTCTGGTTGTCATTTTGTTTGTTTATAGCAAAATATATTCATATTTTTGGAAAATCATTCTACTGACATTGCAGGATGAATGTTAGAGCATAAACCAAAGCATCATAAATTAAGATCATAAGATATAGGACCAGAATTAGGCCATTTAGCCTATCATCTGTTCCTCCATTTCATCATGGCTGATCCATTTTCCTTCTCAGACCTATTCTCTAGTCTTCTCCCCATATCCCTTCATGCCCTAACTAATCAAGAATCAACCACCCTCTACATTAAGTATACCCAGTGACCTGGCCTCCACAACTGCCTGTGGCAACAAAATCCACAGATTTACCTCTTCTCATCTCTCCCACCATATCAAGGCCTTTCAACTGCAGGTGTAATGAAAACTACTGTCAATTTCACAGTGCCTGACAACATGTACCATTGGTTTCTCATCGTTCCTAATGCAAATTTTTATTTGTTATATTTATGTTTTATATTCCTGTGTAAAGACTAATAATAATGGAACTGTAAATAATAAATAAATAAACAGACAAATAAAACAATTAAGTAAGGAAATAAATAAACACTTTTTAAAAGTAATTTTTAAAAATCCACAAATGCTATATTTGGCACAGAACTATCAAACAATGGCCATCTCCAACATGAGAGAGTAGAGCTACCAACCCTTGTCAATCAGTGCCATTACTACGGCCGATTTCCCCACTGTCAATATCCCAGGGGTCAACTTTGATCAGAATCTCAACTGGAGAAGCCACATTAAAATCATGCCTTATAAGAGCTGCATTTTCTTTCACACAATGTGCAGTAATGTTCATTGTGAGTCTTTTATTTTTCATCTTTTCAAACACCTATTGCTACTACCTACTAAAATGTGATTTGGAATCACATTTCTTTTGCACAACTGAAGGCAATAACAATGTTGGCACTGCCCTTTCCATGCTCCAAGATGCAGCCGTTCAGCTACTTTGCAAAATTGACTGGTTATGAATACAATCAATATTGGGCTTCTATACAGGAACTGTGATCTCCATGAGACCCAATAGGTAATCTACAAAGCAACAGTTCAAAGATCCACCAAAAAGCAAAGTTTGTTGGAAAGCTCATGTGTTGGGACCCAGGTACAACAATTCATCTTTTATGCTCACCACATTTCCAAAGACCTTTGCAGTCCTTTTAGTCTCTTCCATTCTTGCCAATTAATCTCCTCTTTCCTGACTATTTCCCTTGCTTTTCTAGAATCTACCTATATGATGCTTCTAATAATGTTGTGGACCATTCACTACATTCAATGCAATCTACAATGCAATAGTTTACAATCAGGACATCAGTGTTATTTCAAGGAAAATCAAGACATGACATTCCAAAGTCAGAGGCATGATATCTTGTAATTCTATTCCTGTTCAGAAGAAGGTAAGAGGCAAAGTTAGAACAAAATAACTCATATTATACCATGGCTACAAAACACTGTACATTCTTAAAGACATTCCGATGTGTTTACAGTTCTCGTATGTATGTTGTCCCTGACATTTCAAATCATTCTAGTTATGATGACTTGACCTAAGGATGAAATTGATTAGGGTATATTTGGCACTCTATTGAATAGGAGAACAAACGTGATCAGAACATGTAAATAAGATAAATATTAACCTGCTTCAATGTGGAAATTTTCTATTTGCACAAATGCACCCAGAGCTGAAAGGGTTAACTGTCAGCTACTAATGATCTTTGACAATTGTTTGTGTGACTCATCCTTCAAAAAATTGCCTCTCCTACCCCAGCACCGTTCCAATCCAGATCAGAAATTAAGATACACATTTAAGTATAGATTCTTGGAAGAAAGAAATCTATGGTTGTATTCCATTAGAAAAAATTACTTATAATTTAAGAGATAAATATGAAACATTTTTGAAAATTTGGAGCCCTTATTTACAAAAGACAGGATTAAATATATAGATGCTTTTAAGATGAAACAATTGGTTATTAGGGGAAAGAAATAAATATACATATTAAAATTATTACGAACTCCATGGAGCATGTGGAGGTCTTCCAACCACCAGGCATTCTTTCTTTCTTTCTTTCTTTCTTTCTTTCTTTCTTTCTTTCTTTTTTTTTCTCTATGGGGCAGTTAGGGGGGAGGGGTTAAGGGGAGGGGGTATGGGTTATATACATTGTTTTTTCATACTTTGTAATCATTTAAAAATGCAATAAAAAATTATTTAAAAAAAAAAAAAAATTAAGCACTGCCACGACGTCACACTTCTCAAGTAGCAGCAAGGCCTGAAAATTATTTTTGCTGATTTTCCATGGTCAGAATTCATTATTTTTTGCAATATCAGGACTGAGAAGGAAGTGTCTCCTCCCTATCTTTCCAGTCTTGAAGAAGGTTCTCAGCCTGAAAAGTCATCTGTTTATTCATTTCCACAGATGCTGCCTGCCCTGCTGATTCTGTTTAGCATTTTGTGTGCTTTGCTATGGATTTCCAGCATCTGTAGACTCTCTTGTGTTTATATTGGCTCAGTTGTTTTCCGTTTATTAGCATGGCTTGGCTTACTGGACATTCCCGACAGTTTTAAAAGCTTTTACATTCCTTCATTGTGTTTCCTCACATTCTTTAACTGCCCTCGCTGTTTCACATTCCACAAATGCTGACTGATCGGCTGAGTATTTCCAGCAGGGTCTGTTTTTGGTTCATATTTTCAGTATTTGTGTTTATTTTTAATTTTCTTTCACCATTGTTAAGAACTGGATTAATCATGGACTTTTCTTTAATTTGTCTTTAATTATCTTGTCTCAAGTCCACGAAATTCTAAAATAGGAGCAGCCAGAGACTTGGTTCATATTGGCACCAACAACATCAGCTGAAGAGAGATTTTAGGGAGCTAGGTAGAAAGGTGGAAAACAGAACCTCCAGGGTAATACTCTCTGGATTGCTGCCCATGCCACACACTAGTGAGGATAAGAATAAGATGAAATAGCAGATTAATGCATGGCTGAAGAACTGGTGCATGGGGCAATGGTTCAGATTTTTCACTCATTGGGATCTCTTCTCGGGAAGGTACAACCTGGACAAAAGGAATAGATTACATTTGAACTGAGTGTGACCAATATCCTTACAGGCAGGCTTGCCAGAGCAGTTCGGGAGTGTTTAAACTAATCTGCCAGGGGGATGGGAACCGGAGTGAAAGCACTGAGGGTGCGGTTCTTGTGCAGTGAGTCTGTGAACAAGGAGAGGCTGGTGGTGGGGCAAAATTACAGTCAGCAGGATGAGTTGCAATGGAAAAGATGGACAAATTTTTAAAGGATGAATACAGGACTGAAGGTGGTATATTTGAATGTGCGCAGTATGCAGAATAAGGTAGCACTTTCACAGATTGACATGCATGACATTGTGGGCATCACAGAATCATGGTTAAAAGAAAATTAAAGCTGGAAGCTTAATGTTGAATGATACATATTGTATCAAAAGGACTAGGAGGTACACAGAGGGGATAGAATGGCTCTGAAATCAAATCATGAGAAGGAGGTGACATAAGATCAGAAGTGGTTGAATCATCGAAGGTAGAGCGAAGGAACTGCAAGGGTGAAAAAACCCTGGTGGGAGTTATATACAGACCTCCAAACAGTGGTAAAGATAATGAAAGATAAAAAAATATATGTCAAAAGAGCAATGTTATGATAGTCATGGGGGATTTCTATAAACAAATAGACTGGGGAAATCAGGTTGGTGCTGGATCCCAAGGACGGAATTTCTAGAATCCCTATGAGACATATAATAAAACAAAAATAAGTGGGAAGTTAGAGCATTGGGAAATTTTTAAAAACCAACAGAAGTCAACTAAATAAGTCATAAAGAAAGAAAAGATGGAATACGAAAGTAAGGTAACCAATAATATTGAAGAGGATACCAAAGGTTTTTTCAGATATGTAAAGTGTAAAAGAGAGGTGAGAGTAATTATCGGACTGCTGGAAAATGATGTTGGAGAGGTAGTCATGAGGATCAAGGAAATGGCAGATGAACTGAATACTGTGGAATCCTTTCACTGTGAAAGACACTAGCAGTAAGCCAGAAGCTCAAGAGTGTCAGAGAGCAGAAATGTGCTAAATTGCTATTACTAAGGAGAATCTCCTTGTGAAACTGAAAGGTTGAATTTCAATAAATCACCTGAACCAAATGGTATGCACCCATGGTTCTGATAGAGGTCACTGAAGAGATTCTGGAGGCATTAGTAATAATCTTTTAAGAATCAATTGTCTCTGGCTTGGTTCCAAAGAACTGGAAAATAGCAAATGTCACTCTACTCTTCAAAAAAGTGGGGGGGGGGGGGGAGTCAGAAGAAAAAACGTACAGCCACTTTGTCTGACCTCAGTGGTTGAGAAAATAATGGAGTCAATTTTTAAGTGTGTCGTTTCAGGGTACTTGGATGCACATGATAAAGCGGGCCATATACAGCATGGTTTACTTCAGGTAAAATATTGCCTGATAAATCTATTGGAATTCTTTAAAGAAGTAACAATTAAGAAAGACAAAAGAGAACTGGTTGAGTTTGTATTCTTGTATTTTCAGAAGGCCTTTGAGAAGTTGCATACACATAAGGCTGCTTAACAAGTTAAGAGACTATGGATTACAGAAAAAATACTAGCATGGATAGAGCATTGGCGGATTGTCATGAGGAAAAGAGCAGAAAGAGAGAGAGGGCCTATTCTGGTTGGCTGCCGGTGACTAATTGTGTTCCACAAGGGTCAATTTTGGGACGGCTTCTTTTTACGTTATATGTCAATGATTAGGATAATGGAATTGATGGCTTTGTGGCCAAGTTTGTGGACAATACAAAGAAAGATGGATGGCCAGGTAGTTTTGAGGAAGTAAAGAGGCTACAGAAAAATTAAAGTAAAGGCAGATGAAATACAGTGCTGGGAAGTGTTTGGTTGTACACTTAGTAGAAGAAGTAGAAGTGTAGATTATTTTCTATTTGGAGAGAAAACTCACAAATCTGAGCTGAAAACGGACTTGGGAGTCATTATACAGGATTCCCTAAAGGTTGATTTGCAGGTTGAGTCAGTGGTGAGGATGGCAAATGCAATATTAGTATTTATTTCGAGAGGAATAGAATATAAAAGCAAGGATGTAACATTAAAGATTTGTAAAGCTCCACTGAGGATTCACTTGGAGTATTGTGAGCAGTTTTGCATCCCTCATTTAAGAGCGTATGTACTAATCTTAGACAGAGTTCAGAGGAGGTTCACAAAAAATTTCATACTTTGTAATCATTTAAAAATGCAATAAAAAATTATTAAAAAAAAAAATAAAAAAAAATAAATAAAAAAAAATAAAATAATTCTGGGATTGAATGGCTTGTCAAATGGCTTTGGGCCTCGACTCATTGAAATTCAGAAGAATGAGGAATGACCTAATTGAAACCTATTGAATATTGAAAGGCCTTAAAGGAGTGGATGTGGAGAGGATGTTTTCTAGGGTGGGGGAGTCTCAGACCAGAAAACACTGCCTCAGAATAGAGGGGTGTCCTTTTAGAATGGAGATCAAGAGGAATTTCTTTAGCCAGAGAATGGTAAATCTGTGAAATTCTTTGCCTCAGTCAGCTGTGGATGTCAAGTATTTATGTATATTTAAGGTAGAGTTTTGATAGTTCCTTGATTATTCAGGGCATGAAGGGACAAGGGGAGAAGAGAGGACATTAGGGCTGAGAGGAAAATTGGATCAAATATGATGAAATGGCGGAGCAAACTCGATGGCCCAAAAGGCCTAATTCTGTTCCTATATCTTATGGTCTTATGTTTGTGATCTATTGCAAAAATGCAACAGGCTGTCAAGGAATCAGAATCAGAATTAAGTTTAAGGTCATCAGCACTTGTTGTGATTTTACAAATTTGGCTGTGCTCCAAAATAGGAACCAATGCAAATTTCAATGAGGCAGTAAACCATTGTGATGATTGTCTTCCCAAAGACAGTGCACCAGAGCTGAAAAGGTATGAAGTGTGCTCATACATGGTAAGAGGAGAATTTAATGAAAGAGAACAATTATAAGAGACCCAGATAACCAATTTTAAATGGCTTGTTAATTTGGAATGCTTTCTCCTTGGCCTTTTTTAGATAAAATCGCTCCTACATGTGATGTATTGTGAAATGTTTTCAAGGGTTTGCTGAATTTTTCTGATTGCTTTAGAAGGTTATGCTCCATGCAGTTGAGGCATTGCTGATTATACTGTCAGATTTATTTGTAAACTATAGGTACCTTGCCTAGACAGTGTGTAACAAGCCACTTACCTGTTTGTACAACACAACGTAGTCAACAGTACACCAGGTGAAAAATATTACACCTTATTGATCATGTTTACATTGGGAGTATCAATGAAAATAAATGGGCAGCTTTTATGTAGCCAGTTGGAAATATTCTGAGCTCATTATCAACCGTCAAATTCAGGAATATTAAGGACATCGCCTAGAAAGTGGACTCCTCGGCTTTTGGGTTTCATTTGTAAAATGTGCCCAAGAATTGTTATTACATTCCTGTCAAACTTCCAATTGAAGTCTTACTCAATGGAAATTTGGACTCCATGATTTGCCACGGTGCAGGTGTCATTTGCTTCCATCACGATATCATGCAAATACACTATGTTCCTTTCTGCCTTTCCACCAGGAAGAGGAGAAAAAGGCATGACCCATGCTCTGTGTTTTAGCTCTTCATAATGAAAAAATACAAATCATGCAGACAAGCAGATATGTTTAATAGTTACTCTACTTATTTTTCTGTGTGTATGCGTACATTTGGACTGCTCCTTCTACTAAAAGAAATCTTTGCTGTATCGTATTGTGATGAATGTTCATTGTCACAGTGATCCTAAGCATAAAATATGGAACAGTACAGCTTAGAAACAGGCCCTTTGACTTACTATGTTGTGCCAAACTAAGTAAACTAATGATTAACTGCTTAATGAAACTAATCACTAACAAATCTAAGAAAGTTGTGATCCTTACAGGCTTTTGAGCCTAAGCCTTGAAATGGCACTTGGTTCTCAATGAACAAGACAGGATAAAAGATGAACACTGAGTGGGGCAGTATTTCTCTGCTATTCCTCCTCAGTCCACTTGGATTTCCTCTCATCTCCAAGATAACACGTTCTATAGCCGTGCCAATTGGAGATACTTTATCCAAAGACCAGGAAACGTCATATGACAATGTAGCCACATGCCACAAAAGCCAACATTTTTGAAAAACATTTTTGCTTCTTCATGATTCTGAATTTTGATCATTTCTTCTTGCAATTTCTCTTCCTGTTCTTTCACTTTGAAAAGAAATGGATTAATTACCCAGTCTGGAATTTACAGATTGTTCAAGTCCTTGAATAGATTCTGAAAATCCTTCCTCAGTGCAGGTGTAAGCAGTACTCTTGCAAATCACCATCTGTGAAAGAGATTCTTTCTATGCAGGGAAATTATGAAAACATTCTTCTCCCAATGTTTTGCTTATATATTTCCAATTTTCCAATAAAAGTGGACACTGCACTTTTTTCCTGGATTAAATTTGAAATTCTCACTCTGCAGTTTTATATTTAGAATGTTCATTTTGTCATACAGTTCAGCTAGGTATGCCACATCTCCGTGTAGAAGCTCAATCTTGATTCCTAAGCGGTTGTTGATATTGAGCAAAAATTCAGAAACACACTTCAGTGTGAAGAAGCAAGCATTCAAACTCTTCCTCATAATTTTGGCATAACTGGTGAAATATTCTGCTTTTAATGGATGAGATTTAATTTTGTTAATAGCAGATATTACAAGAGATATGCTTGAAAACAGTTGCTTGCTGAAGTTTTGGCTGTGAGATGTTGACAATGAATGAATTGCAAACAGACTTGGAACTTCTTTTTCATAAATGATACTGAATCAGCATGGTGGCCTGTCATCGATGGTAGTCCATCTGTTACATAAGAAATCATGTTCCTAATTGGAATACTTTTATCGCAATGTATATTTTGAGTTCACCATAGATTGATTCTCTGTTGATATTTGTTTTTGACTTTTTACAAAAGAGATCTCTTCATAAACTTTTCCATTTTTGATAAAGCGTACATATGCCATTAGCAACACCTCGTTATCTCACACAGTTGAATCATCCAGTTTAATATCAAATTCTGTTTTTTGTCAGTCTGTGCATAGTTGATACTCAGTGTCTTCACTCATTTCATCATTACAATAAGCTACAGAGTTATTACTCAAAGGATTTTATTTTAAAATTCTGGTATCCATTCTGTGAGCAGTGGTGAGCACTTCTCATAGAGCAGGCATTATTCATTTTTCACTAAATGTATGAAATTTTCCACACTTTGCTATCATTTTGTAAATGTTATAAGATGCAAAGAGACAACTATCAAAGTCATTTTTAGCTTTCTTGTCAAATGACTCGAGTGTGCAACACTTTTCAAATACTTCTTTCATCTTCTGGAACTGAGAAATAACCATAAGTAGCCCTTTCAGAGTGCCTTTTACAAAAGTGTTTCTGCAAATTTGATGGTTTCATGGCTTCATTAGACGGTACAGTGTTACAAATAAGACACATGGGCCGTCACTAATCTGATGGGAATGGAATAAAACCATACTCTAGGTATGTAACACTGTATTGATGCACATTCTGTAGTTTCTGTTTCTTAGAATGATTAGAATTCAAGGCTTCACTACCTTCAAACTTATAGAGATCGTGGAGTACCTATTTATTCATCATTAATGGAGCTAAATTAAAATAAAAATGCCTGGTGGATATTGATGATGGCAGTAAGTAGACTGGGTCAGTCAGATCTCATGCCTCAAGTTAAAGTGCTGCTTACCACCGCCTCCTCAAAATCTTGAACAACCTTCAGCAATTTCTATTTCCCCATAGGACATGTAACCACCCGCTCGGGGTCGGGGGGGGGGGGGTTAATGCCCCCAGTGGTTATTGCTGCCCTAGGATTTTCCTTCACCTTGTCTGCTAAGGAAACCTAAAGCTTTCTTTTAGCCACCCATATTTCTTTCTTAAGTGTTCTCTTGCCTCTCTTATAATCCATAAGCACCTCATTTGTTCCTACCTCCCTACACCTGCATGCACCTCCTTTTATTCTTAACCATCCTCAATATCGCTTGGAAACTAAGCTTCTCAATGCCTGTTACCTTTACCTTTTCTTCTGACAGGTACATACAAGCTTTGTACTCTCAAAATTTCACTTTTGAAGGTCTCCCACAAGTATATATTTACCAGAAAACAGAATGTCCCAAACCACACTTGCCAGATCCTTTCTGATACCATCAAAATTGACTTTTCTGCAATTTATAATTACAATCTATGGACCAGACCTGTCTTTTTGTACATTTACTTTGAAACTAATGGAATTGTGATCAGCTAGATGCAAAGTGTTCCTTTACAAAAACTTCTGTCAACTGCCCTGTTTCGTTCTCTAAAAGCAGATCAAGTATCACATACTCTCTCATTGGGACTTCTAAAAACTGATTAAAAAAACTTCCCTGAATGCATTTGACAAACTCTATCCCATCTAGTTCTTTCACAGTCAATATGTTGAAAATTAAAATCACCTACTATCAGAACCTTATGTTTTGGTGGACAAGATAGCAATCTCTCTACAAACTTGTTCCTCTAAATCCATGGAACAGTTGGGTGTTCTGTAATAGAGCCCCATTAATGCGGTCATACTTCCCTTATTACTCAGTTCCACCCATAATGCCTCACTATACGAGTTCTCCAGTCCTTCCTGACAGACCTCTGCTATGACATTTTCATTCACTGAAAACACCATCCCTTCCTGTTTAAATCCTCCCACTCTGTCACGTCTAAAGTAATGGAATCCCAGAGTACTGATGGCAGTCCTGCCCCTCCTGCAATTGTGTCTCACTAATGGCTAGAATATCATAATTCCAGCTGTTGATCCATGACCTGAGGTGATCTACCTTTCCTATGATACTTCTTGCATTGAAACATACACAGCTTAATACACCAGTCACACCATGCTCAACCTTTTGATTCCTGAATTTGTCTGAGGTCTTAACATCTGTCTTCACAACCTCTCCACTATCTGTTCTGGTACTCTTGTCCCCATCCCTCTGCTACTCCAGTTTAACCCTACCCTTCTCCACATTGCAGCACTAGCAAACCTTCCCACTAGGATATTAGTCCCCTTCCAGTTAAGGTGCAAACCGCCTCTTCTGTACAGGTCGCAACTTTATGGTAGAGACCTCAAAAATCCAAAAATCTTATGCCCTCCCTCCTTCACCAAATCCTTAACCAGTTGTTACACTGTATGATCTTCCTCCTTCTGACCTCACTGGCATGTGGCACGAGTAGCAATCCTGAGATCACAATTCTGGAGACCCTGTCCTTTAACTCAGCACATAACACTCTGAACTCACTTTGCAGAAATTTTTCACTCTTTCTACCTATGTCATTGGTACCTTCATGGACAACAACCTCTGGCTGTTCACTCTCCCACTCAAGAATGCTGATGTCCCATGATGTCCCGGAGTCTGGCATCTGGGAGGCAACATACCATCTGGGAAACTCATTCTTGTCCTCAGAAACTGCTTCTGTTCCCCTAACAAGTGAACCACTATCACCACACCTTGATTCTTTTCCCCCCTTTCCTTTCTGAATCACAGAGCCCAACTCAGAGTCCTGACCACTGGGACTTTTCTCTACTAGGAACGTTGATGCTGGGAATCATTGAGGCCCTATTGCAGCACAACCAAATACACCAACAATATTGCAATGGTAGGCTTCACCAATTTTGTCATTTACATAGGGTATCCTGATTGAACATTTCAAATTCAGATTCAGATTCAGTTTATTGTCATTTAGAAACCACAAATGCAATGCAGTTAAAAACTGAGACAACGTTCCTCCAGAATGATATCACAAAAGCACATGACAAAACAGACTACACCAGAAAATCCACATAATGTTTGGCAATCCCCAATCCAGAGTCCAGAGTGGCTGCTGCATATTAATATTGCGTCTTAGCGCATTCCCCTGAAAGGAGCTCCAAATCTACCAGACAAACAAGACCAAAAACTAAAGATACAAGACCTGCACAAAACCACATAGTTACAACAGTGCAAACAATAGCATAATTGATAAAAAAAAACAGACCATGGGCACAGTAAAAATAGTCCAAAGATGTTAAAGGACTCTAAGTTCAAAAGAAGTCACCACACAGTTTCCACAAGTCCCCAGGGTCCCGACAGACTCACCATCCCACGCCGGCGGCAGAAGGGAATACCCCCACTGTGGACTTGCACGGCGTCGCCCAACTCAGCCTCGCAGACACAGCACACAATGAAAGCTCTGTCGAACCCAGCCTCGCAGACTCAGCACACACCAAAAGCGACCTGACCGCAGCGGACTCCGAGTCCGTCGAACCTCCGAGCCGACGACCATCCCCTCCGGCATAGCTTCTCCGAGCACCATCCTCTGCCGAGCGTATTAACATTTGCACCAAATCAAGTTAAATTTCAAGATGACTGTCACAATCATGCATGCACAGGGTTTCAGTGTCATAAAAACTAAATATATCACATTTCAGAACACCAAATAACAGTTAAGTTCAATTTATAGGGAACGGCTTGGTGATTTTGGGCATGACTTGGGGGGAGGGAGGAGCAAGATGAAATAAGCAAAGGACTCTTGAGCGTAACCTCAAGAAAGGGGTCAAATGCTGGAAACACTCAGCAAGTCAGGTATCGCCTGTGAAAAGAGAAACAGAACTGCCAGAAATAGCTTTGAGATCCTTCGTCACAACAGGGAATGGGTTGGCTTTTAGTAGCTTTATGATGTGGAAGCAATGATTAGAACAAAGCAAATAAAAGATGAGACCAAATGAGTTAAAGTGATGGTTAGAAGGACACCACAACCAACTTAAAGGGTTTATATCCTATCAATGGATTAGTTCAAAGGAGTTAGATGCCCTTCAAACAACACAGTATCCTGTTATGAAAATCTATTGTCATTCCTTCACCATCACTGGATCAAAATCCCTGGGTATACCCTCACCTCAATGATTGCAAAGTTCAAGAAGACAGCTCATCACCAGCTTTTTGAATCAATAAGTGATGGAAAATTAAGTACAGCCTTATGTTTTTATCATTGATTTTGCTGCATATATGTTTCTATTTCAGAACTACTGTCTGCAGATATCCAGGCCACACTATCTTAAATACAATATATCATTCTTGTATTACATCGCTTCCACCAACTTCCCTAGTATTCTCCTACTCTTTTTCATTTTACAGCTCATCTGCAGTTACACAATTGTATTCACCCAATATGCACCCTCAGTAAATCTCCCTTTGTAGATGTGCAAGTTAGCCTTTAAACAGGATGAATTATTAAAGATATTGGGCTAGGCTCTGATAGGTAGAGCTAACAACCAATGTGGGGACTAGATATCATTGAATTGAATTGAATGATCTTTATTGTCATTATACATAGGTACAATGAAACTCTATTTAGCTTCCTCTCAGGCAATTAAATAAAGCGGTTGATAAAAACAAGACAGTAATAAAAAACAGTATTAAATAGATAAGTAGCAGAAAAGAAGTTGCAGCTGCACCAGAGTTTCACAGTAATGCACAAAGTGCCATTAGTGCAAGTATTTGAGTCCTTGTGTGAGCTCACAGTTTCAGTCATTGTTCTGTGGGAGTGGTGTGATGGAGGCCACAGCTCTGGGGTAGAAGCTGTTCCTCAGTCTATTTGTTCTGGCTTTTAGTGTCCTGAACCTTTTACTGGATGGCAGCGGGTCAGACAGGGAGTGGTGGGGGTGTGTGGTGTCTCTGGTTATGCAGATTGCTTTTCTCCTGAGTCTGCTGGAATAGATGGTGTCCAGACCTGGGAGCTCTATCCTGACAATTCGCTGGGCCGCCTTCACCACGTGATGCAGGTCTTGTTGCTCAGTGGCTGTGCAGCTGGCATACCACACTGTGGCGCTGTTGGTCAGGATGGTTTCAGTTGTGCATCTGTAGAACTTAAGCAACAGCTTTTGTGGGAGTTTGGCCTGTTTCAGCTTTCTGAGGAAGAAGAGTCTTTATTGTGTCTCTTTTTACAAGCAGCGAGATGTTGCTGGTCCATGTCAGCTGTTTTGACAACTTAACTCCAAGGAGCTTTAGGTTTTCCACACTTTCCACTACCTCTCCGTGTATATGGAGGGGGGTGTGTACTCTGTCCTTTGATAATAAGAAATTCAGAAAAAACTGCAGATACTGTAAAATGGAGTAAAAAAGAACAAATTTCTGGAGGAACTCAAAGGGTTAGACAGCATCGGTTGAGGCAGAGGGATGGTTGACATTGTGAGCTGACACCCTCCATCAGGGCTTTATTGCTATCATTGTAATTAACAAACTGCACAAAGTAAATTTACAGTCTGCATTCCATTCAATGGGCACTGGTTAATCTCACATCACAATCCCTCCACTTGTTTTCATGTAATAGTCAATGTATTGCCTTAGGCCTATAACATAAATTAAAAGAGAATTAAAGTGAATAAAGTGGAAAGGGCAGGGGAATGTCATTAGATGGATAGCTTTAACTAAAGATCTGGCAACTGTACAGACAGTATGGACCAAATAGTTCCCTTCTGTACTGTAATTAACATTGCTGTATAACTGCTATGCATTTTCTTTTCTTAATTTACTTTAGTTGGAAGAACAACAAATTCTTTTCTGTTAAACAAATTGTCTTTTATTTTCTTATCAAGATGCTGCTGAAAGGTGCAACCAGTTCTAATAAAGATAATCACTGACACCTTCTTTCAATTCAACCACAAAAATCTATTAGGATTAACCATTGCTCTTTCATCTTCATTCTTTTACTGAACAGAAATGATGTTTTCAATTCGTGATTCTGTCCAGTCGCATGGGATTATGCCTTGATTATCTGTGAAATGGAATTAACAACACCGACTAGGGAAGTTTCACACCATTTCAAAAGTGCTAGAGTTTTGAGGTAGATTTTTCCTTAATGCAGAAGTGTTAAATAGGTGACAGCTAACTATTTTAAGTTCTCTGAAAATCTTTGATCAATTGAAGGTAATGCGAATAGAAACTGGGGAAAGATTTAAAAATGTCAAACTTGCTATCACCAGTTTAACTTTAGTTAACAATTTCAAAACTTGAGTTGTAGAATAGGTACACAAAATTGATCAGTCAGAGCTGGAATAGAGAAATGTCTTGGTTGTCTTTATCGTAGGACCATATTCTAACCATCAAAATTTTACGTGACATCATACTGTTCCCTTGTAATTCAAACATAATTTTCATGCAGCTGGCAAGTCAGGAACTCCCCCATCCCTCATGCACATTTCCCACTTTCTTAAAAGCTACTTCTTCCATCAGTCTTATCTGTCCTGATGTTTTGTTTTACAAACTTTCGCCATTTTTGCTTGAACATAATGTTGTTAAAGGATTTGGTATCCCTTATTATGTTAAACTAAGTTGCTGAGAAATTGCACTGATTCACCCCCATTTTAATGCACAAATGTTTGCTCAACATCAGCTGTGCAGCTACTCTCTGGTGATGAATCAGCGTATTGAAAATCTGGCTGAGTGGTGCCTCAATGACAACCTCTCACTCAATGGTAACAAAACCAAGGACTTGATTATTGATTTCAGGAGTAGGAAACTGGAGGTACAAGAGCAAGTCCACATCAGGGGATCGGAGATGGAGTGGGTCAGCAACTTCAAATCCCTCAGTGTTATCATTTCAGAGGATCTGTCCTGGGTTCAGCACATTAAGTGCCATTACAAAGAAAGTGCGGCAGCACCTCTATTTTCAGATAAGTTTGTGAAGATTTGGCATTTCATCTAAAACTTTGACAAACTTCTATAGATGAGAGGTACATCATGGCCTGGTACAGAAACACCAATGCCCTTAAATATAAAAATCCTCCAAGAAGTAGTGGATACGGCCCAGTCTAACATGGGTAAAGCCGTCCCCACCATTGAGCACATCCATGAAAGCAGCATCCATCAATCACGGCCCCCTGCATCCAGGCTATACTCTCTTCTCACTGATGACATCAGGAAAAAGGTACATACTGTCATCACCAGGTTCAGGAACAGTCATTACCCCTTAACCATGAGGCCCTTGAACATCCTGTTGGGTGCAATCTTTCATCCATTCTATTGTGTTAGTGGGATTTACTGTGAATACCCACAGGATTATATATTGTGATATATACGTATTTTGACAATAAATTTACTTTGAACATGGAACTATATGCACAGTAGTTTTATCCAATTTAAGTTGCTTCATTAAGGTGCTGTTTATGACTTTTGTTTATTCAGCACATATACTCAAGGGATATATCCTAAAGCAAATCAGGAAGAGAAATGACATGACCTCAGTGCTTCACTATCCACAGCACTATCACTCTGGTACCCATCCCCCTGCCAGATTAGTTTAAACCTTCTGAATGGCTTCAGGAAACCTGCTCAAAAAGATTGGTCTCCCTCGGGTTCATGCATAACATGTCCCTTTTGTACAGGTTGTACCTTCCCCAGAAGAGACCCCCATGATCTATAAATCTGAACTTCCTCCTGCACCAGTTCCTCAGCCACATATTCATCTGCCACATTATCCTTTTGTTACCCTCACTGGTGAATGACCTGGGCAGCAATCCAGAGATTATTACCCTGGTGGTCCTGTTTACCGGCTTTCTACCTAGCTCCTTAAAATCTCTCTTCAAGACCTCTTCACTTTTACTCTCCTATGTCATTGGTGCCAAAGTGCACCAAGACTCCGGGTTCCTTACCTTCCAACTTGAGAGTGCCATGGGCACGATCTGAGACCTTCCTGACCCCGGCACCTGGAAGGCAACAGTCCATCCAGGTGCCTCTATCATGCCCACAGGATCTTGCCTCTGTTCCACCTATTGCCGCTGAAGTCCTCTTCAGCTCTCCTCTTTTCTGAGCCAAAGCACCAGTCTCAGTGCAAGATCACTGTGACTGAGTCACTGCTGTCATCCCTCCCCCTTCCCCCCACATCCTGACAGTATCTGAAGTGGGATACCTGTAATTGAGGGGAACGGTGCAGGGGTTCTCTGTACTGGCTGCCCATTTACATTCTGAAAAGAAAATGGACAGCCACTTATTTCCTTACTGAAGGTCTTTCACTTTAATTTATAGACTAAATCAGATTTCAATAGAAGTGTAAAATCTCCGCAATAATTTCCTAGTGTTTGACTTGCACCTTTGTTTCAGCAGAATTTGCAAGTTTGTTAGAAACCATCTAATATATGCCTGTAATAGTATATTTTGGAAATAAAGCTAATCTGTATTTCAATGGAACTTAGTGCAATTTATATCAATTTAAGAACTGTAAAATACACTAAAAATTACAAAAATTATTTCATTCATTATATGCAAGTTAAAATAAATTGTATGTCAATAATTAGATCAATAAACTCCTGTTATTTTCATGCCCCAGTTGTTGAAAACAGCTCATGGAACTGATTAAAATCTAAAAATAGTTACACTAATTAATTAGACCAGCTACTGGTTGAGGGTCACGAAGCTCTTTCTAATTTATCGAAGTGCGCTACTTCATAAAACAAAGCAAATCAAGAAAACAGTCTCTAATGGTGGACATTACAAGGCTCTCTCCTAGTTCTCATTCTCAATCATGCACACTTCACATTCCTCTTGTGGACTAACACACATAAAATGACTGTTGCTTTTCTTCTTGGGGATGCTGGCTCTACAAGGAAAACACATGAGTTCCTTCAGGTAATCTTCTTGGAGAATTTTGTAGATCATTAGCCATACTTCTTTACAGTTTAAAAGATTTATTGGAGATTCCAACCAGATTGATGAAATTGAGGTGAGACATTCAGTAAAGCAGAAGAAAATTTTTCCTTGGTTTATATGATAAATTGTAATCACCATGGAACACAAATCTCATTAGCTCATTGGTGTCCCATATACATTACATAGTCATAGAGTCAAACAACATGGACAGGCTCTTTGGCCCACTGAGCCTATGATGACTATCAACTTATTTTCCTAATCTTACACTAATTCAGTTTTATTCCTACTCCATTCTACCAGCTTTTCTCAGATTCTATCACTTAGGTATACACCAGGGGCATTTTACAGTAGCTAATTACAGTAGCTAATTAACCTAAAAATCAACCTAGTCTTCACAAAAATACTGCCACTAAAATTGCAATAGGAATGCAGATGCTGGAATTCTAAGGAAGTATATGTCTGAAAGATAACAACAGTTTATTTCTCCACAAGTTACCTGAACTGATGAGCATTTCCATCAATTTCTCTTTGTTTCAATTCTTACAGCTGTCCTTTCAGCAGTCCGCATTGATTCAAGTCTGAATGTGTCATAATTGGAAAATTTGGCAAAAAGACGGTTTTTTAGTTAAAAATTTCACTTCATCTTAGAAAAACCATGAACAGCTTTTTACGATCACTGTTTTTCATCAATGATTTGTCTAACAAAATGGGAAATAAAGACAGTTACCAGATTTTCTGTGTGTGTGTTTGGCAGGGGAATATACCTGGAAGTTAAGGGGATGGATCACACAATTTGCAGCAACAGAATTTCTCTGACCTGAAATGCAAAAAAAGTGTTTCTGAACGGATCATGCCAGAATATATCAGAATTTTCTGTTGTAATTCATAATTCCGGTATCACTATTTTCACAGAAGGATTCACATTCAGCATTCACTGATGTATCAGAGAACTGAGGGATGTCTGTGTGTCATGGTGTGCGCTGGAGATGACTAAACTTAGGTGTGGAGGAACGGCAGACTCCCATGTTGAGACAGAAACAAGAGATTTTCCCCAAGGGAATCCAACAGAACATCAGTGGTTTGAATGAGTGACACAGCGAGACAAATCATTTTTCAAATACAGCATTAATTGGGAGTTAATTCTAATTAATCAGTCCACTGAAAACCAGCGCCAGTCAAAATAAACTTGACAAGATTAAACAGAAAGCACAATGGCTTAAGAATCTAGATAATACAAATACAGGTTCACAAGCCCACAGGGTTCATGACAGTACCTCCCTTCCTAAGGCTGGCATGTAGTGGTCCAGGGAGCCCGGGGAAATCGAGGCAGGGCTGCTAAATTTGAAACAGACCTAATGCTCTCAATTCAGGACTAGTAAATACAAGACAGACCAGATGCTCCCAAAACAGTCCTGGAAAATTTGAGACAGACCTGATGCTCTTGAGATAGGACTGGTAAATTCAAGGCAGACCTGATGTTCTCGAGACAGGGCTGGAAACTTGGAAAAATTGCATTGCATTTACTTCAGGACCATGCAACTCAGAAACATGCAATCAATTGCAAAGACATGGAATAATTCTTCGAAACCTGAAGGGCCATGAAAGATCCTTCAAACCTTGACAACCTTGAAAGTAGACCAGAGAAACTCAGAATGTGGACTCGAAACATAGCCTGGGGACAAGCATTGAGACTAGAAGGCACCCGTGCCACCAGCCGACCGATGTCCAAGCCACTGTTGAACTTTTACTGGGTCCATTCTTTTACTGGGTCTTTCTGACACTGTGTGCGCTGACAGGCAACTGAACCCAGGTGCAGAGCAACAAAAGACTTGCATGCAGAGACAGAAACAAGAGTTTTTTCATAGGAATTCCAACAGAACATTGATGGCTTGACTGAGCAAGAAATCATTGTCGAAGTACAAGGATCCTGCGAGAAGAACTAATTAGGAGTCCACCTTAAAAAAATCACAGAAAATTGAACATCCATGCCAGTCAAAATAAATTTGACAAGATTTAACCGGAAGTACAAGAACTTAATGACTCTAGATAGGACAACAATTTTCAAATAGAGGTGGACAGGCCCGCAAGGCTCATGATAGCTATGTACTTTGTCTCACTGAAACATGGCTTCACTCGATTGTGTCATACAACCTCAATTCACTTGATACACTTGGGAGTATATCAAGTGTCCAAGTGTCCTTGGGAAATCTTAGTTGCAGGGATGTCTGCTTCCTAATCTACTCCTCATGTGGTCAGATGTGACGGTCCAGGCGAGTTGCTGCTCACCCAGCTTGGAAAATCTAACAGAGAAATGTTACCCATTCTACTTGCTACAGAAGTTCACTTCAGCTATCTTGATGGCAGTCAACATACAACCTTGGGTGAATACTGAGGAATACCCCAAGGCCCTCTTCATCATAGCTAGTGCTTTAACCAGGCCAACTTCAAGACTGTGTTTTCAAAATACTACAACCACGTCTCCTGTCCCAACATGGCCCAAATGCCCTTGGTCATTGCTACAAGCCATCAACTTACCAAGTCATCGCCCATCCATATTTTGGTAAATCAGACCAGCTGGCTGTGCTTCTTCTCCCTGCATGCAAACAGAAGCTGAATTTCAAAGAGACATCAGAATGTCATAGAGTGCTGCTCTGCAGACATAGGTGGAAAAGGGTACAGAAGGTGTTGCATACAGCCCAATGCATCACAGGCAAAGACCTCCCCACCATAGAGCACTTTTACAAGGACCACTGCCACAAGAAAGTAACGACCATCATCAAGGATCTCTATTATCCAGACCATGCTGCCTTCTCACTACTACCATCGGACAGGAGGTACTGGAGCCTTAGGTCCTACAGTCCAAGATCAGGAACAATTATTACCCTCAAACTATTAAGCTCCAGAACCAACATAGTAACTTTGTTCACCTTAACTCTGAATGGATTCTACAACCTATGGATGCACTTTCAAGGACTCTGCAACACATGTTCTCAGTTTTATTTATTATAGTTTTATTTGCACATTTTGTCTTCTCTTGTACATTGGTTGTTTGTTAGTCTTTGTGTATGTATCTTTTTTCATGGATTCTCTTGTATTTTTTTATCATGCTATGAATGCCTGCAAGAAAATGAATCTCAAGGTAGTATATGATGACATATATATACTTTGATAATAAATTTAGTTTTGACTTTTTGACTATAGATGAGTTTTTATATGATTACTTTGAGTGGTAGACTGGTCCATGTTCAAGGACTCAGCAGTCAACCTAGATGAATGTGTTGCCATTATCATAGATTTTTATCAGCAAGTGCTTTGAGGGTTGTGTACCAAAGAGGACCATTCAGTGGTTCATAAACCAGAAAGCAAGGAGACACTGGAAGATCAGCTGCCCACTGAAGTCTAGGATTTCAGCATTCAAATCAAATATCCTTAACCTTTACAAAAAGAAGAAGGATATAACTCTATAAAGCTATCAGGGACCCCAGGAGTCAGTACCAGTTCAAAATTGAGTTCCAAGCAGCTGACAGTTGTGGCGGGGCTTACAAAACAAAAGTCAGGAAGCATCACCAAACACAGTGCAAATGTTCCCAATGAACTTCATGCAGTCTGTGCGCTTTTTAAACAGAAGTGGATGGATTGTCATCACCTACGCAATCTCCAGTCCACCTGAATCCACAATCACCCCAGTGAACTTAAAATGAATCTTCCAGAGAGTAAACCCACAGAAAGCACCTGGCCAGGGATGCTGTCCCTGGCTGTGTCCTTAGATTCTACGCAGATCAGCTGATAAGGAATATACAAGTCATTTTTAACAACTCTCTGCTTCAATTTGAGGTTTTTATTTGTTTTAAGAAAGCCACTAACATCCCAATGCATAAGAAAAACAAGGAAAAGTGCCTTATTGGTTACCACCCAGTGGTTCTGACATCCACCATCAATAAGTGCTTCCATAAGACCACAAGACATGGAAGCAGAATTAGGCCTTTCAGCCCATCAAGTCTGCTCCACTATTCCTTCATGGATGATCCTGAATCCCACTCAATCTAATACACCTGCCTTGAACACACCACATTCTTCTGAAGTCCAGAGAGTACAGGCCCAAAACTGCCAAATGCTCCTCATATGTTAACCTCTTAGTTCCCAGAATCATCCTCATGAAACTCCTCTGCTCCCTCTCCAACAACAAAACATCCTTTCTGGGATATGGGGCCCCAAACTGTTGACAATACTTCAAGAGACTGGTCATGATATGCATTAACTCCAGCCTCCCAGACAGCCTCAACTCATGGCAATTCACCAACCACTGATAAAGATTAGAGCAGATGCCATTTCTCTATCCATTTGCTCTTCTCTAGAGGATCTGGACAATAAAGACATCCATATTACGTACTGATTACTGACTACTGCTCTACCTTAAGTACTATAACTCCAAGCAATCTTAGTCCAGACGCAGACTCTGGTCTCATAATCTGCTTTGCAATTGGATTCTTGACTTCCTAAACAACAAGTCGCAAACTGTAATTATAGAGAGCAACAACAACACCATGGTTATCCTCAAAACTGTGTCCTCAGTCTCCTGCTTGACCCCTATACACTCTAGATCCTGTGGCCAGAGGCTGCTCCACCTACAAATCATAGCACCGTAGTGGTTTGTAGATTTCAAATATTGATGGGCCAAAGCACAGGAAGGACATAGAGAGCCCAGTGTATACAATTGTATTTCTACGCTATATTGACCGTCTGTTGTACATACTATTTATTACAAATTACTACTAGAAATTGCACATTGCACATTTAGACAGAGACATAACGTAGAGATTTTTATTCCTCATGCATGTGAAGGATTTATGTAATAAAGTCAATTCAATTCAGTAATTCAGTGACACATTGTTATGACCACCTTTTCCTTAATGTCAGAAAAACAAAATTGACTTCAGGAAGGGAGTGGGTGGAGCACATGCTCCTGTTTACATCAGTAATGTTGAGATCAAGAGGGTTGAGGGCTTCACGTTTCTAGGAGGTAACCTTACCAATTGTCTATCCTAGTCCAACCACGCTGATGCTATGGCTAAGAAAGCTCACTAGTGCCTCTACTTCTTCAGGAGGCTAAAGAAATGTAGCATGTTCCCTTTGACCCTCATCTACTATCAATGCACCATAGAAAGCACTTTATCTGGTTGTATTACAGCTTGGCATAGTAACTGCTCTGACCATGACTGCAAGAAACTACAGAGACATAGGCACAGATCCGCAACTCACAGTAACCAGCCTCCCCTCTATGGACTCCGTCTATCACGCCCACTGCCACAAAACCAGCAAACATAATTAAAGACCCTACACCACCACTCCCCCAGAACATTTTTCCTTCTCCTCCCTCCCACTAAAAAAACTGAAAGCATGTGCCACTAGACTCATAGGCAACTTTTATTCTGCTTTAATAAATTTATTGAATGGACATGGTATGATGACATCATAACTTACATCATTGAGTCCTTGCATCTTACTGTCTACCTCCACCAAATTTCCTCTATAACTGTAATACATTATTATTGTTACCATTTTCCCTTGTACCACCTCAATGACCTGTTGTAATGAATTGATCTGCATAGATGGCATGGAAATCAATGCTTTCTCTATACCTTGGTGCATAAATCAATAATAAAAAAAATTACAAGGGTGGTATCAAAATTTAGCAACAAATTATGCAAGAAGGGAATAAAATATAAGAAGTGTTTTGCCAGAGAAAATAGTTATAATGACTATTGTGATAGAAGAAGGAAGTGATGGATTTCAAAAACTCAATTCATCTATACTTCTCAAGCTGCCTGCCGAAAGTAGTCTCATTTGTCTGCCATTGGCCAATACCCCTTTAAACTTTTCCTATCCATGTACTTGTCCAAATATGCAGGTGTCCATCACTTTACAAGGCAGAGCGTTCCTATGAAACCTTTCTTAGGTCGAAATGGCATAAAGCAAAGAACCATTAATTTATATGGGATAAATTTTCTTGAAAGCAAAAATCCTCTTTGTTATGCGAAAACAGGTTACTAATGTAGGTCTTTTGTAAAAGCGAAATGGCGTCAAGCGAACATTCGTAAAGTGGGGGACACCTTTACTTAAACCCAATAATAATACCCAACTATATTACTTCTTCTGACAGCTTGCCAATGTATCCACTACCCTTTGTCTGAAAACATTGCTCCTCAGTTCCCCTTTCAATCTTCCACAGACTCATCTAAATTCACCGTCTAGATTGAGACTTCCATACCTTGGGAAAAAGCACTGTTGACCTTTTACTTTATCTGTGTTTTTATGTACCTCTAATGCTCAATTATCTATTCAATCTGTATTGTTAAATTCCCTGTGTGCCAGGGAAAAGTGCCCCAGCACATCCAAGCTTTCCTTATCAATCAAGCCCTCCAGTCTGAAACATTCCTATAAACTTTAGAGAACCCTTTCCAACGTAATGATATCCTTGTTAAAGGTGGGGAACCAGAACCATTCATAGTGGTACTATATAGATTAGTAGACAGATAAATCACCAGGGCCTGGTGGAATTTATCCCAGAATGCTAATGGAGCCAAGGCAACTAATTGCTGAGACCCTGACCATTGTTCAGGAAACAGCCAGGAAAATATACGTCAGTGAGCCTCACATCAGTGGTAATAAAATTACTGGAGAATATTCTTATGGTTAGGATTCATTTGCATTTAGAAAAGAATGGACATTATAAATAATCATCTTTTTTTTTTAAAACGGGAAGTCCTGTCTCACAAATTTGATTGTTTTGTTTTGAGAAATTAATAAAGTTAGTTCATAAGTGTGGGGCAGTGGATGTTGAGTAAATGGACTTTAGTAAAACATTATCAAGGTCCCATATGGTCCAGAAGAATAAATTACATGAGATCAATAAAATACTCACATATGATCTGGATGAAAAAGTAGCTGGTCTAATTAGTAAGTCTGCAAACAGCACAAAAATAGGTGGAGTTATGTCTGGTGAGGAAAGTTGTCCAAGAATTCAGCAGGATCTTGATCAGTGAACAGTTGGGTGGAGGAAAACTGAAAAGTATGAGTTGTTGCATTTTGGTAGGTGCAAGAGGAATGCATTCAGTAAATAGAAAGACCCTTAGGAGCTTTGATTACAGGGATACAGTATACTGGAGAAGAAGTTCATACCTCTAGTAAACTGGCAACTTGAGTGCATAGGATGGTAAAGAAAATATAGGGCATCCTTGCCCACATCATTCGGAACATTGACTATAAAAGTCAGAAAAAAATTAGAGTTTTACAGAAATGTAGTTAGGCTGCATTTGCAGTATTGTGTTCAACTCTGGTGCCACACTACAGGAAGAAGTTGGAAGCTTTGAAGAGCATGCAGAAGAGATTCTAGAAAGTTAGATGGATTCAGGACCATGAGAGCAATAGATTGAATAGATAATTGGGAGTCTATTCCCGGAAATGGAAATGTCAAATACTAGTGAGCATAGGTTTAAGATGATGAGTGGATACTGAGAAGGAGATTTAAAAAGCATACTTTTACACTAAGTATGGCAGCTGACTGGAACAAGTTGCCAGTGAGGCTGTTAGAAGTAGACATGATAGCAACACTTAAGAGGCACTTAAGAGGCACATTATCAGGCAGGGAATAGAGCATCCCCAGGTTTGGAAAACTCGACTTTTTGATAATCCTCCATATGAACAAACTCCCAAAATATTATTAAATTAAATATTCTTATCTATATACGTCATTCATTCTTACAAAAAGCAGAAGTAGTTTCCTCTGTCCCTGCCCACTTGTAGTAACTTTTAGGCTTTCTTATCAGTGTTCTGTGTTTTTGAAGTCATTCATTATAGTATTCTCTAGGTATGGTAACAACATTGGGTAATTTTTTAATTTATTTTCAGACTGATGGACAAAATACAATTATGCATGCCTGTAAAAATGGTAACCAACCATTGCCTGGGGACAGCCCATAGAACTGTGAGCAGGCAGAGGCACTATGATCAGCACAGACATAATGGGCTGAAGGGCCTGTTCCTGTGTCCTTTTCTACGTCCTAAGTTCCACGTTCTATATTTTATATTTTATGTCCTATGTCAGAAAGGTGGAAGGTACGGCAGCAGTGGAAATAATTTTTTGATTTTATGATTTACTTCCTACTCAGCAGTTTCCATATCACATTCCTTCTATTTGCACTGCACTGTGACTCTTTCAGCTAACATAACTTCCACTCTTGCATCCTTATCTAACAATATTTTCTTCAGATAGGGTTCTCTACGCTTATAAAAATGTGTACAAGATCAACATTGAGCTTTAGAATATTAATGCAGGGAAGTACAGTCGGCCCTCCTTATCCGCAGATTCCGCATGCACGGATTCAACCAACCGCAGATCGGGAAAACCCAGAAGTTCTCTCTCCAGCACTTGTTGTTTGAGCATATACAGACTACTTTTTTTCTTGTCATTATTCCCTAAACAATATAGTATAACAACTATTTACATAGAATTTACATTGTATTAGGTATTATAAGTAATCTAGAAATGACTTAAAAGTACAGGCAGTCCCGGGGTTATGAATGAGTTCCATTCCTGAGTCCGTCTTTAAGTTGGATTTGAAGTCGGAACAGGTACATCCGGTATTATTTAGCGTCAGTTAGTCAAACATTTTTCTTAGTATATAGTACATGTTTTACCATTCTATGCATATAAAACACTTAAGAAACATATGTATTTCAATAACTAAACCATTGCGTTGCTTAGTAATAATTGTAGCTTTCATCGGGGCAGAGCTTTTCAAATGCTCCATTAAAATTGTTCCGATCATTGACCGACTGTAACCTAACGCTTTTCCAATGACCAATGGCATTTCACCTCTTTCTGATCGCTTTATTACTTCCACCTTATTTTCAATTGCGATCGTGACCAGAAACATCGCGGATTCAGAGCTACGTCGGGTCCTAATCTCCACTGCTCTGAACATGTTAGATAAAGTCCAGGGTTCCGCTGGGTCCTAAAGATCACCATACTGCTTTGGGTTAAATAAGGGACTTCAGCATCTGCGATTTTTGGTATCCGCGGGGTGTCTCAGAACCAATCCCCCACGGATAAGGAGGGCCGACAGTATAAGAATTAAGAGTTGAGACTTACAGCACACATTATTATTAAAGTGGAAGGAATTATTATTATACCTAAGAATGACTGAGATATGGAAAGTAAGCATGAAGTTGGGAATTGAATATCCATTGCAATTTAGAGGTATAATGTATGTAAAAGGAAGTATACCCACCTACATAGATTAGCTAGGCAGAATATCCTTTTTCTTCCTGTACTGTCATTTTGTTGACTTCATTTAGACCAACATGAACACAAGACACAGGAAAATAAAGCCCATTCAATCCAACTATCCAATACAGGTTGAAGTGCTTCATTCTAATCTCCTCACATGGTTAGGAGATTACTATGGTGTAGCATTCTTTTCTCCCTTGTATATTTATAAACTCAAATATTATTCTCCTCAACACTTTCAATCGTTTGTTCCACATTGGACCCGTCTTCCATGTGCCAAAAATTCTCCTGATCCGCCCATTGGAATTGTTATTAATTTTTTCTCAGAGCAGCACATGGAGCTAATGCCACAGAGCTCCAATGATCTAGGGTTGACCCTAATCTCTCATGGGCTAGAAGTCTTGTTTCTATGCTGTTTATCTCTATGACAATGGATTTATTAATGACTATCATATTTTAAGAGTCCAAATTTAGATTTCACCCAAAAAAGTAAACATTAAAACTTTTCCAGGACTGAAATACTTTTCTTTTCATGTAGAAAGAGCCCTAACCTATTCAGCCTTTCACGGTTAATCATTTCCTCATCACCAGACAAGTGTTTTAATAAGCAAGTCAATAGTGACACCTTTGGCTCTTTATATTTTGTATGGGTATCAAATTACCTCACCATGATGTAAATGCATTTTAATATCTGTAACATTGACATTTCATGATTTTTTGTGTAAACATGTCAAATCATAAATAAAATTGATTCTAAACAGAAGCTCAGCACTATAGTTTTGAAATAATTATGCACATGTAATCTTCAATGGACCATCTTGCATACAAACTCAGTTTATTTTAATAATACATGAGTTGTACTAACCCAACATGTTTGCTTTTTGAACAAGAACAAAAATATAATTATAAAGACAAGTGAATTGGCTTTTAAAGACAACAGCCTTGGAAATTCAATGGTGTCAGAACACACACTAGAATAACAATACATATGGGACTTATGCCAATTTTTCTTCCCGTTGCCTTCACTTGAGATTAGCATATGCACTTCACTAAATGATTTTAACATTTAAATAAATGATATGAACAAACATAAAATAATGTGTATGTAACTTTTTCACCGGAACTTGTGTAAAAACTTGGCTCATTAGTTAACTCTGCAAACGTCCACGTGACTCAGCAGTGAGAAAGCCACCTTTCATAAACATCTAGGATTGGTATGATTTGGGGTTCAACCAAACAGGAACATCAGGATGTCTCGATCACTCTGTCCAAAGCTGTGACGTGAGAGATTTCTACAACCCTTGAATTATTGAAGGGAGGATTTCATTGCAGTTTCATCTCTAATCAGTGGTATCAGTACTTATATGAACTTGTTTCAAAATGAGAATGTGATAAGTTTATATAGCCTTGACATGAACTCACCTATGGCTAGCTTAGTTCTAAAGATTGAATTTAAAGTCTCTAATTCATTGGAAAGAGGTCCAGCCTGTTGTACTGCATCGTGGATCTCAGGAATTGGAATATTGACAAACTTAAATTCTGAAATGCACCAACATCTGCAGAGACCAAAATTGAACAATAAAGCTAAAATCTATTTCAAATGTTAATTATAGATTTATATTAATACTGCTTCCGATTAAGCAGAAAGACAAGCAACTTATGTCAATATTGAACTCTGTGCTTCCAAATCTTTTTTCTGTCAATCTGTCTTAACGCCCGTGACCCTCAGAGCAAAAGAAATTTCAAATGAAATTCAGTCCTGTACTATGGATTCAGAAAGATTTTCCAATCTATTGTTCTCATCCTTTGCACATCCTCTCATCTCAGCTGATGTCTTGTATTTCATTGTGTCCATTTAAATGTGAATGGTATTTTATTTTGTTTTCACCTTGGTTATTGATGGTGTATTACAAGACATTGCTGCTTCAAAACATATATAGTTAAAAGGATTATTATTGCTTTACTTATCCTTTTCAGCATAATAAATTCCAAAATAAACTAAGAGGGTATTATGTAAAAAAAAACTTTAATAAGGATTACAAAAAACTTTAAGTATTAACAGATAATATTAAATATAACTGTTAATTTATGTGAGCAATAGATTGTCTTTCAAAGCCTGCAAATTAGCAAAAGGATTTAATTAGATTTGCATGTATTATCTGCTTAGATAAAGGATGTAACAATAGAGTTTTAATCCTTTCAATAAGCTATACATTAATAAATTAGTTATAAATTAGAATAATTTTTAATGTTTGGGAATGGTGTATTTGATTTACTTATTTGAATATCAAATTTCCTCTGCAGGTAAAATGTATGTTATAAACGTCTTTCAAAATAATTTTAGTAGATTTTGATAATGGCATTAAAATATGTAAATTTTACAAGAATATATTCATCAAAAAATATTTCAGAAACCTACCACTCAGTTTCATTATATGCATATTTGCTGGAGGTGCATAGTTATATTAAGATTTATTGACATAGTTTTCTTTGCACCAGCAATAATATGTCTAACAGTTGAGCAATCCTGTTCGTCTGAAACAAAGCGATTTTCAAAGCTGCGTAAGACCAAACCTTTTGTTGTGTTATCCTTGACATAACTAATCACCTTCATTGTGGGCTGAAAAGTAAACTGAATGGATTGACAATGCATGCATAATAAAGCTCAACCAATTTTCTATTCACTTTAGCAAACAGATGGAACATTGAGTGAACTCCATTAGGGGCTAGCAATGCTTCCCACTCAATATTATTCAGTGAAGTTGCCCACCAGATATCTGTGCCCAAGTGTAACGCAGGAAAATCTGTCAACTAGTCTGTGCTCCATCTTTCCTACTGTTGCACCCAACTCAGTCTATATCATGCTTCTCTGTTATTATGTGGCAGAAAGCTAATTCATACCAGCAGTAAACTGACCAGCACATTGTGAAAAGACAGCAGGCAGAAAAGGAACCTCTTTTGGTACTTTTTTATTTCTTTGTGTTGTTGTTTGCACAGAACAGATCACAGGAACAATGAACTTCACTCTTCTCACTTCAGTATCATCCATTTAAATAGTTCCTGATCCATTCAGTAATATCACGTTCCCACTTTGCAGGTTCATTAATGTCATTTAATTTACTTAGGATGCAATACCCTAAAATTATCTCAAATAGATTGTACACATTTAAATTGTCTTCCTAATTCAAAGCCATTAGTTACAAAGTTAATTCAGGGTTATAATGCACAAACAATGGAGGCCAGCTTTCTGACTAAATTATCAACTTAGATCCTGGTCCAATTCCTTATTTTACTGCTAATTTCAGATAAGATGTGAGTGAGGATGATAAATGACAATAGAAGCATTTCAAATTATATAGCTCTACAATACTAAATCATATACAATCAGGCAAGTCATGTTTTATATATGATTTATTTTAATATGGTAATATCTGTTGGATATTTTTCTCTTAAATCCTTTGCAAGATGTGCATTATATTTGTGCAGTATCACCTTTCCAACTATACTCATCAACAAGGATTGTCGACCCAGTATTCTTTGTTTAATTGTTTTAAGATCTGCTATCTGAAGATGGGTTAGCATTTATTGGCCTCCAACTGCCATTGAAAAGATTGTGAGAAATCTCTACTAAACTACAACCATTCTTTTGGTAAAGATGTTCACGCAAAATGGTTTGGTAGCAAGATTCAGGTTTTAGATACATTGTAAAAAGAAAGAATTTACATTCCCATGTTAGAATGATGTGTGTACTATCAAGATTTTGCAGGAAACACTGAATTGAATTTATTGTATATATCCAAAACTATTTAATGTGTTAACCTCATTTTACCTCTGGGTTTCCACTCATCAGAGGCTGAGGGTCTGTTTGGAACATATGTGATGCAGTCTTACCACTGCACTTACAAGGGCAGTGTAAGAAATAGCTGAATGATACGATGAAAGCAGGAATGTCACCTTCTACATGTTCTCCACATATAGCACAACTTCCTCACTCTACTTTGTCAAACTTGGTCTGTCAGTTTACTTCCCACATATAGCATAACCTCACAGGTTCAACCTCCTCTTTTGATTCACCTCTTCACACTCCCATCTATTGTTCCACTATCTGGCTTCATCAATCTATTTGCAAATTCTTCCCTCTCCATCAATAAACTATTTATGCTGTTTTGATTAAACTAACGCAACAATGTTCACCCATAAGATCTTTATTTTTTTCCTTCCTCACTGTAGATGAGAGCAGGAAATATCAAGAAGACTCAAAATAGCAGATATGTCCCTTCATAGATTTCCCGATTGACGACTCCAAAGGAACTAATTCTGGAGATGAGTGGAGTTTCAATATACTGATTGTCAGAAATACTGACTGCCTGGTGACATAAATTAATAAGTGCCACCCACCTATAATAAGACTTACAGTTGTGTTGACTGCTTCAACAGCGTGTGATATATGATCAAATTCATATGAGCAACTTGCAAGATATTCTTCCATTGCCAGGACTAATTAATTTATTTTAACTCTAATTAGGCCTTTATAGATGCAGCGGCAGTCTACAGAGATGGCCGAAAGCAAGTCTTCTGAAGAGCACAGAGCTGCTGTGGCAGTCAAAGATCCTTATGCTAATGACTAAGTCCAGCTTCTGTGCCAGTGAACCACTCTGTAGAGGATCTTCCCAGCCTCCAAAATACTAATAATCACACTCAGCATTGAAGTGACGCTCAAAACTGTAGATGTGCTTCAATGCAGGCAAGTGTGAGGCCCACAATGAATGTATAAGAAAAAAAAAGACCAACTGGGAGACTTCCGAAATGGTGAAAGGCTTGGTGGTGAACAGTAGAAATCCAGATGATAGGAAAGGAGTGAGATGGCCATGTACTCCATCTCTCTCTTTTCTTTCCTCATCCAGCACAACTGGAATTTGGTCAGCCTGTGAAATACATGGTAGGAGGTGCAGGAAAAGGAAGAGTTTTTTGGTGCTCAAGCATATGCTCAGGGCTGTAGGTGAAGGTGTTGTGACATTAAGATTTGAGCCTTATTTATTAAACTCAGTATCATAATCAAGTTTATTATCATAGATTTATATCATGGAATTGTTTTGTTTTGTAGCAGTAATACAGTGCAATACATGAAAAGTTACTACGAGTTACAATAGGAAATGTAAAAAATAAGTATAGTGTCAAAGAGAACAAAATAGTAAGTTGTATGAGTTCATGTTTATTAAGAAATCTGATGGTTGAGTCAAAGAAGCTGTTCCTAAGATATTGAGTGCATATCTTTTGGCTCTTCTACCTCCTGGCTGATGGCAGTATGAGGGTATGAACTGTATGGTGAAGTTCCTTAATGCTGGAAGCCACCTTTCTGGGACATCATCTTTTAAAGATGTTCTTGATGGTGAGGAGGTTGGTGGTTATGATGGACCTGGCTGTGTCTACAACAATCTCAGTTTTTTTTTTGTTTCTCTGCATTGGAGCTTACATAGCAGGTGGTGATGCAGTCAGAATGCTCTCCACCATTCACTAGAATACTATAGCACAGTACAGGCCCTTCAGCCCTCGATGTTGTGCCAACCCATATATTCCTTAAAAAAAAGTACTAAACCCACACTACCCCATAACCCTCTATTTTCCTTTCATCCATGTGCCTGTCCAAGAGGTTCTTAAATACCCCTAATGTTTTAGCCTCCACGACCATCCCTGGCAAGTCAATCCAGGCACCCATAACCCTCTTTTTAAAAATTATCCCTGATGTCTCCCCTAAACTTCCCTCCCTTAACTTTGTACATATGCCCTCTGGTGTTTGCTATTCGTGTCCTGGGAAACAGGTACTGGATATTCACTCTATCTATGCCTCTCATAATCTTGTAGAACTCTATCAAGTTCTCTCTCATCCTTCTACGCTCCAAAGAGAAAAGTCCCAGCTCTGCTAACCGTGCCTCATAAGACTTGTTTTCCAATCCAGGCAACATCCTGGTAAATCTCCTCTGCACCCTCTCAATAGCTTCCAAATTCTTCCTATCATGAGGTGACCAGAAATGAACACAATACTCTAAGTGTGCTCTCACCAGAGATTTGCAACATGACCTCACTACTCTTGAACTCAATCCCCCTATTAATGAAGCCTAGCATCCCATAGGTCTTCTTAACTATCAACCTGTGCAGCTACCTTGAGGGATGTATGGATTTGAACCCCAAGGTCCCCCTGTTCATTCACACTCTTAAGTAACTGACCATTATTCCTGTACTCAGCCTTCTGGTTTGTCCTTCCAAAATGCCTCACCTCACACTTATCCAGAGTGAACTTCATCTGACACTTTCCTTCTCAACTCTGCATCCTGTCTATATCCTCTTGTAACCTTCCACAACTCTTCGAATCTTCATGTCATCCACAAACTTAGTCACCAATCCTTCTGCCTCTTCATCCAGGTCATTTATAAAAATCACAAAGAGCAGGGGTCGCAGGGCAGATCCTTACAGCGCACCACTAGTCACCAACCTCCAGGCAGAATTCTTTCCTTCTATTACCCTCTGCTTTCTTCCTGTAAGCCAATATTTTATCCAAACAGCCAAGGTTCCACTGATCCCATGCCTCATGACTTTCTGGATGAGTCCTTCATGGGGGACCTTGTCAAATGCCTTGCTAAAATCCATGTAGATGACATCTACTGCCCTACTCTCATCAATTTCTCTTGTTCCTCTTCGAAAACTCAATTAAGCTTGTGAAGCACGACCATCCCTTCAGATAGTCGTGTTGACTATCCTTCAGTAGACAGCACTTCTCCAAATGCTCGTAGATCCTATCCTTAAGAATCCTTTCCAATAGTTTGCAGACCATTGGCGTAAGACTCACTGGTCTATAGTTGCCAGGATTCTCCCTATTACCTTTTTTAAACAAGGGAACTACATTTGCCATTCTCCAATCCTCCAGCACCTCCCTTGCAGCCAAAGAGGATTTAAAGATCATAGCTACTGCTCCAGCAATCTCTTCTCTCACTTCCCAGAGCAGCCTGGGGTATATCACGTCCAGTCCTGAGGGCATATCAATTGTGATAATTTTAAGAAGATCCAATACTTCTTCTTCCTTAATCTCCACATTGCCCAGCACACAGGCCTGTTCTGTTTCAACCTCACCCTGATCAAGGTCCTTTTCACTTGTGAATACTGAAGCAAAGTATTCATTTAGGACTTCCCCAACCTCCTGCGCCTCCAGGCACATGTTGCCTTCTTTATCCTTCAGCAGCCCCACCTTCATTCTTGTCATCCTTCTGTTCTTCACATACACATAGAACGCCCGGGAGTTCTCCTTAATCCTAAATGCCAAGGCCTTCTCGTGCCCCCTTTGAGCTCTCCTAAGTCCTTTCTTAAGCTCCTTCCTGGCTACCCTATATTTCTCATGAGCCTCTCCTGCTTCCTGCTTCTTACATCTAACATATGCTTCCTCCTTCCTCTTGACGAGTTGTCTCACGTGTTTTGTCAGCCATGGTTCCCTTTTCCTACCATTTTTTCCTTGCCTCAGTGGGACAAACCTATCCTGAACCCAGCACAAGTGGTCCCTAAACTTCCTTCACATTACTTTTGTACTTTCACCCTTGAATATCTGTTTCCAGTTTACTCTCGCTAGTTCCTGCCTCATACCTTCATAATTAGCCCTTCTCCAGTTCAGCACTTTCCCATTTTGTCTGTTTTTACCCTTTTCCATAGCTATGCTGAAGCTAAGGGAGTTGTGGTCACCCTCACCAAAATGCTCCCCCACCAAGAGGTCTGTCACCTGACCAGGTTCATTACCCAGAACTAGATCCAGTATGGCCTCTCCTCTCATCAGCCAGTCCACACACTGTGTCAGGAACCCTTCTTGATCACACTGACAGGAGGTGCCAGTCAATATGAGGGATGTTGAAATCACCCATATTTACAACCCTTTTGACTAAGATCAAGTGTAGTGTCCTTTGGGACACGCAACAATCGGAAGGCAGAGAAGTTTTTGCGCTGATGCATCCTAATGCTGATTGGCACCCAATCTAACACCCCTTTCCAGCGACGATGACAGCGGTAAAGAGGATGGCTGCAGACATCAGCGCATTGGCCCGAGGCCCGGGCATCAAGGACACTGTCCGGCTGATGATGCAACACCAGCATGAGGGCAACATCTTCACAAGGGAGACCTTCATCCGAAAGGTCTTGATGGACTGCTGTGGATTTACAGTTGACGACATCTACTGAGTCCAGGACTTTGCTGGGTTGATTGCAGAACATCTTTAACTTAGCAGGACTGGCACTACAGAGAGGGAAAAGAAACATCTTTGTATCAACCTACACTTCCTCCTCCTCTTTCTCTTTATCCCTGTTTTAGATTGAAAAAGAAGAAATGAGCTTCTGGCTATATTCCTCTAGCAGGTTTAATATGTGCTGGGAGTTGCAGAGTTGTTAGTTACCTTAAGGTGTTGAAATTTCTGAATACTGACTTAGCCATTTAATAGAGATGGGGAAAAAGCATCTTGTTCCAATCAAATATCTTTTAAATCTGTGGAGTCTTAGTCATTGAATATATTAAATGAAGAAAGTGACGGATTTTTACAAATACAGGGAATTGAGAGATATAGGATTAATTCAAGAAAGTAGTATTGAGGTAAAAGGTAAGACAAGATCCTCAAAAAGGTGGCATCTTCATGAAGGACCATCACCATAAAGCAAAAGTTGATAGGATCTTGATTAGTAAAGGCGTCCAAGTTCGCAGGGAGAAAGCAGGACAATGTTGTTGAGAAGGATAATAAATAAGCTATAATGTAATGGTGGAGCAGACTCAATGGGATGACTGGCCTAATTCTTCTCCTATGTCATCTGGTCTTACGGACATACCCTTTCTCATTACTACTATCAAGGAGAAGGTACAGAAGCCTGAGGTACGAGAGCTTTTTCCCCTCTGCATTCAGATTTCTAAACATCCATGAACCCATGAAAAACTCACTATGTGTCTCTTGTTTAACTATTCACTTATTTTCTCTTATTACTTATTACAACTTATAGTAATTTTTTAATGTACTTCACCGAACTGTCGTCACAAATCAACAAATTTCACGACATATGTCAGTGGTAATAAAACTGATTCTGATTGTTAGTTTTGGAATGTTCTGGTGTTCTTAAACTGCAGCAAACAGTTATAAGGCTGTGCTTGAGAAGAACTCAGAGTTATAAGGTCATACAGCTGAGAAATTGGCCCTTTGAACCACCATATATATCCCAGTCTGAAACTTTGCAGATGGCATCATATTTAGCACGGGTACTGTGGGTCAAAAGATCTGTTTCTGTGCTGCAAATTGATTTACTTTCTATTTTTAACCACTTTCCAATTTAACAGCACTTACTCTGAGGTCTTCTGCCTTGGTAGTGCTTGTATAGATATTTCTTAAGTGTTGTGAGAGGCTCTGCCTTCACCATTCTCTCAAGCAGTGCATTCCAGATTTTTACCACCTTCTACTGTATGTGATAAAAATACTTCCTCAGATCCCCCTCTAAACCTTTTATCTAAAATTAATTGTTGGCAATAGTAGCAACATTTAAAAGGAATCTGGACAGGTACTTGTATGAGCAAGCATTGAGGGGCATGGAACTAATTCAGCAAAGTGGAATTAGTGCAGATAGGATGACGGCTGGCATCAACACAGTGTGCCAAAGGAACTGTTTTTGTACTATGCACCTCTGTAATTTATGCCATAAGGAAAGCAGAAATTAACTGTAACTTCCTACTGTATTGTCAACACTCCCCAAGACCCTAACGTTCATTGTTTATGTCCTACCATCAATCTATATCCAATCTTCATCATCACATACTTATCAGGAATCATTTCATTGCTCTGCTCATTTCACCAATTGATTAGTATTATCTTGTAACCCATAAATATCTTCCTCGCTATCAGCAACACTACTACTTTTTCTGTCACTGATGAATTTAATTGCACTTCCATCCCTCATTCCTATCCAAATTGATAATAAAACTGATGAATCATAAAGGTCCTACCATTAATCATTGTTCATAGGTTTCTACTCACAAAAGAGGACCTTCAACCTCCTGTAATCAAGCCATCTTTAGGATCAATTTGTCAAAGGTCTTGCTGAAGTCCATACAGACCACACAAACAGACTGCCCTCATCAACACATTTTGTTAATTCCTCAAAAAAACCAAATTGTTCAGATAATATATCCCCTAATTTATTTGTGCAGACAGTCCTTGATTAGTCCATGTCTTTCCACGAACAAACTTGGTACCACAGATGTTATCCAATGATTCCTCTACCATTGACGTTAGAATCACAGCCGCGTAATTACTAGACTTATGTTTTGTTCATTTATTTATTGAGATAGAGTGCAGAATAGGCCCTTTCAGCCCTTCGAGCTGCACCCAATCAGCAAAACCCGATTTATCGATTGCCTCATCACACGACAATATACGATGATACAATGTAAAATTAACCTACTAACTGGTAGTATGTCTTTGGGCTGTGAGAGGAAACTGGAGCACCCAGAGAAAACCCACACATTCCATGGGGATACAGAATTTCTTACAGATGACATCAGAATTGAACACCAAACTCCGACACCCCGAGTTGCATTAACATCACGCTAGCCGTTTCAGCCCTCTGTTGTCCTCCATCCATTTGGCACTTTACCTGTCCCAGCAAAGAATTAAAACTCTCTTCTAGGGTCTCAGTAATCTTCCCCTTTCCTTCACTGAGCATGCTGAAGTGCATCTCATTGGCTCCTGGGGACTTCCCTACCTTTAGCTTACTAAGACAGCTGATACCTCACTTCAATGCTAACATGTTCCAGAATTTCATCATCCTCTTTTTGAATTCCCCAGCTACACAGTCCTTCTCAGTAGTGAACACAGATGAAATGAATTCATTCAAGACCTCACATATGCCCACTTGCTCCAGAACAGATTTTTATGTGCGGCCACAGAAAGAATACACATCTGCAAACAAAGATGTAAAATCCTCCTGATTAGCCTTCCTTGTTCTCCAGTTCTCAGTAATCTTGCTTTTTCCCTTTGTCCAACCCTTGATTTCCCTTGATATCTATGAATCCCTAAACTATTTGGTGTTTCCTTTTACCTTTATAAGGACACACTGGCTTTGAACTCTCATTATTTTACTTCTTGAATGTTTCCTATTAGGTCTACCCCGAAAGAAATCTACTTTTGCTTGGTCATGTATTTTGATACTGGAGTCTGCCTTCCCCCAATTCAGGACGCTAATTTCTGGGCAGTAATGTCACATTTGCATGTGCTGAATCAAAGGTTCAATTTCCACAGCTTTCTAAGTCAGACTGTTTGCACTTTAATAACTAATGCCTCTCAAGTACCTTATCATGTCCAAGTTTTCCAAGCCAACTAGGCTAAGTTAACTTCCCTTCAAAGTTAGATTGCACCACTCTTCAGGTACACATCTTCTCTTTCACATTCAAATGTGTTTAGCTACCACATATACAGCAAACTCTGCAGTGAAGTGTGTTGATTGTGTTAACAACCAACACCCCTCCCCCTCCCTCCAAGGATGCTAGTCCCATTTCACTTCAGAACAACCAGCTTATAACAGTGCCACTTTTCCCAAAGCTGTCCCACTGATCTAGAAATTTGACGTTCTCACTTCTGCAGCATCCTTCATGTCACGTGTTCTTCTGACCTAACCACTTATTCTTATATGTACAAGAATATGGCATCAGAAGTAATCAGGGGATTATAAACTAAGGGTTCTGCTCTTCAATGCAAAGACCATTAATTCATGTTGCAGAAGCTTTTCCTTTTTTTAAAACCTGGTACAAATCTGAATGAAAAGCACTGGCTAATTATTCTCTCCTTCTAGGATCCCTGCACCCATCCTAGTACCAGAAGACAACACAACATACAAGAACCTCATTAGAGTCCAAAGAAGCATCCCTTCGTTCCCTTTATGTTTGCATACACACTCAGTACAGTGATCCTGATATTTGTCCTCCCCTCTTGTGAAGCAATTCCAAGAACGAGAAACACTGAAGCGGATCGACAGTTCACTGACTTTAATGAGAACTGCTGTGGAATTTAAAGAAAAAGGAAAACAACAAATGCTAGGCCGACAGTGCCATTTCACTAAACCTCTCAAACTGGAAGTTAAATAGCAACACTACAGCTGGAAGCAATAACTAAGTTGTGAATGAATACAGCTCCTTAACAGTGTTAGTTGAAACGGAATCCTCTTTCCCAGACAAGGATGGGGGTAAGTAAGGAGCGTAACAGTTGCTGTGCTTTTGATCAAATTTCAACAAGACTTGAATAAAAAGAAGGGCATTAAGTGCCACCATAATAAAACATTAACTAGCTGGAATATTTATGAGTGCAATTGCTAAATCTGGCACACAGCTCACCACAGCAGAGTCCGTGGTTGTGACATATATTTGTTGAAGGGGATGACTACTAGGAATTCCTAAATTACCTGCCTGCATGTACTACTCATCCTGGTGGTCACTCATGCATATTCTACCTGTGCACTCAATAAGCATGAGGTGACTTGTCCACTGAGCTTGGCTTGTTAGCCCTCGTGTTCTCAGTATTACAGGTACCACAGTGAATCCATTCACAGCTCCAGATGTGCAATAGGGACATTCAGTAGTGACAGCTGGATGCACTTCCCATACACATGGTCAATAGGGACACTGAACAAGGTCATTGATTTAACACATAGCCAGAAGAAGCATATCATTGCACAAGTTCATCTGTCATGGATTAGACATACATTATATGAGTACTCTGTACTAACAAGAGTAACAAATTACATCAAGTTTTGTTCCACACTGAGCACAACCAACTATGATCTTGAGTCCAAAATCAAAACTGAAAATGCTAGAAATATTTGGCAGATCAGACCACATCTGTAGGAAGAGAAACATAGTCAATACTTTCAGCAGAAGTCAATATGAGTTTGCTGTCATATGGATAAGTACAGGTACCCATTAGTGCAATGAGAATCTTTCTTGCAGCAGCATCACAGGCACATAGATGGAAGCACACAACATTCACACCTATTATTTAAGAAAGAACACAATTAGATCAAAAATCAAATGGTTGAATGAAGTAGCTACTATTGAATTGAACTGGGTGGTGTGGAACTTCTGTACCTCTTGCCCAATGATAGCACCGAGAAGATGGTATGGCCTAACTGGTGGGAGTCGTTGACAGTAGATACAACCTTCGTGAGGCAGCACCGCATGTACATACTACTGTTGATGGGACAACCTGAAACATTAACTCTGTCTTCTTTCCTACAGATACAGTCTGACTTGCTGAATATTTCCAGCAAATGTTTTAGACTTCTACTTAAGACTGATTTTCATTTACATTCTGAAGTCCTTACTTTTGCTTTTATATGAGATTTAAATCAGTAACAAAAGATAGAAATATTCACCTGTTGCTGCTCACCAAACACCCTCCTCCCTGTGTCCAAGCCCATCTGAGACGGCTGCAGTCCAAATCTGCTGATTTTGTAAAAAGCATGCTGTGGTTTCTCTATGTGGCCTTCTATACATTTAAACACTAATAAACTTGTCAAATGAAATTGATTGACTTGAAATGTAAAGGTTACAATTGCAAAAGGGGGCCCTTTTAAAATATTCATGCTTACCTGAAATTGCAGACTCCAGCTAAAATCCTCTTGCCTACTATGATTGAACTTGGAAAAAAAAAGCTACCAGCTTCAACTATTAAAATCAGGATATATTTAAAATGAAAGGATGTTATGGCATGTACTCTGTCACATTGGAGTCAACTTTCTTGGAAGTCAGTCACAGCCACAAATTCCAGTAAGCACATTTTCAGCCTGGAAATTTTGAGGTCAGTGGGCTGGAGACAAATCCTTGGCTTTCTGAATAGAATCTTGATGGCTGTGGCTAACAGTTTCTAAAGGTACCACTGGTGTTCAGCTGCTATCAGTTACTAAGTTCCAAATGTGCTCTGATTCACTGCTAGCCCAAAAAGTGCTGAGCAACATTTTTATCAGCTTCGTCTGTGAACATTATGGCGAGGTGTTCAAATTTCACTTGTAGTGCCAACCAGATCCAGTATAGAATCCATCCACATTTAGTTGAAAGGAAATTAGAAAGCAATTGGTATTATATTTAATTCTTAACTGTTTTTGTTTAAATGCCTTAGATTTTTTTATTTATCTAATTTAAATTTTAAAATAATTTATGTAGTTTTTGTTTCTTGAATTACCTATAAATGTTAAATGTTGCCTGGGAGTATAGCACCACTACAACTCATGCCAGCAGCAAAGTACGTGCTTTTCACCCAATATCCTGTCAACGTCAATCAGAACAGAAATAGGTTGCACTTGACTGAAGCCAAATCATTTTAAAGTTTTCCTGCACCTCTCTTTGTAAACCAAGGATGTGGCTGGTTGACCCTCCATATCTAGCAGACAAAATTCAAACAGAAACTTAAGAGAAAAATTAATTAAATCAAAGGAAGTATAAAACCTAATACTCAACACCTACTTAATTGATGGATTGTGCAGTGATTGGTTAATCAAAACCTACGAAAGCTGCTTACTTTTATCTGACTCCTTCATTCCTAATTTGCTGCAAATCCAGCCTTTAGTGTCATGATAATGGCTTTGCAATTTTACCACCAAATGTGTGTAGCAGTTTCTTAAATGTGTACCTCTCTGATGTTGTAACAAAGGTGACTGGGTTAATGAATTTGTTATTTTAGAGTTTAAAAGGCGTAAGCAATACTGATAATTATGGCTTTTAGTTTAATGGTACTATTTAGCTATCTTGAATGTCCTTGCAGTGGATTTTCTACAACACTGTTTAATGGTGGGCAGTAGAGTGGCAATTAGCGATGGATGTACTAGTTCCCCAAAATATGTCACTTGCATGAGTTCCAGCTTTGTGTAGTGGAATGGATTCAAAGAAGTTATGAAGGAGGGAGATAGGTCATCATTACATGTGTAAATGTAGCAATTATAGACTTGATATGTAACACTACCAGGGAAGCAGAAGGTTAATTTTCTTCTAAATTAAGATCATCACACCTTGTACCAGTGTCTTCATTATGCTGGATTACAGCAGGTAATGTTAGTGCATCAAATGCAGAAAACCATTTGTTTTCTTCAGCAAGGGAAGCCATCAACAATAGGCTTTGGCAAGTGCTGCAAGGTATTCTGAATAACCCAGTGGCTTTGTAAATTCTGCCAGAAACTCAACAACATGGCACAGTAAGCCTGAACTATTGACATCTGTTGTGCAATGATGTTCAACACTACTGAATTGGCCAGATGCAAATCCAGCTCTCAGTAATTTAGTTCAGTTTGAGCTGAATCGGGAAATTCAGCGTATGTTTTTGTGTAATTTGGTAAAAGATGGTGATTGAAGATAACATGACATCCTTATGAATAGATATGTGTAAATAATGGAAGTATTCTATATTTGCTTCTCTAAATACTTACAGTAGACCATAAGAATTTTGTCCAGGACATTTCAATAAAATTATTATTAAATGAGGAATGTGATGCACAAAAGTTAGCAGTTATGAAGTAAACAATGATACAAGTTGACAAATTTCTAGGGCTAGATCCTGGGAAAGGATACAGAGTGAAAACAGTAGAGGTCAATTGTTCACGTGAAGAATTACTTTTGGTGGCCACTTTACAGGACAACAGGTTTACGGAACCTTGATTTCTGGGAGACATTGAGACCCTGAGGGATGGGCAGGCAGGAACAAATAAGGTACTTGAGGAGTATTCTAAATTCAAGAAAACACAAGAAGAAAATTAGGAAAAGAAGGCATGATGTCGCTCTAGCAGACAGAGTGATGGAGAATCCCAAGGTCTTCTACAAATATATTAAAAGCGAAAGTATAGCAAGGGAAAAAAATCTATACACAGAGCCAAAAGAGATGTGGGAGATCTTAAACTGATTTTTTTGCATCTGTATCTAATCAGACACAGAATCTATAGAAGTGAGGCAAAGCAGCAATGAGTTAATGGACAATATACAGATCACAGAGGAGGAAATGTTTGCTGTCTTAAGCCAAATTAGGGTGGCTAAATCTCCAGGACCTGACATGGTGTTCCCTCAGACCCTGTGGGAGCCAAGTGCAAAAACTGCTACCACCTCAGGACAAATATTTAAAATGTGCTTACCCATGGGTGAGGTGCCGGAGGATTGGAGGATAGCTATTGTTGGTCTGTTGTTTAAGAAAGGCTCTAAGAATAAGTGAGGAAGTTATAAGCTGGTGAGACAGACATCAGTAGTAGCTATACCATTGGAAGGTATTCCAAGGAACCGGTACTTCAGTAAGTATTTAGATAGACAGGGATTGATTTGGGATAGTCAACATGGTTTTGTGCATGTAGGTTGTGTCTAACCAACCTTATAGAGTTTTTCAAGGAGTTACCAGGAAAGACAGTGGTTGTAGTCTACCTGGACTTTAGCAAGGCCTTTGACAATGTTGTGCATGGGAGGTTGCTCAAGAAGATTCAGTCGCTTGGCATTCAAAGTGAGGTGGTAAATTTGATTAGTCATTGGCTTTGCAGGAGAAGCCAAAGAGTGGTAGTAGTAGTAGGTTGTTGCCCCTCTGACTGGAGGTCTGAGACTGGCAGTGTGCCACAGGGATCAGTGCTGGATCTGTTGCTGTTTATCATTTATATCAATGAACTGGATGACAATTTGGTTAACTGGATCAGCAAATTTATCAATGTCATCAAGATTGGGGGTGTAGTGGACAGTGAGGAAGACTATCAAAGCTTGCAGCGATATCTGGATCAGCTAGAAAATTGGACTGAAAATGGCAAAAGGAATTTAATGCAGATGAGTGCAAGGTGTTGTACTTTGAGAGTACAAACCAGGGTACGACTTAGGGTAAGAGCGGTAGGGCAATGAGGAGTGTGGCTGAAAAGACAGATCAGGGAATACAGATCCTTAATTCTTTGAAAGGGGTGTAACAGGTAGATTGAGTAATAAATATACACAAAATGCTGGAGAAACTCAACTGGCCAGACAGCGTCTATGGAAAAAGTACAGTTGATGTTTTGGGCTGAGACCCTTCAACAGGACGTTGATTGTACTCTTTTCTACTGAGGCTGCCTGGCCTGAAGAGTTCCTCCAGCTTTTTGCATGTGTTGCTTGGATTTCCAGCATCTGCTGATTTTCTTGTGTTTGTGATAGGGTCATAAAGAATGCTTTTGGCACATTGGCCTTCACCTACCAACAGGAAAGATACTAATAAGATTAAACAAGTGCAGAGAAAATTTACAATAATGCTGCTTGGTCTTCAGGACCTGTTATAGGGAAGGGCTGAATATGGTTGGAATTTATTCCCTGGAGCATAGAAGAAAGAGGAGAGATTTGATGCAAGTATACAAAATTATGAGGGGTATAGATAGGGTAAATGCAAGCAGGCATTTGCCACTAAGGTTGGGTGAGACTGCAACTAGAGGTCATAGGTTAAGGGTGAATGGCAAAATATTCAAGAGGAACATGAGGAGGAATTTCTTCACTCAGAGGGTGGTGAGAGTGTGGAATGAGCGGCCAATAGAAGTAGTGGATGTGGCTTTGATTTCCAGGTTTAAGAGAAACTTGGATAGATACATGGATGGGAGGGGTATGGAAGCTGCAGGTTTATTGGACTTGGCAGATCAATAGTTTGGCATGACTAGATGGATTGGAGGGCCTGTTTCTGTGCTATAATGTTCTACAGTATGACTCTATGACTCTGTTAGGTACACTACCTAATAAAATGGCCAAAAATGCATTTCAGTATGTTTGTCATTTACTGCTGCAGCCCATCTGCTTCAAGGATTGACATGTTGGCCATTCAGAGATGCTCTTCTGCACACCATTTTTGTAATGTCTGGTTATTTGAGTTACTGTCACCTTCCTGTCAGCTTGAACCAAATCGGCCATTCTCCTCTGAGCTCTCCTATTTACAAGCTGTTTTTGTCCACAGAAATGACACTCAGTGGAATTTTTTTGCTTATTAAGCCATTTTCGGTAAACTTTTGAAACATATGATCAGCAATTTCTCAGATACTCAAAACAACCCATCTGGCATCGACAATCATTCCATGGTCAAAGTCATTTAGAACTCATTTTGCCCCCATCCTGATATGGGGCTGAACAACAACTAAACCACTTGACCTTGTCTGTATGCTTTTATCTATTACATTACTGCCAAATGATTGGCTGAATAGATATTTGCATTAACGAGCAGGTGTATAGGTGTACCTGATAGAATGGCTACCAAGTGTATTCTGTATCACTGATCTTACCAAATGGCAGAAAAGCTCAAATGACTAAATAACTACTTATTCCAATATTTTTAAATGTTAATCCATTTAGTTCACTGAATAATCTATGTAAGAAATTACGCAAATTTGTATGTTCTTTATTTGCAAACAGCATGGCAGATGCTTTAAGAGAAAAGTAAACTAAGACAATCTCAAAATAGTTTAGAACACTGTCGGAAGAAAAGGAACCTCTTATTTTAAAAAATTAGCATTGAACAGATAGACATAAGCGGAATATTAAATTTAAAGTGTGATAATAGAATAATGATTTGTAATTGAAAGTAGCAACAAAAATCCTAATATTCTCACTCTACCTTCCCCTGTAATATTAACAAGTAGTGTCTTAATTATTAATATTATTCATTAGTATATTAATTTTAAGCATATTCCTTAGATAAGAAGAATGAGTATCTGGTTAAGAACAAATTAAGTTTCATAAGAACAAACACAAATATTGTTGTATGCAACCATTTTATGAACACTGGTTTGGAAATCATATGATGTCTAAATTTGGAGTCTAAAATTAATGAGCATTACTAAATGTACTGAAGTTTGACTGCCCAACAAAACCAGCCAAGATGAGTTTTGCCTATATTATGAACGTAATGTAGGAACATTTAGAACCATAACCTTTGTTGATTGCAGAGCACTTTAGGTTTCAGTAGTGTAATCTAGTGGAAGAGGAGTCCATTTCAGTTAATGTGGCTGAAATGAGGAAATTCTCTGAACATTGTCAGTTCTGTAATGGGCTTAATAATTCACTGAGAGAGTGTTTAGTTTGTGAAATCTGACGAGAAAATATTCAAAACCAGCTCCTAACTGAAGCACAACCCACATTTGAAAGAGCAGTTGAAATCACTATATCAATGTAAGCTGCAGCCAGAGACACAATTGAGTTGCAGTCAGGAACAAAAGTGAGTGTGAACAGACTTGCAATGTCTAACTAGAAATATGCTTGGCAAAGCAGATTGCATTATTGTTGTGGTAGTAGCTCACGTACACCTGACCAATGTAAGTTTAAAGGCAAAACTTTCAGAAAATGCAATAAATTAGGACAACTACAAACAATATTGACAAACAAAAATAAGTGGACTGCACAGGGAAGAGAAAAAGATCAAAAGTCAAGTTGCATTTTCAAAAAGCACTAATCTGCATGTTCTTGATGAAATTTCTGATAATAATGAAAGTGACACAGGACTAGGTAGATTTGAGATTGATAATGGGAAAACTGACAAGGGACAACCAATATAGATTACACCAGAGATTAAGGGAGCTAGGGCTTTACTCTCTGAAGAGAAGGAGGATGAGAGGAGACATGATAGAGGTCTACAAGATATTAAGAGGAATTGATAGAGTGGACAGCCAGTGCCTCTTCCCCAGGGCACCACTGCTCAATACAAGAGGACATGGCTTTAAGGTAAGGGGTGGAAAGTTCAAGGGGGATATTAAAGGATGGTTTTTTACTCAGAGAGTGGTTGGTGTGTGGAATGCACTGCCTAAGTTAATGGTGGAGGCAGACACACTAGTGAAATTTAAGAGACTACTAGACAAGTATATGGAGGAATTTAAGGTGGAGGGTTATATGGACGGCAGGGTTTAAGGGTCGGTACAACATTGTGGGCTGAAGGGCTGGCACTGTACTGTATTGTGCTATGTTCTATGTTCTAAAACAGAAATGGACACTGACAATGCTGCTTCAGTCATTTCACAAAATGAATTTAAATAACATTTTAAAAATACTGATTTGATGCCTGTAGATATTCAGCTAAGAACATGTACTGGAGAAAAGACAATACCTATGGGAATAACATTCTTAGCAATAAGTAAG